>NW_017729011.1:25692132-25720127 GCF_001723915.1 Gavialis gangeticus
AACTACTTCACAGTTAGGGCGGCTAGGAGCTGGAACCAACTTCCAAGGGAAGTGGTGCTGGCCCCTACCCTGGGGGTCTTTAAGAAGAGGCTGGATGCCTACCTGGCTGGACTCATTTGAGTCCCGTTTTTGTTTTGGGGTTTTGTTGTTCTCCCACCCTGGCAGGGGGTCGGGCTAGAAGATCTACTAGGTCCCTTCCAACCCTAAATCTATGAAACTATGAAACTATGTGGAAGCAGAAGAGAATGAAGTAAGGGTGGCAAGGAGAAGAATTCATATAATTTTTGACAAAATCTAGGGCAGCTGTGAGTTTTTCCCTCCAAAGTAATATGATAAACATATCACCCAGTAAATGTAAACCACAGAACTCGCTATCTCACTGTCACACCACAGGTAAAGGGTCAGGACAGCATCTTATAGTACAGTCAAATAAAGCACATATATAACAGTATCTGCAACATCTATAGTGACAGTCTCTGTAATCTGTATAATCTCTGTACTTTTGCATCCTGCTTATGACTCGAAGTCCTCATCAGGGCAGCACCTCTTTATTGTGCATAAAGAACTTCTAGTCCTGTTAATTACTTTTTTTAAATCACTAACAGCACAGTTCAAATCTCAAACCTTCAGCCTTTAAACTCACAACATGAGTTTTGTGCAACACTAACATTTTCATTCTGTTTGGGTCTTCCAGAGGAAAACCTCGCTGCCCTAATCCTTAGAGGTAGCAAATGTTTTGCTGAAGCCAAATTCTCAGAGTTAGGTCATAATCCCAGCTGTGTTATCCCCGTAACTGGAGCTATTTTGGACTTGCCATGTCCTGACTATTTCAGGTCTAAATTTAACTCTATGAACACAGTCCTTTAAATCTATTCAAGTTGTTGCCTGTATAAGGGCTACACTGAAAATCCAAGACCAAGTGCAACAATGTTGGGAAATGTGCAACTATCATGCTGTGGGTTAAACCTTCAGTTGGCAAAAACAGTACAGTCGTGTCCAGATGAGTGCAGCCATGCAGTATGTGGTGCCACAGACATGTCTGCAGTGCCACATACTGCACATTCAGCTGTTCTCCTCACTGCAAGGGAGCAGCGTGGGGTTTTTGGACCCCTAGATATCCAGGGGTGAAAAAAACCCACGCCAAAAGAAAGAGTGGCACATGGGGACAGCGTGTGCTGTGCCGCTAAAACCTGGAGCCTGGCTGGCCAGAGCCCCGCTGTGGCTGACGGCCAGGCTCTGAGCCCCGGACCCCAGGTAAGGCTGCTGGGGACGGCCCAGTGCCTGTCCCAGCCTCCTCTACCCCACCCAGGGTAACCTGCTGCGTGCCAAAAGGCCATGGCACAGGTGGTCCCCAGGGACAACTAGTGGCAGCACAAGATGTCCAGCTGCTAGTTGTCCCTGGGAAACCAAATGTCCACACTCGTGTGGACACAGCCTACGTTTCTGCTACAGCACTTCCATCCATACTGGTGCTGGGGTAGGGTGTACTCTGAAGCTGCACTGAGGAGTGCTAAAAGACCACTCCCGCAGTGTGTATCTGTATATAACACGCCTGACAGGAGAATAAAGTCTGATTAACAGAAATTCATATAATGAATAAAACACGTATAGAAAGAAAAGGACATGGGGGCAATATATTCTCTTGGCATCTAGCACACAAAGGCAGAGAGGGAGAGGAGAGAGAACATAAATAAAAAGGACTACTCACTTGGGCTTTTTTCTTCTGCAAGGTCACAGGCGCAGAGGAATTCAGAATCGATTGAAATGGGTTTCTGCTTAATCCAAAACTTAGTGCTGGCCTTCTGATTAGTACAAGGGTCTATCTCCACCTTGTCTCCAGAGATACCTTGGAATCAGAGGGAACAGAAAGCCATAACAGTGGTCTGTTTAAGTGATTTCATATCAACCATTTGACACACTTTATAAATCTTAAAATAGGCTGAAAGTATATTGTCCTTTTGGGGTTTCTGAAAGAGCAGGAGCTTTGGATGCCAAAAGCAAAGTGATGATCAAACTGTATACATAATCTCTGTGTTATCCTTCTAGCTTGCTGAAAAAAATGCCAGCAAAAAAGGAGTCTCAGGGAAAACATACTTCACAAATATGTAAGCACAGCTGCTCTGAGTGCGCTTGCTAAATGGATTGTGAGGTTTATATAAAGACATTACTACTTTTTATCACTGCTATTCCATACATGACTATCATGGAAGACAACATCCACTGGTAGTATTGTACCACTACCTGGTACTTATCCGAACAGAGGCTTCCGGATGAGAACACTCGGTTCCGAGGATCGTGTGTGTTTTTACAGCCTGAGCATTTTAGAGCCAGCTCTAATTAGAGCGCCTTGAATGCAAGCTGGGGATTCTGTAGCTTCTGGCACAGAAGGCTTTTATTTCTGAACAAGGGCTTCCCCAGATGGCTCCGACTCAGTGCTGCAGTGTCTGGGCTGACCTGGATGCACAGAGGGCATGCTGACATGCCACGGTCTGAGCAGGCAATATAGAAACCTGTAACAGATGCATCTAGAGAGCGAGAACAAGAGAGGCTAATGGTATTACTTCTTCACATGGCTTTCTTGAACTTGGGCAAGAACAGCTTTGCCATTGATCTGGGGCTCCGTGGGAGCTGGCTGAAAGTTGACACTGTGCTGGAACCTACCCTGGGATACGCTTTGCAATTTATAGCAGCCTTTATGACAGTATTACAAAGCAACAGCCTTGCTATGTGGCACTGAAGAATATACAGGGTCATTGTTTAGTTTACAATTACCAGGTATCTGTTGACATGACTGAACAGACCTCTCAATATGCTTTTCATAGTGAGACCCATGTGAAGCATTAAATGAAATTACATTTTTAGGTCAGGAGGGATCGGTCAAAGTCATGATGAAATAGGCAAAATAAAGCAAAAGTATACGAACTATTTAAAACAGCATGTAACTGCTACCTCTGTAAAACCAGCAGAGATAACCTTTTTCCTCCTGAGAATTTTGGCTAAAATACTTTAGAAAATATATGCCTGGTTTGGCTGGAGCAGGACATAATAAAAAAAAATATGATCCCAAATTTAAAAACAAATAAAACCTCCTCCACATTCTCCCTCAAAATTTAACCCCATGTGATTTTTCAAAATCAGTCAGCTGCACACGTCATGCAGCCATTGCATTTGTATTTTAATCGCATGTAAAACCAAAATACACAGAGACCCAGAGGCAGACATGTACATCAGATGCACTGCTGCAGTCCTTTCCACTAAATAAAAGGTAACTTTCATTTTAACCCTGGCCATTACAACAGCTTCCTGCAATGCCAAAACAAGTCTTAATTTTTTGTTTAATCAGATACCACAATTTGTCATTAGACATGCCTTATATCAGAGATACCAGATTTCAATTAGGCACCGTCCAGAGTCCAGCTGATACTATAAGTGTTAGATAATCTGAACAGGCGGAAGCTATATCTGACACTGATTCTGTTAGGAGATTTCACTTTTGAAAGATTATACCAACCCATTTTATTTATTCTTTCACTGTAACTGTTATTTATTCAAAATCTAAATGTTTTCTACAGCTCAGGAAAAATAATATTTGAAATGGTAGCTCCTTTTTGTTTTTACAAATAAATGAGAAAGATGCTTCATGAGGATAAACCCTTATCCTCACTCTGTTCTCAAAAAGGGAGAAAAAAGCCCCACCACTAGAAATATACTTTTAAAAATTTCATTGTATGGTCCTGCAACTTCAGAATTCACACAGTCAGTCAATATTGTTAATGTACCTTGTTAATTTGATAGGATTTGTCAGGTAACTCCACTGGAAAATTATATAAAACTGTTCCAGATGAACAGATGATAGTGACATGAATTAAAGTGATAGAACAATAGTGGAATATAAACCAGAAATGACACCCAAAGTGGCTGTTGATTTATTGCCATACTGAGTTTGGTTCTGGGCTTCCATGTATATTAGTGCTACAAATCTGGGTCCATTTAGCAGAGAGATGCTCATACATACATCACCAGCTCCTGCTCCAAGCCAAGGTCACTCCCCATTGCATCAATCTTTTCAACAGAGGCTACTTCACAAAGCATGGATTTTGTAACCATCTCAGATGTAACAGACTTTCCTCCTCTTTCATCTTTCTTTTATCATGTAAAATACACTTTAACTTCTATTATTTTTATCTGCAAATTGTTGCTGTATACTTCATCCATTATTTCTGTATCTTGGCATCATTTGCCTTAGCGTGCCCACATCCACAGGAGCACATTCTTTGTCAATGTTGTCCTTTTTGTGTTATTGTGCTCGCAATCTGCATGGATTTGAACCCAAAAATCTGGAGAGTATTAGCTACAGCTTAAAGCTTTTGCAGCCTGCTTTACAGGCTGAATTAGTCACATTCACAATCAAGGCAAAAAATATTATCCCTCTACAATTTTCCTTAATTCATCCATTTTATCAAAAGAGTTTTTTTATAAATATAGCAGTCTAGCAAGACCGCTTCGTTCTTGTTTTCTTTGTTGGGGTCTGTAACTGGCCATTTTTTGATAGACTTGGCCAGCAGTAATTTTTCAGATCAACATGCCTTCTTTAGTTTTGATAAAATAGTACATTAATAAATCTTTTTTCCTTACAGCATGTTTGAAACTGAGTAGAAATGTTGACAGTATGGTACATGTGCATTGTAATGTGACATGAGTTAAACATAAAAACCCAGACCTTGAAACTGCCATGACTAAAGCTTTCAGCTCCAATAAAAAATGTCAGTCACAGACCGGTCATTTCTCCCTTGATATTTACATAACTCCCTTTACCATCAAGAAGAATTACACACAGGTGCAGAGGACAGGACACACTCCAGAGTTTTACTCCAGATCTCTTGGTAAACCTGGTTTCAGATTCTCTGACTTGCCTTAAGAGACCTGCATTTCTCAGAATTTTAATAAGAAAGAGCACACAACACTTGTGCACAAATGTACTTTGTAGCATCGTCTCTAGCAGCAGGCTTTAAATAAGGCAGTTCTATTCAAGGGTGTATTTCCTTATGGGTGGTTTTGTACAGGTGATTCTAGTAAGAACTGACAAATTTACAGATCTGCCGCCCAACATATAAAGACATTAGATTTTAGATGGCTCTACGCTAGCCCCCTAATTTCATAAACTGTTTATGGAATGGTATTTCTGTCCATTTGTTGCCTTATATCACAGGTTCCAACAAAACTCTTCTTATTTTCAGAAGTAAATAAATAAAACAGGACATTCCCCATGTTCTGCAAAGTGAACAGTGTGAAAGTAAAGCCAAGCTGCTCAGTTCATTGTCCGTGATAATTGAAGCACCGCCATGCATACACAGATCCTTCCCTTTTGAAAGTTTCTATTGCTTTCAGGGAGTATTTGTAAACCGCAAGTGAGATGACTAGTGGAAATGGAAGGATGTTTTTAAATGCAGCCACTCTGCAGCCCAGTGTTTGCTGGCTCGTGCATACGTTCACATAATACCATCAAAAAATCAATACAGTCAATACAAGGGGTCACCTAATGACTTCAGGTTCTGAATGCCCCCAGGAAACAGTTTTTTTTCCCCCCAGGAAAAGCTGTCACTTAATTATTGCTGTTATGCAATATGATTGACAGTTAAACATACTGCAAGGAAAGCTCTTTGCAGCTGACCAGCAATAAGCTGTTTGGCAACAAATGCCCCTAAACCCATTGTTAAACTTGGACTACTCAATGCACTGGGCTCTCACCTGCCGGATTCAATGGAGTTTATTCTGCCCCACAGCAAGAGGATTAGCACATTTAACTCTCATCAGTACTAATCCCAGCTGACCCGGAAGGCTTATTTTTAATGACACTGCTACAAGAATCAACTAAAGGACCCTAGCACAAGAAAACCTAAGGACATACAATTCGTATGTCCTTCCTTGGAGTTTCTGATGTTTTCCATTTGTCCTTATAATTAATACCCGATTGGAATTTTTAATGTAGTGCTGGAACATACAAACATATTGCTACTTGTAGAGCTGTTGAAAAATATGTACATACATAGGGTAGTACAAATCAGGGGAGAAAGGGAAGTTTATGGTCCTTACGCTAGTGGACAGGGTCAGCTCTGTCTCTGCTAAACAGGTTTGGCCATTTGTTTCCTGTAACAGCTATTCTCCCTTAACCATTTATCTTTAGTGATCTGTCATGACCTTTTCAAGCTCTCATTTATGACAGCTTCCAGATACAGTGTGTCAAACTCCACTGGAAGCAAACTATCACACCCAGATAGTTTGCTCAAGAGCAGAAAACATGCCTAACACTGTCCTACTTCAATGCCAGCGTATAAATCCTTCCTTAACAAGACAGTTCAAAATGAACTGAAAAAGCCTCCAATGTACATATTTTCAGGGGAATATCATTTTTACATGCGTTTAGAGTTGTGGTAATGAAGAGACTGCAGATAATAAATAATGGAAACATTTCCCCACCTTAAAGCTATGATTGTCTCACTGAACATTACAGAAGCGTATTTTGTAAGCATTGCAGCACTAAATATTTTAGTGCTGAATCATTTTTTAATATAAAGTATTTGCAAGAGTGTCATAGTTCACTTATCTATGCATCATTAATCAAATTTGCACAATTTAAACTCGAGCCTATAAAAGCTCCATTATTGCTTAAAAATTATTGAATGGCTTTTTTATTAAAATCCTGTCATCCCTTAGCTTTCAGGTTTTGCAGAGCATTTAGAAGAGTAGAAAGGCTCATATTAAAACCATTATAGAACGGCAGCTATATTTTGTTCCACTTCAACATTCTACTGGGCTATAAAAATCTTTTGGTCTGAAAAACAGGTTTCCTAATTTTGCAGGGACTGGTTTTAAGAAGTTCAGTCAACAAAAAGTTTTCCTTTGGGAAACAGAGACAAAAGAGGGGAGGGGGGAAATCAGCAATGGCCTTCTTGTAGAAGGAATATGCGCAAGCTGATTGGAGGGAATAAAAATGCTCACATATTTCTAACTGTGCGAAGAGAATGTGGGGGGCTTGCTGCAGAAATATTATTAGCCATATTAAACAATTGATTTATGGTAAAACAGACAGTGTTGTGATAGGAAAGTTAAAAGTGTCCAAGATGGACAAACAGTTGCTTGCAACAGCTACTTATTTTCCTTAGCTTTATAGTGTAGATGGATTTACCTAACTGAACATCAGTGGTGAATCGAAGCCTGTGGATCATGCTGACTTTGAAGGACTTGTAATGGTGGCTACTAAGCATATCTTGAACTGTAGCTATATCGATCTGAGGATCTTCTTCTGATATCTCTTCTCCTCTTGAACCTGCAAAAAAAAAAAAGTCTGACTTAAAATATGGCATACGCAACTTAAACCAGAACACTGAGATTGTCTTGCAGTTACAAATGCAGTACTAGCTGAGGTGTACATGGTGATGTTAGCAGATATTTTTAAGAAAAACATAGCTTCACTACCCATGTATCTGAAGATAGAAGTGGATCCTATACTTGGATGAAAAGCAAAAATATAAACTCACTACGAATATCATATATTAAAAAAATAGGTTTAAATTTTTTTAATTGCCCCACAAAAAAAATCTGTGGAAAACCATGATGGCAGGTTCCATTAAGATGCAATCATATCCTAAAGCAAAACTTCTCTAAGGGCAGGTCTACATGTGCATTTAAATGTGACTAAATTTAATGCACATTAAGCAATTTTTGGCAGGTATCTACACATGCATAGACTTGGGACTAAAGTTAGTGCCCTTGGCACTAAAGTTACTAAAGTTCGTGCCAAGTCCCTGCAGCCCTGCCGTGTGCCCCTAGTGGTTGGGCAAACCCAGCACTAAAGTTAACACTGGATTACATCTACACGTGCATTAATGTGCTTTTAACTAATCATGCCTGCATTTGCAGGTATCAAATGTAGGTGTGATTAGCCTAATTTCACCATTTTTAGTGCACGTTAACGCATCTCGTGGACACGCCCTAAGTGAAAGATCTCTCATGCCCAGTGGCTGTGTTCACACTACCCTTCCTCTGCTTCACAGCAGGGACTCTGCATGCATCTTCTAATCCAGGAATGGTTTTGCCAAAAGTGCATACCTGCCTGAACCAGGAGAACCAGTGCCAGACTATTCTGGGCTGAAGGGGGTTACATTTTACACATCCAGCACTCCTGGTAACACAGTGTACAGATGCTACTGGACAGTGGGATCTATCTAGCAATTCAGTTTTAGTCCACTTTAATATTTTACCATTGTGGGATTTAACTGTCATATTTACTACTTTACATTCCCCCTGAATCCACTAAAACTCTCATGTGCCTGACAATCCGGGCAGTGCCTTCATCCTTGCATTGTGAGGCCTATATGAAGAAATCATTTTATTTACCGATTGGTATTCTCATTACTGCTGCAGATACCAGCTTTACAAAAGGTAACATCTCATTAAGCCAAAATGCCAATTACTGAAAAATATAACACGCTTTTAAGATTTTTACATTTTATGATGTTGGATTAACACCAATTTAAAAATTACTATAACGTGACATAATTTTTTACAGAGTAATTTTTATGCCAGCTGCTAATAAAGCATCGTGGCTCTAAATGATAATTCAGATGCTTTTAGATAAAGTGGTGCATAAATATGATTGAAAATTGATTTAGCTTCTTGCAGAAGATACTGAAGAGTGACACATTTTGTTTAATACACCAGCTAATGTAGTCCTAAAAGCTGAAACAACTGCCAGTTCACACTCCTAAATTTGCTGTGGGAGATTAATGAAAACTTTATATTTTGCTGAAATTTTAATAATGGGCAGATGAGACGACAGAATTTTACTAGAGGTCTTAAAGCTACAGTATAACCAGCAAAAGGCTTGTCAATTCCTATATATTAATTCTGTTCAAGACTTATGTAGTTGGAGCTGGCTCAACACACTAATGCTTCCTGCATTGACCTCCTACTCTAGTGGTGTAAATTCATATGCCATTTGGGGATTTCAAGTCATAGTGAAACTAGAGTAAGTTTCCATATTTGGATTCTGGCAACAAGGGGATTGTTTGCTTATGATAGGGAAGGCAACAGCTCCCAGGAGAGGAAAGCTACAGCATGTGTCAAATGCACACAGCTGATTCAGAAGCAGGCTTCCTTTTAATGTGGATAATTTGGGATTTAGAACTACCGCCTATTTCTTTTAGTGGGTGCTAACATCACAGCAGCGGCCAGGATCAGTCTAGACCTGTGGGGAGGAGGGGAATTAAACCTTATACTCAATATCTTTTGCCCTAGGAAAAAGTTTTCCCCCTTTCAGTTTGTGAATCCACAGCCAGATTCTCCTCTCTGTACTACGCCCTGCTCCCACCACCTGCAGAGAAGTCGGGATCCTAAAACTACATACTTTAAAAGTATATTTTAGAGCATGTATCAAGAGACACATTTTACAAAGACAGTGGCCCAGCAGCCTTCCCCATTCCCCACCTTGTGTGAAAGAATTAGACTAGCAATGTCCCTCGCAACACACATATTAGCTTCCCCGTATTACAATTACAAACGGGACTATATCATTCGGCATTTTTTTTTTTTTTTTTTTTTAAGTCCAATGAAATGGTCCATATAAGTATGCGAATGTGTGCACACCCTCTTAATACTGTAACCATTCCATGCTAGAGAATGACAAGATAAATTGTAATGGCTCCTTCAGAGACATTACAATGTATTTTGTCAAAGACCCCTGTGTTAATGTCTCTATACTATGGATTATCATAATGTATCATGTCAAACTCTCATGCTGCAGTACTTCAAAGATACAATGAGATATGTCAAACTTTTGGTGCACTTAAAAGCATCTAAGAAACCCTATGGCTTAAAAGGTGCTAGGGAGGAAAGCAAGAAGGGCAGTAATGGAACAGATTGCCTCAGAATAAAAAGAAAACTGACTAGAAAAATAAGTTAAAGGACTGAGTTCAAGAGATAAAACTAGTGAAATGCCAATTTAAAGCTGCCACTTATTCTTTAAATTACCCAATTGTGCTTTAACACTGCAGCATTTCATCCATAACATTTTGATACAACCCACAGAACAGCAATATTACATGGTCAAGTATATTACCGCCTGAAGCCATATCATCTGCATTGCATCAGATGCCTAGCTAAGCATGGTCTGGCTGGGTGCGTATTTGATAGGCAGTCTCCAAAGAACGCTTTGGTGCCACAGGGACTGCGGCAGACGAGTCAACAGTGGTATTCTTCGTTCGGAAACCACCGACCCACCTATAACGGCGATAGGGATGTTAACCCCACTGCCCCAGTCTGGTTCCAGGTTAATTCTGGATTGGCCCTGGAGGGTAATTAACCTGCCTTCTGAAACCCTTCTCGTGTTTTCAGTCGAATACAGAATTCTCTCAAAGGTTTTACTTCTTATGCTAAGCTTCGGTATGCTGCAGTACGCACCATTAGCTATTTGCCATGTTCTTCTACCCATTGGGGAGCAGTATTTTAATGGTGGGGGAAGAGAATCACTTTATGTTCCTTAAGTATTAAATAGTTCCTGAAGTACGAAATGGCTCCAATGCACACTCTTCTCCTAGCATCTCCCATCAACAGTTTCTCAGAACACATTATGAACATTAACACTAGCAATATACCCCAATGAGTATTAATCTCTACTGGATTTTAATATTTGAATATTCTGTCAATTTTTAAAAGGACGAAGGACAACTGCTGAGCTAAGCAAGCTCCATGAAGGTAAACTGCAGTGGAAGTATTCCAGACCCTCTGTGAATCATGGTTACCTTTGCTAATTTGGTTTTACATGCATGGAACGGTTTAAGATTCAGGTCTGTAGGATTTCTATCATTACTGCTCATGGGACAGAAGCCAGGAATTCCACCATCAGAACAGATCATCTGTCTGAAGATGGCAAGACACTAAGACCCCTGAGGGTGCATTGGATAATAGCAGTAATATCAGTTACAACAGAGATAAATGCCCTGCAGGGAAAAAACCTGACTATAGAACTTGGCATATTGCTCCTTCCCCTGCAGCTTTATAAGAATGTCTCGGAGACTGAAGGAATTCAGCAATGGAGGAAAGAGCCATCTCCAAATCTGATTGGAGGCAACATCATAAAAAATACTTTCCACATGCAAGCAGCTGTGAATAAACCTGTCAAATATTTACAGGCCTGTCAGGGCATTTGTAATGGAGATCACAATGTGGCTTTTGAATGTAAAAGCTTCTGCTTGGCAAGGCAATCAGCTAAAGTGGACTCTCCAGGTCTATTATTTAGACCAAGAGCCTATCCAGCAATTCTTCTGAAGCCAGACACTACTCTTGTTACTGGGAGAACACATTTCTATTTAAAAAAACGTAGTCCTTTAAAAAATGGTTTCTAAAGGACAAAGGTGCTAAGTTCACAAATACCTTTGTATTGCTATCATTTCATTACCTATCTAACGAGAGCTGGCTCTGTGAAGTTAGGCTGCCACAAATGACTTGGGGGTTTTCTGTATAAAAGCAGCAGAAATGAGAAGTGAGAAAAGCTGAGGCTAGGCACTGGAGAAACAGAGCACCAAGGAAGACCACTAGGAAGAGTGCCAGGAAAAGAAACGAGTTTTTCATTGTGATCCCTACAACAGGCTTCTGTCATCATGGGGCAGGGAGGAAAACACTAAGAAAGGCTCCAGAGAGGTCCACTGCCTATCCACTGAACATGAGTTCAGCAAAAAAAAGAGAGATGATCCCTAGAAAGAAAGAAGAGGTATGTAATCCTGATCTGTGACCCCTGGAGTGCAGAATGAGAGCAGCTATTCTCTGATCTTTCTAGGCTTTCACAGCGCTGCCCAAAAATCTGCTGGGCACCCTTGCAAGGCTGCAAGGGACCAGCAAGGACCGTCTGTGCTTAGCACTCCAGAACCAGTTCAGACTTAAGGTCTTTGCCCATACGCAAAACTGAGATTACTTCAAGATCACTGGCATCCCCTTCTGCTAGTACGACGTGGATGCAGTTCAGCCAGTGGACTGCACGATGAAGCGCAGAAGTCAACCTTCTCTCCTGGGTGCACGGCTCACTTTCAAATGGTGAAAGAAGTAAGCAGCAAAGAATGGAGGGTTGGGTCTAGGAACTTCCAAGCAAGATGCCCAAGGAGTCATCAGGACCAAAGCAGATCATCCTCCTCAAAGACTAGGTATTCACTGGCACATGAAAATGGTAAACCCTTAGCATTAAAGGTATCCCAAAAACACTAGCTCTAGCATGGCTACTTAAATACAATCACAATGACATCTTCAAGAGCAAGCACATCTGTATTTCCCCAATAAAACAAAAATACAAGGTTAACTGCATTGCAAAAACATCCCCTTATTACTTTAATATACTAGTGTATTGCTTAATGAAAGTTCTTAATTGTAATTCAATTAATTACATACACAGAATCCCCAATTACATTTTCCAATAAGACATTGGCTTTGGTACAGGTCTAAAGGCACTTAACCAATATTAATATATTAAGACCAATTTCCCTTGAATACTAATTACTACCTAATGATAAAATGAGAAAGAGGAACTTTCCAGAAGCAGGATAGAGAGAATAAAACTAAATTAGCCATGAATAGTTAGCTGCTTCTCATAAAAGCATTTTAGACTGTAAAATGTAAGCATTCAGTTTAAATATAAATCTCACTTGCAACCTGAAAAGTTCCAAATACGAGCAATGGTTTATTAGTTGGACTATCACTAATAAACCTTGAAAGCATAGGAGATTTCTTTAGGTGTATTTCTATTAATGAAGTTTTTCTGTTTTACTTCATACTATGAATTATAAACTACATCTTTGCCCAGAATAAACTGGCATCTATTTTACCACCAGCTGTTTGGCTCCTTGTGAAAAAAATAAATGAGCATATTTAAAGAATAATAGCTCTCCCAACAAATTCTTCTTTACCAGCATACATAACCAAAGTTCAACAAAAATAGTTTATAAAATGTGACCGAACCTAAAATATGGTTCTTTGTATTTGATGTGAAGATTGCCATTGATTAATTATTTTATTAATGAACACAAATGAACCTCTATTTTTAGCCTCATCCAAAGATAGATGCAACATCGCCAGGTCCAAGTTCTCTGAGGCGATTTTGGAAACCCTTATATAATCACCCTTATATAATCACTGTTCTGCTGGATGTTTAGGTGCACACACCGAGCGCTGTCTGTCTCCAGGGTGGTGTCAACTCTCCCTATGCACCAGACCAGAGGCAAGAGAGGCTGGTTAAACTCTGAGGATCAGTCACCATTAAGAAGGGAAGCCACAGGCAAGACAGAGGGATCATGGACTCTCGAGAGGACTCTCACCGAAATGCAAGGAGCATTTCAGAACGGCGAAGAGATGGAGGAAGGAGGTGAGATTGGCACCTGCTGTTTTGTCTAGGTCTGCACAAGTCTTGCGCTAACTGATGCAATGTGACTGGTCCTTGCGAGGCTTGCAGAACGCGTACGTCCAGTCTCTGTTCACTACTGTGCCTGTGAAGAGGAACCCATGCACAAGGTGGGAGTTCTGGGGGTCATTAACTTACTGGGAGCAGCCTCTAAAAAGACACTGCAGGGAAAGGATGCAGAGGTCCAACGAATGACTGCAAGTGATCAGAAGAACTGGCAGCAAGGACTGCCTCAGGTGCCTTGCTGGGCTGGTCTCTCCTGCCACCAAGTCAATAGCAGGCACCCAGGCATTTATGGAAATATGAACCAGGGGAAACCTTTCACTGAAGCTGGTATGTGGGCCTTTGTTTAATAACAACTAAACTGCTAAACTTTTTTGCTATAGTAAATTCAAATTTGATATACAAAAATAATTTAGAGATGCACCCAAATCATTAGTACACACTTCATGAAATTTAATACTATGAAACAGTTGGGTTTGCTGAGCAAGATTAAAGCTTCAGTTTCTACTTCTATAGCCACCCTTCCAACATTTGTGTGGTCTCCTAGAACAGTACGGCACACAAATAAAGGCGGAGTATCAAGAGGGAAAGCTCCATCTGTACTGGATGTAGGCCACGAGTTTGGAACAAGAGACATGAACTCAGCTCTGACCAACCTGATGTTAGACAAGTCACTTCTGTTGTTTTTAACCTCAATTTTGCCACTGTTAAATGGGTGGCCCCATCGCTTACGTGAGGTAGGCATTACCCCCCATGATGCTCCTTCATCTTTTTATGTCCTATCCTTCTAGGAAGGAATTAAGAAAGAAACACTGTAGCCTGATGAACACAAATGAAAGGTTTACTCCATAAGAAGACCAGAAATTCCACTGCTCCTTGACAAGCGCTCCAATCACCACTGCTGAAATAGGAGACTTCTTGGTAGTGTTTATGAGCTCAATTAAACCTATGCCATTTTTTCAGACTAGTGAAATCAAAATGTTGAGAGCTGCACCACACCACAAGTTGGGCAGAGGGAGGAGGAGGAGAAAAGCAAACAAACAGAACTGAGAGCTTGGTCACTGAAAAAGCAGGAAAGCGATGGATGGACCAAAAAGGATCACCGGACAACCCTTACAACTCTGCCTCCTGTTCCAAAAACTTTATGAAACCTGGAAAAAGAAAAAAAAAAAGACAAGAAGGAGGAAAGGAAAAAGGAATGTTTAATTAGCATTTCTAGAGAGAAAATCATTTGTTCCCACATGTAAACAAGCCCCACAGCTGCGCATCTCTGCTCTTGCGGCATCCATGCAGTTAATCTCTTCTAAAGCTGTAAAGAACACTGGCTCCTTGAGCAGCAATATTGATATGGTAAAATATATTGCAGACTAATCACTTGATCCACTAAATAGGGCTTGCAACAGAAAAGGATTTATATTTCAAGTGTTTTTCAGGGCTGGTCATAACTTTACAGAACAGAGTTTAACAGAAAAAGATTAATTATGAAGTGATAAACAGGATGCAGACTATTTACCAAAAGGTATGAAATCAATCA
Source organism: Gavialis gangeticus (assembly GCF_001723915.1). Classification (NCBI taxonomy): domain Eukaryota; kingdom Metazoa; phylum Chordata; order Crocodylia; family Gavialidae; genus Gavialis; species Gavialis gangeticus. Next base: position 25,707,111 of record NW_017729011.1, read on the forward strand.
TTTCCCTTCGGAATATTCTTTTGGCACAGTTGGAAAGTGCCTTAGGAAACAGAGTCTCTTCAAAACTTACTTGCCCAGACGGCACAGCCTGTATTCCAGCACGTGTAACTTATGTGAGCTTAAGTGATTTACAAGAGCAGAAGTGAAAAGGGCAAACGTACTGTTCTCTCGGACCAGGCAGAATTCCAAAGTGCTCTGGCTCTCCAAGGTACAGTCTAAGTCTACGGGGACATTGGGTTCACTCTGCTTCTCCAGCCGATACTGAGGACCTGAAATATAAAATAACTTGTGAAATTTTCCAGATTCTAATTGAAGGACAGCTCATCATGTTCAGTTAACAAGAGCATATTTCAATTCTAGAGGCAAAGCAGATGGATGTTTATGTCTCAAGCTCTTCCACCAGAAGGGAACTTAGTAATAAAGAAGTGGAGGGTGGGATGTTTAGAAAATGCATGGAAAGATAGATTACTTCATCCAGCTCCCACTGGTCACTGGTCTGACACTTCACGCCCCCTTCACTGCCAAAAAAGTACAACAGACGCTTCTGATCTCAACCTAAGTTGCTTTTTTTTTATCCCTTGTGTCAACTCAGGCACTAGAGCTTGCTGTAAAGTCATCAACTTGGATCTTGGAGTGTAAAAATCTTTGATTATTTGGGTACCTTTCTTGAGGTAGAAAAAGTAAAATGCATTTGCTCCCTTTGACTCTGCATACAGTGAGAGCAAGGCAATTGTGAATGCTATTGTGAGGCCTGCAATTTGCCTCAGAAATGCAGCTATTCTCTAATGCTGTCTGGAAGCTGAAGCACATTGTGAAGAGAAGGCAGATGAACTGCAGAATAGCTGAACAATTCCCATTTAAAGACACACTGGGCTCCTTTGCTTATGAGTTCATCCCTCCCCCAGCCTAAAGTAAAAAAAACGAGTGCCTTCCTTCCTGAGGGCTCAAACAAATGTGCGTGTGCACAGACACTCAGGTGGATTGGAAAGTGGCAAGAAAGGCTGCCCGCGTGTGAGGCAGGTGGGCAACTGAGCCGGCCACAAGAGATGCTTGCCTCAGTTTGCGCACAACTGGCACAGAATTTTGCATTTTTTACATTTGATTGCAAAACTTGGTCCTGTGCTACTGCCGCTTTCCTTTTCACTGGCGACTCTATAAAAGCCTATATTTGTGATGCTCCTGGGACTGTCCTCTTATGCATTTGCAGTGGTCACCAGTACTCTTTTCCACATTCCACTATTATCCACAAGATAATGTGACAGATTTATTTGTTAACAGGAGCACACACTTCCAGTTATCGTTGCTTCCACAGTTGCAGGTAAGACGTCCCAATGCTAGATGGAATGTGATACTAGTTTAATGGCTGTAAGAAGCAGCAAGGGTCATCAACACACAGATCTGCTGTACTATAGATCTGTATACTGTTAACTGCTGAATATGAAAAAATGCAGGTGTGCAGACAGAATCAGCTACAAATATGGCCTGCTACTTCTGACCAATTATTTTCAACTACCTGCAACTGAACTGTCAGTTTTTTTGAGCTTCAGGTGTCAATCTGCCATTTCTCAGTTAATTCAAATCCACTGAAAAGGAAGATGTTATTAATTAGACTAGTGTTTGCCAAGTTATAGTAAGTATTGCGATAAATCAGCATGAGGACAACAGGTAGATTTATTTTGGTTTTTTTCATGTCCTTCTTTCATATGGATCCCAAAGTTTTAAACCTAAAACTGAAATGAAACTATATATGGGGTTCACTTCTCTAAGCTAAATGAAGCCAAGTCCAGGGAATTGCAGGACTGCTAATGGAGCAGCAAACCAAAACTTCACATAACAGATTAGGACACAATGAGAAGAGAAATGTATGCAAAGAACCTGCAAGCAGGAACCCAGGCAGGAAGAATTCAGCTTATAAACAGGAGGCTGGCTGAGACGCTGGGGCCAACATTCACACTCCTACCAGCAGTGTCACTAGACTGGCTGTCAAACACAACCAACTAGAAACTTGGTTTTCTCACTTATCCAAAAGAAGAAGCCTGATCATATTTTTGTTCACAGTTACTATGATTCAAAGAAAACAATGATATTCAGGAACTCCTTTCAGTTAGCAAGGAATATATACTCAAACCTTGGCTGCTCAGCAAACAGGGAGTAATTTCATAGATTTCACAGACATTAGAGCTGGAACGGACCTTGGAAGATCATCTAGTCCAGCCCCCCGCCCAAAGGGCAGGAAGGCAGATGGGGTCATAGGATCCTTTGCAGGCCTTTTTGTTACAATACCTAATGCAGCTCCACCACTAGTTTTCTAGGGTTGAGGTCCTGCTGCGCAATACAAAATCTTACAAATAATTCTACTGAAACAGGTATTTTAAGAACAACCCAAGTGTTTTAAAAGCCAATCAGCCCACTTATCCCCATTCTGGAAACTGACCCACTCCTTGCAAAGAAAAGCACTGATAATTCAAAGAATAGCCTACGTTTAATAAATAAATAATAAATAAGCACTTTTAGATTACACGACTATTTTTGTTAAACTTTTTAACCATACTAAATTTAAAAGTGGCTTCTTATACAATGTGTATCTTCTGAAGGGAAGGCGAATACTTCCATCCACTTGACACTTAAAGCACAACCTCCCTCAATGCTCTTGTCCTGCCCTGGGGGAGAAGCACAAGAGTCTAGAACAAGCAACTGTTTTTCTCAAGTCACTAAAAACACCAGCTGATCTACTGGGCTAAGTATGTAACTGAGGTTTTTAGTGATTCAAAGTATCTCTAAATAGGTCTTAATACAACAAATTTGTTGAAATCATGAAATCTATTCCCTCTCTATTAGTAGTTAAATAGTTCTGAATGCTTTACTGACTTTGAATTATGATAGTATATGATGAAATATTTAAAACATATATAAAAAAATTAAGTCTTTTAGCCTCAGATGGCATGCCTAAGAGATGAAATTTGTTAGCCAATTAATTTTAAATTTACTACAGCAGAGTTTCAATTACAGCTCCTCATTTCGTTTCCCCAGAAGTCATGTGAAGAGCACACCGCATGCTCTGAACGTATTCTGCTCTTGAAATCGCACATTATTTTTCTGTAAAATGGAGTCTCCTTATTCCTGGTGACTTTCAGAACAGATGCAGAGCCAGGCTATTTGCAGGCCACAGGAGGAAAGCAGAACTGCTCCCTCTGTGCCCAGCACAATCAGCAATTGCACAAGTAGCTGGTTCCAAGCATTTATAAAACAAATTGCACTCCAAGAAAAAGCAGAGACATTTGATCTAAGCACAAATAGCAACGGGAGCAAAGTGTGTACTGCACCATTTCCTCCTCCTGTGCCACAGGAGATCTTGGAAAACTGGCTCAAAAATGAAGCAGAAAGGTGTGGTGGTTACACAAAACTTACTGAGCACAACATTCAAATGAAATACCAGCACAATCAATCTGTGTCTTAAAGCTGCTGTAAGTGGCAAGATCAAGAAGATTCAGGTGGAAGGCACAAGCCTGCTTAGTTCATCTTGCTACCGGGGCACAGTAAAGTACGACTTCCAGAAGTCCCCATGCAAAACCCGACTGCTTCAGCACCTGCAGAGCAGGCGAAGCAGATGAGAACGGTGGCCTGACTTACTGCTTCAGTCTCCAAGTTCCTGTTATCATATCACCTTGTTCAAAAGCAGAAACCACTGCAGCATAGGAAATGTTTCACTTCACTAGATTCTGTGAATCCTACTTTATTTGCGCCCAGATTCAGGTGGCAGAGATCAGACCAGTATTACGGCTGTTATCATCTTCGTAACAACAGAACGCAACGCGTCCGAGGGCAGCTGGACAAGCATCCCGTGTATCCCGGGAAGCGGGGTAATGCAGGATACTTACCTGCAGCCCTGAACAACGCACATGGGGAACAGCGGGAGGAACCCACGCAGCTCATGAGCCGCCTCTATGTACAGCTGCAGCCGGCCGGTGACATCAGCACCAGACATCAGCAGGCAAAGCTAAAAATGGCAGCGGCTGCAGCAAAGGGGGCGGATGGCCCAGAGACAGAGCTGCTGCAGACACCGCTGAAGGGGCAAGCCACGCAGCTGCAGACACCGCTGAAGGGGCAAGCCCCGGGGGAGGATCCAGAGGAGGCTGGTGAGCCAGAGCAAGGTTCATCGGGGAGAGAGGCACCCCATTAATATCCCTCAGCGGGCACCAGTGGAGTGAACCCTGGCCTGAAGGAGGGAGAATGGAGGCAGCCATGAGAACGCAGCAAGATGCAGGTGGAGTGGAGGGCCGGTGGGGTGTGGAGGACAGCATGCCAGTAGGCAAGAGCCCGGGATGACCCAGATGAGGGGTCGTGATCGAGACGGGGTCGCCAACAAGGCCCAGGATGGCAAGCAGGAATGGCATGAACTCAGAGGCTAAGCGAAGAGAGATTCACGTGGGTTGATGGAAGAGCACTGAGTTTCGGTTGCTGCAGGTGAAATTCCCCTGGTTGGGGAATTTGGGGTGAGGGCACCTGGGGTACGAGGCATAGGGAAGCTAGGGAGCAGTTCCCGGGAGGTAGCTTCTCGGAGGACGGGGTTAGGAGTGAGGCCCGGCCAAAGTGTGCATGACCCAGCCCCACAAGGCATCAGTGCGCAAGCAGGGAGGGTGTGACCTGCTAGGAAGGCCTTAGGACATCATCAAGGTGACCCAGCAAAGGTGGCGTAAGGCCAGGGTGTAGGGGCAGTGGAGCCCCGTGAACAACCACCAGGCCAGACCCAGGCATCGAGGGACCCACCAGCCGACCCCACCCATTGTGGAACATCAAGATGTGGCAGGCGAGAATGGGGTCTGTGGCGCAGGAAGATAGAGCTACCTTGATGCTACTGAGGGCCCGGAAGAGGCATAACATCCGAAGGGAGATCCGAGCCACCACCACGTGGCTAGCGAAAGCCCAGCAAGCACACCGTGAATCACAGCAGTTCTGCCACGGCCCCTTCAAAGCTGGTTCAGCTTGTTAAGTCATACCAGCTGCTACACACAGGCACTGGGGCCATGTGCACGTGGAATTGGTTTTTGGAGGGTGGGAGGTGGTGGAAGGGAACGTGTTTCTCAAATCCTGGAATCTGTGATCCCTCCTTAAGATGCCAGAAAGCTGCTGGCAAGACATGGGTCTAACTCCATTTCCAAACTGGAGCTCTGTGTAAACAGACACTGTATGAAGCCTACCGGCTGCAGCAGGGTAGAGAAGTCAGGGCCAGTCACGTTTTTCTTCCACCACAGCTCTGAACCTGCTTGTGAGGGCATAGGCCCAGGACCCGTGCCACCGGTATGCACACGGACATACCTGAAAACCTGCATGGTGCATCTGCAAACCCTGTGAGCCTTCTCCCTTCATCCTTTTCCCTGTCATTCCCACCTGGAGTTTTCTTCTGGCTTTAAACTGGAAGCATTTACTTGCTGATGAGATGCCCAGCAAATAGGCGCTGCAGCAATACAGATGCCATTTTCACAGGGGGTAGTTTTCAGTAGTATGCCCAGACATCCCACTGTTGGAAGCTGTAGTTTTCATTTACCAGCATATTCCGATTTTTAAAGTATCTTTTTTACCCACTATCGTGTAAAACGCATAGCAGGAGAACCAGTGATTTTGGTTATACACAGTGCTCCCACAGAAAATAATATATATTTTTAATTTCAGTTACTGCCATTTCAGGTGCATCTGAAAGGACTAGCTGAAAAGGCAAACAACAGCATCATTTTAAAACTTACTCCCACTTTAAAAATTACTGCTTACTCAGGTGTGAAGTATAATTAAGATACTGAGTTAAAAAGCAGTGCTCAACAGTGGCTCATCTCCCTATAGACCACTGACTCTCGTGGTCTGGACCCATGTGAAAAAAGGAAAGTGTCTGAAAAAAAAAAAAGAGACTCAGTGTCCTTTCTGCTTAATAAATTCCCTGCCAATGTGCATGGTGCAAAGCTGCTGGTGATTACAGCTTTTTGCATAAGCATGATAGTGCAGAGAGCTATTTTTCAGAACAACTTGTGAATTTCTGCAATTCTATAAATTGCCAAATTCTTAGTATTTAGTTTACAGTCAGATAATGTTTCCCGAGTTTCAGTAAGTAACCCAATGAAAGACCGCTACCACAGGGCAGCTGCTGAGGTAATTTCTAGGGAACAGATTCTTTAAAGAAGTAAATATTGTAAAATTCAGGGAGGAGTGTAAATGGGTCTTTAGGCAGTATCTACCCTTTAAAAATAGATTTAAAATGTCACAAATCTGTATAAAGCTACACGACCTCTACTTTACAACAGATGAAAAAATGTAAGAGCAATTCTGTGGAGCAGTTATACTGGAGTAAATAGAAAACTCCTTTCAGATGTTCAAATGATGTATTTATAGTAGAAATATCATGCAACTTAATGGTCTAGTAACAAAATATTGCTCTGGGCATTTCACAACAGAATTTCCCCGTTATAATACCACCGCTGGAGGTTTATGGATTTCTGCAATGCTGGGACAAGCATTCCACACACACTTCAAAGCAAACCTTTAAAATATGGCATGTGAAAGGTAAAGTGGTCATGCACACCCACTTTAGCCGCTAAGTCTTATCTATTTGCGAAAAGACCACAGCTGGAGCATGTAGCTCATCTCTCACTGCAGCTGGCTGAGACACTGGCTCAGCACACTCACGCACAGGACCTTTCGCATGAGTCAGGATGAGAGGCAGCCCTTTGCAAGACATCACCACAGAGGAGCTGGGGCTCTAGAATGGAAATTGCTGTGGCAGGCAACTCAGGGGGGGGCGCAAACGAAACACCTCCCTGTCCCGGGGAAGGGTTAGTGGAAGGGCCATGGAAGGACAGAAGCCACCATACAGGTGCACCCAACACGGAAGGAGAGAGAGAGATGAACCAAAAGCATGGTCTGAGCCAAGCCAAGATGGTAAGAGATGAGGCAGTTGTACCTTCAAGCCAATCATTTTTCATTCACAAACTAGACAAGAGGAATTTAAGGGTATTGTACATACACAAAGGCTAAGCTCTCTTTAGCTCTTGCAGGAGGAGATGCTATAGTTGAACCCCTGTTCCAGCAGCCTTTGCAGCCAAGTTGCCTTGGGCTCACTGATCTTATTTTTTGGAGCACATTGTTGTGTAAAATATCCTGCAAATATCAGCAAGTGCCTAAACGTACAGAATTGCTGAAGGCGGCAGGCAAACTCTTCTCTTTTAGCAATGATTTTAATATGCTGATCAGCTACTGAGGAGCAACCTGACCAACTGCAGCATGAAAGTCTATAACTGTTCATGTACAAGCAATGCTGTCAACCTCTGGACTCCAAACAGCAAACGCGCATGCAACATTTAAATGTGTGGATCTCCATAATGCACATTCCCACCTGTTAAAACGTTTATCTGCCCTCCAGTGCGGTTGCTAGTTGTTTTCTGGGGAAAGGTCTTTATTGTTTTATTTGGTTGTGGCAAACACTGCAGCAGACACCTTTAATCATTAGGAATTTAAAACAAAAAAAGGGTGTACATGGGCCATAAGGTTGCTGTAGGCTTCCCACAGCACAATATAAAATTTACCCTTGGTGATGAGAGCCACAGAGTATAATCAAATTAAACAATTCCCTCACAGAAGGAGAACGGCTGTGCCTATTACAAACCAGAGCTGCTGCCTAGTTAAATTGCAAAGCCTTCAGAAAGGGTTTTGAAAGCATGACCCATCAGTTCTAATTTTTAAAACTTATCCTTTCAGTCAAGACTAGAAAAAGGCCCATTCCAACTTTTATCTTTACTACAAAGTGCTGTTATCTTGGGCTGATGTCAGGAGCTCTATCTCTCTTTCTGCTGACAAGCAGAGACGAGAGAGATAAGATTGGGAACGAATCTCACTTCTCCGAGTAAATAAATAATCGATACTCATCTAAATGTAAATGAGAAAGTATCCCCCTCTGATAACAGGGCTCTTATCAAAGAGCCAATTTTCTACAGACATTTGGCCTCAACCAAATCACCATCATTCAACCCCAGCCTAATGGCTAAAAATCGTAACTAAATTGAACCGATCACCAGAGATCAACTAAGTTCAGCCATGGCTCCTCCAGGTTCAAATGTTTGCAATGCAATTTTGCCCCCATTAACTTTCAATGCAATGAGGAATGCTATGGTCAGGGGCTGAATCTGTACAATAAACAAACTCAAACCCTTAAAAGAAAACACAACAACCCCCCCCCGAAACCCATAAAGCATTTAAACAAAAAACAAAGCAAAGCCAGGCTCTGCCTGTGACAAGTTACAAGGGATAAAAATGGGGACTATGGTAAGACTGGGCTCCATGTATGACTCTGAGGAACTGGGAGAGCTGCAGATTGTTGCCACGCAACACAACTCAACTCATTATAAGTGTGAATGAAAAAGCACTTCTACCTCTAACACTTGCTGCTACCACAACACCCCTTTGCCTGGGCCCTGGTCACCCTCTGCCCCGCTCTCAGGTCCTCACCCTGCAGCTCCAGTTTAGCCAGTTTGCTTCTGCTGTGCACATTCTTCTCACCTGCCCTTCAAACCACGTTGCCAAAAGGCCCTGCAGTTGCAGTCAAAAGTCTGTGCTCAGAAGGTTTTAGTTTGTATTTACTATATCTTGAGATGCCCCATAGCAAGCCCTACCGCACCTTGTGTGCTCCTCTCTGTGAACGCTCCTTTTCCCACAGTGGCACCCATAATGCAAAAGAAAAAGAAATCTCACTTCAATGAAACTGCTGGGAGTCCTAGTAGAGTTAGTGCTTCAGGAGCTCCCCACAGTTTCAGCATGGTGTGTGTAAGCCTACTGAGGTTAGTCAAAAGTGGATGGGGAACTCCAAGTCGCAAATCCTAGCCCTTCATCCCATCCAGTGAACCACGTTGCCCAACTGTATTCAAACAAGTACAGCCCTGCCTGTAAGACGAGCGTTACATTATTCTGCGTTCCAAGGGGAACATGACCCATCCCCAAGGGCGGATCCAGAATGGCAGTGATGGGGACATGGCACACGGGCAGTAAAGAGAGGTCATTGCGCACATCTCACACCAAAGGGGATGTGGCCAAAGCCCCTTGCTGTGATCATGGATGCCATCCTCTGATGGGCATGTCAGTGCAGCCCTGCATAACTGTGAACGATAGGAGCTCACTGGCATGGGGTCTTCCCTTCCCTCATCGCCTGCAAATTAAGTGAGGGGGCGGGTAAAGGAGCATTAAGCAGCGGCACACAGACCCTGGACTGAAAGCAGGGGCTGAGCGTTGCGGATACTGCCACAAACATGGAAAAGGGTTTTTGGCTAGATACATCCTCTCTGATTATGTTGCATCTGCTTTACACGTCACTGGAAGAGGAGGCCACGTCTTTGTTGCACCTCTCCTATTCCCAAGGCATTCTGCATTCATTGATGTCATCCAAGGATGGATACACATCCAGTCCCCCTTCCTTTCCTTCACACCTACTTCCTGTGCAAAGCCTTTCCCTACTAATCTCTTCAGACACCTCCACGTTTGAAACTGCCCCAGCCTGAGCCTTAGGGGAGAAAGGCTCGTCTCTCGCATCCTGTAAAGTACCTTGCACATTGTGGTGCTATTACACCAGCAGATAAAAATACTAGGAAGTTAGAGACAGTTGAAAATCACCCCCCTGACTGCCAGATGCACAGCAGATGAACAAATGTGAACAGGAGAGTCTCCTAAAAAACCAAAACCAAAAAATCACAGCTGTGCCATAGCCCAGTGGAAAAAGGTTTTCTCTCTGTGTAGTGGCAAACCAGGAGGGAAAAAACATTTACAGAAGGCCATCAGATAAATGTTAAATGCTGATCCGTGGTATTTCCTTATTTCAAAGTTTCTCCTTTTCCAAGTCAAGTAGATTTATAGCTTTATTGCACCAACCCTAGAACTTGAAAAAATTATTTTTCGAGTTTTAACTGTACCTATATTTATTTTTCTTGTTACCCACTTTTTATTATTACTATAGAAAACATTTGCTGGAAATATGTTACAGCTATTACAAGACCATAAAAAGAGGAGAGTTTATGTATTTCTATCACTTCAAATAATCTGTCAAAATGTATCAATCACACTAAGTGCAAGGCCATTGAGTACTAGCCTTCACTACCAGCATGAGGAAAAATGGAAAGAGTGCAATCTGAATACTCATTCCACCCGGATCGGCAGCTATGCAAACCAGGACATTACCATCATCTGGAGAGCCTGGCTCAGTTGAAATACTGGTGAGGTTTGGGCTCTGCCACCAACTTCAAGATGCTGACCGCTGTGTAGGAAACGAAGTAGAGAAGAGAGGCGGTAAACAAAAGAACGAGGGGAAGAGCCAGGAATACACTGTGGAAAAACAAAGACTTTAAGAGATCTCAGGCCTTCTGTTGGGGAAGGTTTTTTGGCACATTACAGAAAGGCAGGCTTGGCAATGACAATAAGGACAGCAGAAAAATATGCAAACAGCTTAAGAGGAGATAGCTGAAAAGGCAGAATGTTTACATCCCAAACCCTAGTGCTACCGGGACACCTTAAAACCTGTTTATTTGTTCAAAATCCCCAAAGGCCCTCAACACCTCTAAAGTGGAGCAAAGATTTTATCTTTGCAAATTCAGATATCACTTGTTAAATATAGACATTTAAGGGATGAAAATAGACCTTTAACATTATACACAAGCATCAGATTTTTCAATTCAATCTGTTTTTCTTAACTTGCACTGCTGTGACATTACCAAATTTTACATACAGTTATCTGTCGCTCTCCACAGAAATACAGATGGTTTTCGCAGAAATAAACAGTCATTTATTTGAAACAATTGTAAAATAGTTTATGGAAACCAGTGGTGTAATGCATTCAAATAAATGCCAGGACTGGTTGATGGAGAGCCAAGGTGTTAAATCACACTGTTTAAGAATTCAGCTGTGGGAAACAGATAGTAAATCCAGAGTGACAGAATTTCCAGTGATGGCAAAGGTTTCTGACATCTAGTCCAGTACACAAAAACTACAGCAGTTCAAACCCATTTTACTTAACACTACCTTGACAGCCAGTGAAATTAAAGAATTTAGTCAAAAGCACCTTAAAATAAATAAAGATGCTTCATTTATGTGCTGTGCTTTTGTGCAGTATAAAGCAGGCAATGCTACCAGCCACAGGCAGTAAATAACAGCAGAGTATTTTACTTATTTATTATTATAGGCTTTAATTCTTTTATACTTAACAATGTGTAACTCAAATATAACCAGGAAATGGATGAACTTGTGCTCATGGCAGAAATATGATATTCAAATAAAAAAACCCAAACATACGTGAAGGCAGTGAGATGAGCTTTATATGCTCCTGGGAGGGGAGCAAACACCACAACCTGCAAGCTAGACCGACCCAGACCTCTGCCCATCTAAGAGGGAGCACTCATCTGACACCTTGTTCCCCACCACTTAGAACAGGGGGGTTACTTGCAGTCCTGCTAGAGCAGCATCCATGCTCTGCATTGCATTATTGTTTCCCTCCTAATTACAGACACAGAATGACACCAGGAATGCAATAGTAGCCACGCAAAACACATTTCACACGTGAAGCATGGTACTAAGCAGGTGGGTGTGTGGATGCATCCGGAACAGCAACACTAACTTCTCTCAACACAGAAAAACAACACCGCCTTCCCAGCAAAGAGCAAACGGGAATGTAAGTGAGCATGTAAAACGTTGCATCCATTACAGCTATATTACCGATCTAGCAGAATCGTAAGTAGAAGATACCAGGATCAACAACCCTAAAACTGATGGACTCCTGCTAGTCTGCACTTCACATTCATCTCAGGGACCAGCCTGGAAAATCTTATTAGCAAAACTGGTCGATATGCAAATTCACACCAATGGCAAGAGCTGCTTCTATGCTGGCAAACTGTCCCAAAATCTTTATTCAGTCCTAGCTGTTTAACATATGTTCCTATGAGTTTTTCCCAGCCACCCAGCATCTGGCCAGGATTGGCACACACAGGCAAGACACAAGACACTGGCGTTACAACCCCACCACAACAGACCCTGCTGGTAGACAGAGGCAGATGCTTTGAAGAGCTGGCCACTAGGACGCTGTCTCCAGCCAGCAAAGATGGATTTACCTTCTCAGAATACAAAAGTGGCTGAAGAGATTGTGCTAGGTTAAGCCTTCCCCCAACACGCGCAAGACCCAACACCTCTGGCAGAGTCCAAACAAGGGGACAGTAGCCTTGAAGGTGACTGTTTTTGGACGACTATGAATGTGTGGAGGCAGAGGCTCTGACAGCTGATAGGGATGATAAGGCAGCCACAACTGGCCAGGGAGAGTTCCCTCATTGGGCAGCAGCCTTAAGCTGACAAGTGGGAAAGAACAGGTCAAAGTGGCTCCGATTCCCAGCAGAGATTCTGGGCTGCATCAAACCACCTTCACGACCTCGTCCCTGCGCCTTCTGATCTACACTCCCTCAGTGCAACGGAGCAGCAAGGGGAATAAAGCAAAACAGCCGGCCAAGGGAGTTACGTTCTTTAAATGGAGATGGCTCTAATAAAACACCCTTTAAGAAAACAAGGGGATTTCTAAAGTCAGATATTACCACAGGAAAAACTATGTGCAAATGGGGAATACATATCTGTAAATACTTACTAGGTAAAATATCACATAGGAACTTTGCAGCTATCAAGAAACAAAGCAGCATAAATGCAAGGAGGTCTCAGTTAAGCCCGTGTGTTTAACAGAAATCCTATCCTGTAAAGGTAAGTAGATGGTTAGGTAGGTACAAGCACAACCGTGGCCCTGCCCAGACACAAACACTACAAACTTCCTGGGGAATTAAGACTGCCTAAACCCTTGTGCATAATCTGTGTTTGCATATGGGGAAGAAAGGGAGGGAAGAGGGAGATGAACAACAATTTTTTCTGGTTATTCACGTTTCTTTTCAGTGGAAATATGTCCTGAGTCGCACAATGAGCAGACATGAGAAGTTTCATAGTTTCTAGGGTTGGAAGGGACCTGAGTAG
>NW_017729011.1:25720138-25724118 GCF_001723915.1 Gavialis gangeticus
AGTAGATCATCTAGTCCAACCCCCTGCCATGGCAAGAAAGATTACTGGGGTCAAAAGTATGCCACCTCTCTTTAAAGGTCAGTTCAGTCGAACGGCTCACACGCCTCGATCCCATCTGCGTTCTGCATGGTATCCCCTCCAAATTCTCCCTTCCTCCCCTGCTTCCCACCATTTCCCCTTTACCTTTTCCTCACAAATTCTTGCTGCCTCTTCACCTTACCACAACACACGCAAGTTACTGGGTTCAGTCCTGCCAACATTTTCTTGCCTGATCCTTTTCCGACATTAACATCTATGAAATAACTTATGAATTAATTTCCTCCTTACCTGCCACCCCTTATGCTCCCCTAAGCTCGCGATCCTCCCTCTTTCCAGACCTGCCTGTTGATCAGCTGCAAAAGGCAGGTTTTGAAAAGATATTTAGGATTACTGGTCATTCAGTTGACATTTTTTTTTGTAAGAGAAGTTTTATCTGTCACAAACAATTACCCTCTTTCAAAGTGGCCACTACCAGGCATTGCTCTCTGCTGGACTAAAGCCACAGCTCCCCTCAGGGAAGAAGATGACCCAACTTCTATGCTGTGAGCAGGTAGAGATTTTTAGTGTCACTGAGAGCAAGACGAGAGATACCCGTCTCAATATGGCCACTCTTTGAGAAGGATGGGAGAAGGCAGACTATTAAAAGAAAGATGCTTTTTGAGTAATTGAGCTGTAGAACAGCATCCTTCAGCCTCTGCTGGAGGAGAAACATCTGTTTATGAGGAGCAACAGGAAGAATTAATGTTAATGCTCAACTAAAGTATTCGCATGTAAACAGTGCATAAGAGTCCAGCAAGATGATCAGCAGGGGAAGTTGGAAATGTCTGTTATTCTACTGTTGAGATCCTAGGGGCAAGAGCAAGTGACACTGGGCGTGTCTACATGTGCATTAATTCACCTTTTTTAATGCTCATTAAATTTAGTACCTCCAATGTGAGGTATTAAATGTGCGTTAGGCTGTGCTGATGCACAGCTCATTTGTATCTTTTTAGTGACACTTAATGCACAGTAGACTATTGTACTGCACACTAGCAAGATGTCATGGTTTTTTACATGACACTTTAATGTTCAGTAAAATAGTCTACTGCGCATTAAAACACGTGTGTAGACGTGCCCACAGGGTTTAACATTTCTTGAAATTAGGACTTCTTATAAATGCTCGGAAAATGACTTCTCTGCTCAAACTAAGATCCAATTTTGGAGAGCACAAGGTAGATAAGAGAAATTTAATCCCTCTTTTAAATGCAAAAGTTAACATTACCTCCATAGCCATTTAGTAGCCTTTAAGTGAAGTGGAAATTCCAGTACAGATTGCTGCTCTACTACAGGTTGCAGGTTACACACTCCTCCTCTCCTCCTGCTTTGCTGCCAACTACCTTCCTTCTCTCTCCAGCCACTCTCCTCTCTGCCCTTTGATCTGCTTTCTCTCCTCCTTAGATTTCAGTGACACTGAATTGTTCTGCCCCTTTGCAGCACTTCTGAGCATGCCACTTCTCTTTAGTATCTGAGGAAAGAAGGGACAAGGGGTGCTGGCAATGTCAGCAAGCATCAAGAGCAGGTATCGACAAATGTTAACAGGTGAAATACTCCAAGAAATTGGACAATCATAAAACAGCCTTGAATTAAAATATTCCATTTTAAATAAATAAATAACATCCCAGCAATCCCCCTGGAGCCTGGAGGATGCTGAACAATAGTGAGTAGCTCTGAATACAAACAGTGCTTTGGTGTTCGGGTCTTTCTTTATCTTGTGAACTGTGCTTGCACACACGCACTCTCACGGGCAGGCTTGAGAAATTATGTGGTACCTTCAAACTGGTATTAAAATTGCTAGGTGAGAAATCACTGAAAATGAACAAGTGGATCTGTTCACATTTATGGATATAATTCACCCACCTGAATGTTGTACTTTATTTTCCTTTTAAACAAAGCATGAACATCACTTATCTCAGGATTTTCTCTTTTTCACAAATGTTTGCAAAGTTTTAAAAGGTGAATGGATGCCTGTTTTTGAAAGGAAACTAAAATACAGAATAGTAAGCTATCTTAAATAAAACATGCACTACTTGAATACACCATACAGAACAACCCCAACGTAGCTTGGGAAAGGAGTCGATGATTTAAAGAGACCTTTGCTCTGCAAGTCCCTTACTTCTATCATGGGAACTAAAATATGATATGGTGAGTTTTTATTTTTATGTTCTATCCCAGTTTCCTGTTTTATTTTCACTTATTATACAGCTTCCTGTAGTAGTGAGATGATACACTTATCCACATTAGTGCAATTACTTTGTAGACTACTTTTGGTCACTTTACACATTTTAAGGAATGTAAAACCCCATAGCTGACAGCTGTTAGGGACCATAAAGTTATTTTAGAGCAGCTGTTTTCATTTATGTAAAAAGGCATTAGTCTTTTTCCAAACTGAACAGAATACTCAGTTAATCACTCTTATTCTAACCCATGGAAAATCCAGGTCATGTCTATGAAATGTTGGCAGAAGACACTGTTTATAATAATTAAACTTGTATAGCATTTTGGTCTTAAAAGGATGGAGTTTTTCTGGTTATGGGATGTTTACAGTTTAAAGCAGCTATTAAATAACAATCAGTAGCATGCTCATCTTGCAAAGACTTTCTACTTAAAATCAGACAAAGTTAATCAGACACGGCTGCTCACTTCATAAGTGCCAGGCCAGCAGAGCACAGCGAGGATCAGGAGAGACAGAATGACGCTCGTGCTGCACCATTTCACATAGTTCAGTTGTGTTTGCTTTTTAGCAACAATTATAACAATGATCAAACTTAAGAAGTGATTTTACTGCTTCAAAGGAGGTTAATTTTTCTTATGTTGGTGTCAGAGCTTAAGGTGAGTAATTTATTTGACAATAAACCTGTGTTTATACAATGTCTTTGCCTTATCAGTTAGGTAGCAGCAGGTCTGATAGCCCTATCAGGATCCCATCCAGACAGCCTATTTCACCATGCAACAGAAAAAAAGGTAGCCAACTGCTCCAGACCTTATACCCTAGACTTGGAGTATGCAATGGGTGGATGACATGGTAAGAAAAGAACGATGTACCAAAACAACCATCTCAGGCCTTGCAAGGCTACAAACCTGATTTTGAGTTTGAACCGGAAAGCTGAATGAAATGGGCATGGAAACAGCGTCATTTATTTTACCGATGCAAATTTAGCTCAGGACAAAAGTATACAACGTTGCTACCATCTACTAAATTATTTGATGAAGTAAACTATTCATGAACCTGTTTAAAATGCACTCGTACAGACAGCAATCATCCTCCCACCCAACCTAGTCTTCCAATGGTTTAACTGTTTGTGCAGATGAGACAAACAGCTTGCCCACACCACCCAGGAAGTGTGGCAGTGTAAGACAGGACCTGAGAGATCCTCCGACGGCCTCTACAGCAGTTCAGCTGCCTTGTCACAATCTGCAGCCCAGTGGGCGAGATTTCCAAATTATGGAGACTGGGCACCTCTCATGCAGGGTTGTGGGGAGGGTGCTTTTTAGTGAGGACTAAGAGATCATTCATTTTGCATATCCATCTGCTCATATTTAGTAAGGGCTCTGCTGACTTCCACATGACTTCCTGGATGGTAAAGTACCTACATAGCAGCACATTATGGAGTTTGTACTAGCACCTAAGCTGTGGGAGCCAATCTTTTTGGCAGGCATGCCACGAAGTTAGCTCCACACCTTCCTGAAGTGCCACTCTGATCCTCTTTCTGTGCCCAATCTGCTGCTCTACTTTCTGTTATCTGCCCTATCTGCCATTGTATTGCCTGTCCCCTTCCTGGTCTGCTGTGTGCCACACGCAGAGGTTGCCCAAGCCACTTGTGGTATGTGTGCTGCGAGTTGGCCACCCCTGCCTTTGATGGGAAGCTGTGTTAGTCTGAAGTCAGGCAGAAGGCAGGGCAGGG
>NW_017729011.1:25724129-25731650 GCF_001723915.1 Gavialis gangeticus
TTAGTCTGAAGTCAGGCAGAAGGCAGGGCAGGGCAGCACAGCACTTGAAGTCTCTCCGCCCTACTCACGCCATCACTTAGTAAGGATATCAAATAGCAGGTTGTGCTTTGAACTGCACAGCAAAAGCTCACCGGGACGTGTATTCTGCAAACACTAGCAGAACCAACATAACATCTCCCCCTACCTGCACACTCCTTATGGGGCCATCACCATGGCATCAAGGTGTCAGGGGACAGTGCCATCCCTGTTCTTGTACAAAAAATCTGGAGATGGGCTTTAGTCCAAATGTGAAAAGATTGATAAGCTCTATTTGTCTAATGGAAAGTGTGGGGTGGAACACTACAGGACAAAGTCACAGCAGCAGCACTCTGGTCTTGGAGCAGAGGTGCCTCTCCACTGTACTCTAGAACAACTGCCTGCAGTCAAACACGCACCCTTCTGCAACACAGGATTTTACAACATGCACCTACTCCAAGCCAAAAATCAGTAGGCCAGCGTGCCTGGAGCAAGGTTCAAGTACAGGCGACACAAATAAGCAGCAGTGGTATGGAGCGCCACGCTGAGTTCTGTTAACCAGTCGCTGCTCGGAGACAGGGGTGTATTTGTATGACTTGCTGATCACCTGCATTTCTTCCAGCCTTTTCTTTGGAGGATCTTGGGGTGGGATTTTCAAACGCTGCCAGTGTTGGCCTCCTCCTGCTTCTATTTGAAGTCAGTGGTTACACTTCAGCGAGTACAATTATGCCAATGCTGAGCACTTTTCAAGCCTCACAACTCTCTTATTATGCATATCCAAACTGACAGAGATGCCTTTACCAACCACTATAACAGAGCCATACTCAGGAGGAACCAGAAGCCATCATGGTCATGGGTTTAAACAAGTGATTCTATTCCATCCTGGCAAAAGGCAGCGAGAGTCAGTGAACTGCTTTAATCATAAACCGAGCCTTAATCCATTAAGTGCTCGAAAGTGTATGTTTTCTGGAAGCAGCTTTCCAGGAACTCTGGATCTGGAAGATACATTACACAACAGTCTTGGAAATACCTGCGCACACTGGGATTTTCCATAATGCCATTGTCACAGTATCTAAGCACTGTCCAGGTAAATTAGAGGTAGATAATGAAGTCCCTACTGAACCTATTGGAGTCTTCAGCTTTTCTCTTTTCCCTGCTATTGGGACCCTTGTTGGGAAGACTGCAAAGGAATATAAAGAATTAGGAGAATCTGATCCAATTTGCCTCCCCTTTGGGAGAGGAGACGGGTGGGGATGCAGGTCGCTGATGTAGGGGGGCTTTGCTAATACCCCTGAAAGTGGACCGACTCTGGGTTAGCTGACCTCCATGGGAAGATCACTGCACACCACCTCACATGAAGTACGCGGTTGCAGTGCATGCTGCTGAGCACGCGATAGGTTAAACACACTGAAGATAAAGCATTCTGCTCAGTTATTTTTCATTACCATAAGAAAACATCAATTACATTTTCTATTTTATGAGTGTACATCAGGGAATCCATTACAGTAAGAGCAAGGTTATGTGACTGCATTTGATTCTTCTTCACTAAGCTAAGAGAACAGTTAGGTTTAAGGATAATGAAGCCAGGCAAACTAACATATCTGCATAGGCAGTTCCGACCCTGATTTATCCAGCCTGACTTCAGCTAATTAAACATCTGCCTCAACAGTTTCTTCTACAGATTTATCTCCTCAGCTATGTGGCACTGTGTCTTACAGGCTTCCCCCCCAACTTGCTCACATTCACATGAGCGTCTTCCAGTTCATTTCTGGACACGTGGCAAAAAATGATCTGGTCTTCCCATGAACCCCTTACTGCTATCCTTTGTGGACCTGAGCCTGCCACACCACCACTTGCACTTCCCTAGACAGCTGTCCTTTGAGAAATAACTTGGGGGACTGTTCCCACCTACAACACTCGGGGTTATTTTACCCCTCGTCTAACCAGTTCCAGAATGAACGGTTACTAACTGAGTGCGCACCTTCAAGGCACAAATTACGCAACAACTTACCTTGGAAAGGAAGATTGTGAAAGAACAGAACAATGTGCCTAATCACCTGAGCCAACATAGCAAAGCCACAATACATATAATATATAGGTTTGAAAATATATTTAAACATGAAAAAATGGATCCAGAAGCAGCCACATGATCAGCCTGATGGCTTGCATTGCATCAGGAAATGAAAGCAGCAGCCAGAGGCAGAGGGAACAACAGGAGTTTTCCACAGCGCTGTAGACACGTTCCCTGCAACACTTCCCGTGTTCAACTTGGTAAGGCGAGCCAGATTGCCCAATCTGTAAGGCAGAGTAGGGACCCAGTCTGGATACCTCAGATTTCCAGCAACAGAGGAGTTACCACCCCCTGTCAGACTGAGCTCCTTCTGTCCCAATGTCCTGTGCCAGCTGCCCCAAAGAAAGGTGTGCGCAACCCCAGAGGAAGCAGCGGTGGGGAAATGTGCTGCTAGGCAAAGCTTCTTCCCAAAACCCAATGGCAACCGAGTCCAATTGAATTTGGAAGATGAGCTGTGCAAACTGAAGGTACAAACAGAACAACTCTCCCTATCCAAATGGTCAGGCAGCTGTTTCAAATTCCTAAACTCTCTGCTCTTTTATCTGTATGCTCCCATGACTCTTTTCAGCAGTTAGGAAGGAAATCCAACTGGGGCTTTGTAGTACACAAATGTCTTCACCAGCCAGTCTCAGAACAGCCTGCCAGGATGAAATGAGAGACAGGCATGCTCGGGGGGTGAATCATTAGAAGGGGCACAATTTAAGTCCTAATTTTGAATTACCTGGCTTTAGTTTTGTGGTTAATTATGACCTTGTCATTACATTCATTTAGAAAGACAAAAATGTGCACTCTTATGAGATTGCATACTCGGAGTGAGAGACCTGACTCTTGCTTTGTGGCTAGTCAAATGTTTAACACTCTTGCAGGGGCCATAAAATAAAGCATAATAAGCTAATAGTAGGTTCTGTTCTGCTCGTTTAAAAGTAGACCCATAAAATGAGTTCAAGGTATGTGTTTTTGCCAGTTTTACTATGGTCAGGAGCAATCCCATGATTTGAAAAGGCTACCCACAGCCTTTTTAAGGGTGCTTATAAAGGACTTTAGAGAAACCACTATGTAGTGACAATAGTCTACCTTTTCACTCAGATGATATTTTTGTGATGGTACATTTTGGTGAATGACAGATTTTAGAAGGATCCACTGCTATAATTAAAATACGCTTTCCATTTCTTTCATGGTATTTTCCATGGAAAGCGGTTCATTACCTACTTGCATATCTATTTACTGATCTATACTTTCATACATTAACATATCTCAAGTAAATTTCAGGACAAAAAGTCTTATTCAGCTTTAGTTTTATTAACAAATGTAATCTGAAATAAGTGTGGTTCATAACAACATTTCTATAGATGCAATTCATCTAGCATACTTCTGTTTTAATATCAGTGTATATATTAAAACAGAACTTTCATAAAGCTGAAATCTGAGCCACCATTTGTCACTACAAACTCCTTCTGTCATTACCAACCTCATGCTTCAGGAGGTCGGTAAAGGTTGGTGGTGACAAGGTTGGTAATGGCATTTTTAAACAAAAGTAAAAAATAGAGATGTTCAGAAGGTCGCTGATTCACATAGGGGACCTAGGTAGATAGATTCTGATGAACTAACACCTTGGACCTCTAAAACCTTCCTGACTAATATCTGTAACTAGGTAAAGTCCAAGAATATGCCTACTACATGGGACATGAAAGGATTCTCAATTACCAATCAAAATGAAATAATTATGGAAAATTAGCCCACGGATGGAATTTCCCTGTCTGGTCACATGACAAACATGCAGCACTTTCTCTCACCCAGAGCAACCAACCTAACTTTCTACGTCTTCCCAAATGAGCCAATTTAAAATGTCATGCAGGAGAATAACGAGATGGAAGGTCAAAAAAAATTATAAATTGCTAAAGAATAAACTGAACCTTAGCAATAAGCAGATGGATTGAGTCCATAGTTCCATTCAGGTTGCTTTGTATGCAGATAGAAAATGGAAAAGTTCACATGGAATTTTAGTTTTCTGAAATAATTCCAAGTACAGTAAGCCAACCCTTGCCATCTATTTTGAAGGTAATATTTAAAAAAAACCCAAACAACATTTTAAAAATCTAGAAAAGTAAAATTGAAAAGCAATGCTTGTTGAATCAAGGAAATTTTGTTTTCAAAATTAAATTCTACCACCACCTTTGACTGCAAAATGGCATCATTATCTACAGTGTAAGAAAAATAAACAGATACAGGCCCTTACTGTGCTAGTAGGTTATGAACTCAAATTCTATTTATTTTCAGCATCTCTGAATGTATGAAATGCAGGTCTGGGGACGGCCCTGCTTTGAGCAGGGGTTGGACTAGGTGGGACCTCCTGAGGTCGCTTCACACCCTCATTGTCCATGATCCTGTGCATTTACTCTGAAGCTGAAAAACCTCATGCGAGAGGAACAGCAAGTTCAAAATCTTTTTGTATTTCAGCATTAGTCAATCCACTCCCAATGGGGTGGCAGTCCGAGTCCTACTGTCCCTTCGTCTTTCTTCTTCTCTGTCCTTTCTGCCACCTGCGATACAGGATACCGCCAATGGCTTGTTCTGATCCAGAGGGCACTGCAAGCAAGTGGCTCCTAAGCAGACACCTGTGATTCTGCATTACAAGGCTGTTTTAAAGATGATAGGCAAGATTAAGAGAAATGTGTTGGCCACAGAGTCATAGCATTTCCAGGGGTGGAAGCAAAATAATTATATTTAATAAAAATAAGTGCAATTTATTATTTAGCATATGTATACATATTAAAATATTTTAGAAGATGCTTTGGTGAAGAAACTGTAGGGTACAATGAGCCAAACCCTAGGATGAGTTTTTTTACTTTTTTTTCTTAAGAATAAATCAAAAATAAATCATTTCATTTACTCACTGAGATCTGCATCTGACTCGGGTGGCCTATGCTCTGAGGCCCTGATTCTGGAAATATTTATGCACACACCTAACTTTAGGAATGTGAGCCATTCAACTGACTTCAGTGAAACGTTTTACATGCTGAAAATTAAGAACATGTATAAATATTTCCAGAATAAGACCTAATATTGTCAGGTTAGCTGATATATATTATGCATTGAATGATGAGCCCTTTTTGAAGGGTGGAAGGTTTACACGGACAGAATTAATATAGAAAAACAAAATACATTTAGTTTAAATATAAATAAGTTTAAATACAGGTTTACTATATCTGTTGCAGCAGAATATTACAACAAGCGCTCACAACAATTTATGTGCAGGTATATCAAGACAGTGTGCTTTGCTGAAGAGAAATCAGCCTGACCTATTTAATTCCCTTTGTACAACCACTGAACATAAGCAGCAGAAATAAACCAACAATGGATTTCAAATAGACAAAAGAGCAGCTTTTGTTACACTAGGGAGGAAAGGAGTTTAAAGATTCAGCTAAGTGAACCCTTTAGCCATCCCCCTACGAGGAGAGAAATTTGACCCCCAGGAAATATATAAAAGTCACCCAAAAAGTGAACAAAAGAGGTGTTTGAAAAAAACAGAACACCATTCATCGCAGCTAACGACTTGTTCATTATGAGTGATGATGGATAAAGACTTCTCACGCTGAGATGAAATCAAGATTTATATGCATTGTTTCCTCTCCCAACTTGTGGGAAGATCATCATCATTTAATTCTATCTCTGCGGCCAGTGATGGGCATCCAGAGGGCTGGTTATCAAACGGCGCAGTCAGCTGGCAAAAGCCGAAACGTGCAGTTGGCACATCTGGACCGAGCTGCCACAGCCGAGGGTGAACAATGACTTCTGGCAAGCAGCCAAATTGCTTGCAGACGCTAGCAGGTCTCATCTACAACCGCCCCTACGAGCATCTCTCTCTCTCCCCTTTTTCTCCTTTTTTTTTTTTTTTTTTTTTTTTTTACGAGAATCAGATTTTCATTGCTTCATTCAATTGCTCTCCTCTGCCATTTTTTACAGCTCTTATCGTTCCCTTGGAATATGGCCTTGAGACAGCTCATCCGTGTCCTTCACTGTGTTATCTCTTCTAACTTTTATTAAAACTTCAGCTTTCATCTGAAGATAGCTAATTAAATCCATGACAGATTATATACTCGTTTAAAAAATGGCACTGAACTACTTTTTCTAAACACAACGGGGTTTATTTTCTTTTCACATAGTTAAAACTAAGGATATATAAGGAGGTTTCATTCATTTACAAAGACAAGATGCTTATCTCTACCTAGTCTATAGATAGGTTTATATTAAAGTTCTTTGTGGCGTGACAAGACTCAGTGCAATTTCTCACAATAATTATTTCTTGTTGCTGGGAAGATTTCTAAGCCTTGTACTTTTAAAATATATCTACTAATACATATACTTATACTTACACACACACACACACACAGAGAGAGAGAGAGAGAGAGAGGGAGAGAGCCAGGAAAAACCATTTTTGGAGAAATTTAAAAAAAGCACTGCATATTTTCTTTTTGTTTGATGTCCATATATCTAAGCTATCTGTAAGGGCACCAGTACTTGACCACACTGGAGAAAACAAATTTTTTTTAATGTTTCAACCCAAGTATAATTTGCTTTCAAAGCTGTTTTAAATCATACTAAATACTTTGTTCTGACAAATTAAAAATGTACAAAGTCTTGCAAGCAAGTGTCTGATCGTGATTCTAGCTCACTTTAGACTGTAACTGGCTAGTCTTTGTGGCGAGTGGTTTTGTCATGAAAACAAACATTCCTGATAGTCACTAAAATGCTGCTTGCAGCAGATATTATGTAGCTTCCTCACTCACTGTCTGAGTTTTCCTCTAGCACCTGAAACAGAAAAGGTTGCTTTTGCTGTACGTGCAGAGCAGCTTTGGCACTGTACTGAAAATCACAACACCCACTGGAAAAAATTAGCATTTTTTATGACAGTCGCTAAAACAGGTTTAAGTTAAAAATGGTATTTATGGAAAAGCTCCTTTTTACAGAGAGCGTCGCTGTAACCCACCTGAGCCCCTCTGCGAGCCCTTCCTCCGCTTTAAGGCCTTTTGTAAGATATCCTTCATGGTGACCTTCATACTGTCCACCTGAATAAGTGAGAATCCATGAGCAGCATTTCTGCAAGACACACACACCATGTTATTAAAAAACAGTTGCTACAGGGCATCTTACTGTAATCCTCACTGTACTTAATCGTTTCAAGCAAAGCACTACTTGGACAAAGCACAACTGAACCAAGGAGCAGCCACATCAGCACAAGAGAAGCTACACGAGCTCTGCCAAGAAGGTGGGACCCCAGCAGAGGAAAAGGCCAAGGCTCAGGGTGTGCAGGTTCCCCCAAAAGCTCATCTGCATTTCAGAACAGTTTGTTTGTCATTAAGAAGGAAACCAAGCAAGCATCCATACCAGCTCCTTTATGACTCATTCTTCTTACATGTGCACAGGTGACTTGGAGA
>NW_017729011.1:25731801-25733042 GCF_001723915.1 Gavialis gangeticus
CACACACACACACACACAGAGAGAGAGAGAGAGAGAGAGGGAGAGAGCCAGGAAAAACCATTTTTGGAGAAATTTAAAAAAAGCACTGCATATTTTCTTTTTGTTTGATGTCCATATATCTAAGCTATCTGTAAGGGCACCAGTACTTGACCACACTGGAGAAAACAAATTTTTTTTAATGTTTCAACCCAAGTATAATTTGCTTTCAAAGCTGTTTTAAATCATACTAAATACTTTGTTCTGACAAATTAAAAATGTACAAAGTCTTGCAAGCAAGTGTCTGATCGTGATTCTAGCTCACTTTAGACTGTAACTGGCTAGTCTTTGTGGCGAGTGGTTTTGTCATGAAAACAAACATTCCTGATAGTCACTAAAATGCTGCTTGCAGCAGATATTATGTAGCTTCCTCACTCACTGTCTGAGTTTTCCTCTAGCACCTGAAACAGAAAAGGTTGCTTTTGCTGTACGTGCAGAGCAGCTTTGGCACTGTACTGAAAATCACAACACCCACTGGAAAAAATTAGCATTTTTTATGACAGTCGCTAAAACAGGTTTAAGTTAAAAATGGTATTTATGGAAAAGCTCCTTTTTACAGAGAGCGTCGCTGTAACCCACCTGAGCCCCTCTGCGAGCCCTTCCTCCGCTTTAAGGCCTTTTGTAAGATATCCTTCATGGTGACCTTCATACTGTCCACCTGAATAAGTGAGAATCCATGAGCAGCATTTCTGCAAGACACACACACCATGTTATTAAAAAACAGTTGCTACAGGGCATCTTACTGTAATCCTCACTGTACTTAATCGTTTCAAGCAAAGCACTACTTGGACAAAGCACAACTGAACCAAGGAGCAGCCACATCAGCACAAGAGAAGCTACACGAGCTCTGCCAAGAAGGTGGGACCCCAGCAGAGGAAAAGGCCAAGGCTCAGGGTGTGCAGGTTCCCCCAAAAGCTCATCTGCATTTCAGAACAGTTTGTTTGTCATTAAGAAGGAAACCAAGCAAGCATCCATACCAGCTCCTTTATGACTCATTCTTCTTACATGTGCACAGGTGACTTGGAGAGCGAACAAGGAGACAAGGCCCCTACCCACAAGCAGCTTGCAATACTGAGCAGGATGCAATGTCAAGTGTAACAAAACGGTACGGAGGGCTGGAGGAGAATGGGAAAGGGTTTACACATAACTTTGTGCCCAGAACTGCTTTATACATAGACACACCGGGGGGGGGGGGGATATATTTT
>NW_017729011.1:25733053-25750986 GCF_001723915.1 Gavialis gangeticus
TATATATCTGTCGTGTGTGTGTGTGTCTGTGTGTGCGCGTCTTTGCTGACTTGTTTCTCGTGAACAGCGCAGCATGGATCCAGATGAGGGATTTTTATGAAGAAGGGGTAGCCGTGCTGGCCATCTCCTGAGAAAGACATTGCAGGCATAGAGGAAATACAGAAACTATCCTGGAAGTGGTTAGGGAAGAAAGGGGCAGCAGGCGGCATCGCTGGTGAAGCAGAGGAGATGAGGATGCAGTGAGAGGCATCTGGGGGAGAAGTCAGTGACTTCGGCCCATGCAGCCAATCTCTGCTCGTGTCGGTAGATGTCACTGCAGACAGTTACCAAGGAAATTTTAGAGCTGCTGGGCACCCACAGGGAAACACTTGCAGTGTGTAGAGGAAATTATGCTTCACAAAGCAATTTCGGCAGGAGGAGGAGTTTTCTACCTCGCTATCAGTATTCTAATCAGGAAACAAATGTATGTGAACATCAGAGCTGGTATATTTTTAAAACTAACTGGCAGTCAACAGTGATCCAAACAACACACTTACATTATTATAACTGGGACCAAATTAATACTGTGGAAAGACACCGCAACTCTGGAAGGACGAAGTTTAATTCAGATCATCACAGCCACCCAATGCCAGGCTGGGAAATGACCCAAAAGAGTCGCTGAGAACTAGCAGCCTCTCCCATGTTATGTCTTAGCCATGGCCACCAGCACTACTGACGTCAGAGATGAGGGTCTGCGCGTGCTCCAGGCTGCAGTGAGATGGTTTCTGGGGTCTGGAAGCCACACACACTGCTCTTCCAGCAAACACAGGAATTAGCCGAGACCCTGCCTCCTTTTCCACATGACCCTGCTTGTACGGAGGGGGAAATATAGCCATTACTTATAAACTGACATGGCATTCTGGATGCCATGCCAGACCCTGCTCTGACAGTGGCGACTGGATCATTACAGAATAACCTGTACAGGGAAAAAGTTTTTTTCCTGAATCAAGGTAAGTTATTAGTTGGCTTATGCCCTACGGCATCTCTTATACAACGGATACAATTAAAAATTGTTGGCATGAGTGTTTTTATTGCCTGCATAAAAGGTCTACTTCTGTTTCAAAACCTCCCGCATTCTTGGCCTCTGTGATGCCCTGCCCAGCGAGCTCTGCAAGTTAATTGTGTATTGTGTAAAATCATTTCCTTTTTGTCAGTTTTAAACTAGCTGCCTTCCATTTTCATTGCCCCTTCCCCCTATTCTTACATTACGAAACACCTGAAATAGAATCAGCAATTCACTTTTTCTCTACCCTTTGTTATTTTATACCGCTGTCAGATCACTCTCTAAACATTCTCAATCTTTTCCATTTATCCTCTTTATATGCCTCTTAATTTTTTTGTTCCCCTGCTATTTCCACTGCTCCTTTTTGAGACAGAATGATCAGGCCTGAACACATTCTGCAAGAGGAAAGAACAGTGCTGATTCCTCTAATAGCTTTATAAAATGCTCATCATTATAATAGCCTAGCATTTTGTTTGAATTTCTGACTGCTGCCATACACGGAGGAGGGCTTTCGTTAAACCATCCTCAAGGATGACCAGGGCTTTTTTTCTAAATTGCTACAAGTAATTTAGAAGGCTATGATATGTACGAGGAATTCAAGTTATTCCTTTCAATATACATTACTTGGCACGAGTCTGGCAGCATGCTGCCCAGTCATCTAGACTGGTTAAATTCTGCAACTTCCTTAAAGGTTTCCTCTACTTCCTTAAAGGTTTCCTCTACCTAGTCTTGATTTTGCAGGTTTGGGGCAGGTAATGCTCATACCACTTATTAGTGTATGCTGCAAAAATCTTACAGCTGTAACACCAGGATCATGGTTTTATTTACAGATCTAAATCACCTGCAGTACGTTGCTGAGGAGTTATCGACTGAATATGCAGAGCTTTTCAAAACAAAGCCAATGGCCACGTCACCCTAACGGACAAATACTCTTTCCCCCTAAGGACAGGGCCTGCTACCTTCAGGTACTTTACATGGCAGAAAAGTGTCAAGCAAAACTCCAACCAAAACATAAGACAACACGGAGGAAAAGAAAGGTCAGAAGAAGAACCAAAAAACATCCCCGGGGCCAAACAGACAAGGCATATCACAGAGACGGCAGACGCAAAAACATTCTTCGTGTGAGCCAAGTGTGGCCTTCCGCGCAGCGTCAGATGAGCCAGGCTGCCTGCTGGGAGAGAAGCAAACAACAGCAGCTGAACGCAGACGGCCTAATTTGGGTTTGCTAGCACCAAGGCATCCCTGGAACCCCCAAAATGGAAAACTGCCCTCGCCTTCTCGACACTGTAAGTGTTAAAAAGCAAAAGCTGTTGTCAACCCTTCCCAAGTGGGTCAGTCCTTCCTCTGGAGCGGCTGGCCTGAGAACTGTCAGACTAATGTTGCTGAACACCCTATTACTAAATCACGGCTCAGCCACAGCCATTCTTTGCCTCAGAAGCTGGATCCCATCCCAGAACAATCTTTACAAGTTTATTTTACTGATCAAAGCAAAATAAGAAAAACCTCTATATTTTACTATATTTAGTGAGCTATTCAGTAAGTGAAACTTTGGCAAGAGCAATGAAATGTAAAGTGCACCCCACATTTGTAAACTTTTGCATATTTGCTATGGAATAAGGCCAAAAGCGTTTGAAATGTCAATCAGGGTTCAGGTTGCTAGTACTTTCTTGCTTTGTTTTAGTTTAATAAAGTGGGCAACGTTGCCTTTCTCCGACAATACCCAGCAGACCCTCAATAAGGGCCCTTTGGCGAACAGTAAGCCTACACACGGATGCCGAGCGTGGCTCTGGGACCAAACCAATGAGATTGTGCTGCCATCTCGGGGCAAGGCCAGTGCATCACGCCGCACTTCCCACACGCTAGTGGGGAAGCAGCATGGCACCTCCTGGCCCGGCCCCCTGGCACTCTGCATGCAACAGAGCTGTTGCTTGCTCCGGGCAGGTCACACCAGTGCTCCTCCCAATGGAGAAGCATGCCAAGACTGCAAATTAAACCAAGCCACGCCAACCCCCCTCCCACCAGTGCAGTGCAGTTAGGTAGGAAATGCATTTCAAGGGTTACTTGCCAGGTTCTCAGTCATTCCCTGCACTGGTACTCGAGACCCACCATCCTCATGTCAAGCTATACCTTATCTAACATATGTTTAACTAAGATTATAAGCTACTTACATTTTACCCTAACCCACTGTTGTGTCACACCATCATTTTAAACCAATGTATCTATCACTAGCTGCTGGAAAACAATAGGAATAGAAAAAATACTATTCTATCAATTAAAAGCACTTCTTAAAATTTGGAGCCAAAAGACATTCTGAGCCTGCATTTTTCTGTCATTTTACGAAAACATACCTGGGTGACAAGGTTAAATCAAGCAAAGGAAATCCCTGGCACTTATCACCCACAGGCATTACTGATAAATTGTGCAGTGGAGGAATAAAGGATTACCTTCTGTATTTTTTCATTACACTTTTCTTTTGTTACAGAATACATAAATCCATTGTGGCACAATGTAATATGTATCATCGTGCTACACCTGTGGACGTTTCATAACGGCTGCCATGTCTGTGCAGTCAGGAATGATAAGTGAACCACCCGTGAATGTTAATGATAGTGATCATTCTGAGGTAACTTGGCTTTCCATCTTCCTTTACAGCCTTAGTGCTGAAGCCAGGGTGGCAAGGTTCAGAAGAGGAAAATGAAAACAAGAGAAAGGCAAGAGCTTCAGAGCTCAGACTGCTTTTTGGGGAGAAAGGCAAGGGAATTTGTGCAGTCTCTTATCCTTGGGGACAGTTGCAGTGAATAAATTAACTTTTAGGAAAGGAGGACTGTCTTCCATCCTGATCATAAGGCACAAACTTTTCCAAACTCAAGTCGGATTCTCTATCCTGGAAGCAGCTTGTTTTATTCCGAGGCAGAAATCGGAGCACTTAAGGCTTTCTGCAGAAAACTGCTGGCATGGTTGAAAATGACTGGTAATGACTAGTAAGATTTTCCCACTGGAAGTGCACAAAATCCAAGTTGAGGCTAAGAATCCCGGTTGACACAATGTCCTTTACTTAAGCTGGGTCATTTTTTTTAATAAACTACACAACGATATGAATCAGAGTGACTGTGTCAGCCCACACTTTTAGGTCTACATCTGAATTGTCTTGCTTTTGTGAGTCCCATGTTACTGTTGTGTGCTTATGAGTTTGATTGCCTCGGTTGTTATAGTACTTAATTTTCATACATTTGCATTGCACGTATATGATAAAATCCATTTTACAGATCACACACACACACACACACACACACACACACACACACACACACACGTATGAAGACTGACAACAGGCCTTACTGGGAAATGCTCCTACAGACTGAACAGAACTACAGTTCAAGCCTCTCAGCTGCATTTATAAGTGCATCCTAGAAGATTTCACATTATTTGCAAGTTTCCAAAAGGAATGCACCAGATATCAAACTAATGTGACTTTGAAAAAATGAATACAGAATAGGCAAAGCAATTTCAACACCATGTCAAAATAAAAAAAGTGTATGCAAGCTAAAGGACCCATATGCTAAGATTCATCTAACTGGAAGCTGAGTTACAGTCACCTAAAAGAAATGCCTTTATAGTTACAGCAGATGTATTTGTGATAGCAACATTTCCAACAAGAGAAAAAAAAAAAAAAACCTAAAAGGGGAGCAAAGAATTATTTTAAATGACTGGCTCATTTGAAGTCAGGTTTTCAGGTATTACTTCACCAGCTAAAAGTTGGTGTTTACATGAAGGCAGCGCTTTGTTTGACTCACCCTGACAAATCAGAATCGACATCAAAGTGGATTGTTCGAGACCACGGCGTGTGACATTGGACAAAGCACTCCTTTCCACAACAGACATTTTCCAAAAACATAACTTGCTATGCTAATGGGCAGCTAGAAGCCAGAATGACTGCCCTCCGTCTTCTCCTTGTGCAACTTTGCCAGAGTCCTTGGAAGTTGCCAGATTCGGTCATGCCTGCTTAGCTTGCTCGACTGATTGTGCCAGAAAAGAAAATAAGACACAGATGTATTTGAGCTCTTTGAGATGCCAGTAAGAGAGACAGCTAATGGCTTCATTTCGACCCTCCCCTACCAGCTGGGCACAGGTGGGGGATAATGAGGTCCCTCTCCCTAATCAAACTCAATTATTTACTACTCTATATAACCACAAAGACATTTACATTCAGCTCAGAATATAAAACACACTGTGGGCTACTTCCAACCACTGCCACTGGGTATTCGTAACAAACTCAAGTGGCTAAGAGTTTGCGTTGGCAGGAGTGTAAGTGTATAAAGTTTTGCAAACTGTTTCTGTTCAAATATGTCCTGCTGAAACGGGGTCCCAGGCGAGGTTCCATAACTGTCAGCTCAGTGAACTGCATAACATCTGAGAGTGCATTCAACATACAGCACGGGCAAGATCTTGAAATAAAACGCCACATTTCATCATGAAGCTTCTCAGAAGCGTCAATTTTTTCACCCGTGATACACTATTAATAAACATTACCAGTCACTAGCCTGACACAGCAGCAACCGGGATACTTAAACATAAGGGGAATGAGAGCTACAAAACATAAAAACGTGATTACATGCACGAGTCGAATAAGAGCAAAGGAAAAGAAGATGTAGGGTCTCTCAAAAACAATAAGAAACACTATATGCGGCTACATTTAGGGAACATGGAATAATTTTAGATCCCAGGAACCACTAGCACAGAATTTTAATATAAATTTTTTTTTTTTTTTTTAAATACCTGTTTACTCAGAAAGGGCAAGCAATTTCACAAATCATTACCATGCACATGCCAACAATACAAGATTAACGATTACACAAAGTCTTTTTGTTTACTGAAACATTAC
This sequence comes from Gavialis gangeticus, assembly GCF_001723915.1. Classification (NCBI taxonomy): domain Eukaryota; kingdom Metazoa; phylum Chordata; order Crocodylia; family Gavialidae; genus Gavialis; species Gavialis gangeticus. Next base: position 25,738,978 of record NW_017729011.1, read on the forward strand.
TTGATACAATCTTCAACATTTTTGCAACTGATTGGACCTTCCAAGCCACAAAACAGCTTGTTTTTCGTTTCCAGGAATTATTTTACCCCAAAAGGCAGCTTTGTCTTTGCTCAGTCCATGTTCTAACAGAGATGCCAAGTGCAATTTCCCATTTTTTTAAAACAGAGAACTTTTAAACATACTCCAAGCATGGAATAAATGGTGACCAAATGCTTGGCTCTCCCCATCCATTTTGCTGCATTTCCAGCTGTGCCTTAATCTTGCCTTGTAGAGGATACAGGGCACTGCTGGGCCACCCTGCAGTGCGGAGAGTCTACACAGATCTGGCTAGAACAGATCTGTGCAGACTCATGGTCCCCATGCTATCAAAGGCAGAATTAGGGCCTTTTACTTTAACACTAGCCTGAACACCTGAATAGTTAACACTGAAATGATTTTGACCCGAAATGAAAAAAAAAGTAACAAAGACTGATTTTAATAAAAATAAAACTTGAGCTTCAAGACTACAAGACTTGTGGGCACTAGGGATATAAATACTGATTTTAAAATATGTCCACTTAACCTGTTGTAATTAGAACACTTAAGTGATTAATCGGTATGGCAACCCCCTGCCTTGTAGACAGAAGAGATGGGGAAAGGGGGAGTGGGGCCCAGAACCCCAGTGCAGCTGCTTGCAGCCTCCCTGCTGCCTGCTGTGAGCCACCCGGGCATGGCGATGGGTGACAGGGGCTTGCCCAGAGCCCAGGCTGCTCGTGGCAGGTGGAGGGGAGGCTGCAAGCAGCTGCACCTGGCTCCGCCACTGGCACATGGCAGTCTTACCTGGTGGCAAGAGCACCCAGCTGAGAACCACTGAGGTAAGTTGAACACAACAGTGGCTCTCAACTGGAGACAGTGCACATTGAACAAAGCAGCGGAGGGGTGCCTGGACTCCGAAAAGGCTGAGAGCATCTCATTTGAGTGCAAAGAGTTTCACAGGAGGCCAGTAACATTGCTGCAGCATTCAAGGCTTTATAGTTCAGGGTTTTTTTAAGTTAAGAAAAGATCTTCTTCTTGATGGTGGCATTTAAAAAAGACAAGATTTGTAAATTAATTCATTAGACATTTTAATCTAAACTTGCAATTGGGTGTGATTTCCCATTTTATACAAACTGAACAATGTTAATGTTTATGTTATGTTTAGTTTGCTTAAAATAACCACTGTTTTAAATCGCCTTAATTTTTGATTGTGCCACCTTGGTAGAGAGAGACCATGCCTTTCCGTTGGGTTTCCTGCAAGTGGGAGACCCAGATCTTGATTTGCTACATGTTGGCTTACTCAGCCAGCAATTTCCTACCTGGCAGAAGCAGAAGATTACACTTCTCTGAAAATTCAATTGGAAAGACACCAGGAAATCTCATGAATTTTGCAGCATATTTGTGCAGGTACAACGCTTATTACAGAGTGCAAATATACATGTTTGATTTATCTGACCTTTTAAATTTTAAGGTAGGCAATGAGTGGCTTCCATATTTATGTCTTATTTGATTATTTCTGTTGTTTTAAACAGAAACAAAGAAAACGGTTTTCTTCTCTCCAGACAGTAACTGTTGCCAAAAAAGAGATCAAGTCAGATTTACGAATACTAAATTATGCAGACTGCATATGTTCCATTTCTATGGACAATGAAAGTGTTTGCAATTAGGACAGAATGAAAAGAAAAAACACAGTTGCTTCTCCAAGACTCAAGCAAATGGCTCGCTAATTTACACCCATACCGGCACTGGCTTTTCTTTCACTGCACTCTAATGTTCTCACACTTCATGAGCTAGAATAATACCGCACTTCAAAGTAATGCAAATTTAAAAACTGAGATTTTTTAAAAGGTCACGAAGACTTTATTGTTTAAAAGGACACTGCCAACGTCAAGAGGCACATCCGCGTCTGAGAAGTTTGTAGCTGCTATTGTAAAAAAGAAATCTTAACTTACATGACAGGACAAAAAACCCCTCAGCCCCCATTTCATTTCTTTATTCCTGCATTTCACAGCGCTCTGTGGACAGCTACAAGCACGGTTTTGCAGGTGGCCAGTTGGACTTCTGGCCCAGTGACATCTGCCCCATGCATGTCTCTGGCTGTCACCAACATCATCGCATCACCCAGGCCTCACACAAGGGAGTTACTAACATCAGGAGTGGAAAAGCTGAGCCCAGAGAGAGCTGAATGGGAGACACGTGCACAGAAAGAAGGAGAGGGAAACACCAAGTGTATTTGGAGGTGTTGCTCTTCAGCTTCTTGGAAAGACACACAAACATTACTAAAGTAGATTTTTTTTTTAAACGTCACCATTCAAGGTGACCATATCCTCTCTAAAACCCTGACCCTGTGGAAACATATGCAAGTGTGGGCAAGCTGAGCCAAGATGAAATAATGCAATCTTTTCAGTCTCAGGAACACCTTCTTGGCTTCCCGGGGAGCTCAGAGGTCTACTCCTGTACCTGTCACATACAGACTGGGATAGTGAGAGGGAAGCCAAAAACATTTCTGCTCTCCCCACTATGCAACACAAGCACCACTTGTAGAAATCTTCTTTAGAAGCAGGAGTCTGACAATACTATGACTTCTCACTCTACCCTCCTGCAGTAATGGCAAAAATTAAAGTGGCTTGACTAGGAGTCCAGGGCAGTCTGCCTCTACCATTAAAGCAAAGTACCAGAGGGAGGCAAACTGAGCTGCTTCTCAAGGAAGACTTCAGTTGCACACACTGCAGACAAGTGAGACTTTGGATCCATCCTGGAAAACAGGTATTGGCTCATAACGGTGGATTCCTGAGAAAATCTCTGGATGAGATATTCATAGGTGCACATGACAGTGCATACAAAAACTAATCAAATAAATCTTTTTTTTTTTCCATTAGGATCACTCAAAACTGGAACCGACCCTATGGCCCAGAAGCACAGGTCTTTTCCATGAGCCAAAAGAATATAAATCCTTCCAATATTCAGGAAAAATATATTGGCACTTACTCCCACAAATTACACTTACAGTACATTAGCACTTATATCTATATGGGCCAAACACCTACAGATATTTTGGCTTGCAAAACTAATACGTTGTTGTAGTAACTGACCTGGTATTTACACCAAAGATACAGCAGCTAAGATGCACTGGTCCAAGTAACTGTTTTAAATGATTTCTTTCTGGAAGGAGCAAAAAGCCATACATGAGAGAGGTAGAGCTAACTACATCATTAGGTGCTAAGCCAAAGCTGAAGTACTGCCAAGACTCAAGAAGCCTGGTTCTCTTACAGCTACTTTCTACATAAGAGTGCATTCATTTCATTTGCTAGTCCAGGCACATTAGACTTTCAGCTAAAAGAGTAATTTTGCAAAACAATGGTGTGACCAAAAGGAACTGAAGATTACGAACTCAGTAGGTATTTGGGGGGAAAACAAAAACAAAGCCCCCCAGATCACAAAGTATTTCTCAGCAACAAAAGCATGCAACACTTCTGCACAAAGCAGCATGGTATATTTTCTGCAGTTTTAGAACCATAAAGATTCTGGTTTTAGGATTAAAGAGAGGTATTATAGTACTTACGAGACAAGTTTAAAATGGAAACTAGATTTCCTGCTCACATGGCCCATACAAGATTTTACATGCAAAAGAAATGACTTATGAAAAATCTCAAATATATCTAGGGCGTGACTTCTGATAAATTCAAATGCATAAGTGCAGAAGGGAGAGGGGGGAAAAAGTGTGAGCTGGGATACAGACTATAAGCCCAGATGTGAAGATAATTTAGAAAGCCGGTGTCAATACTCACATTCGAACAAAAAGCGACTGTTTTGCTGCCAGCCCGGGAGACGAGTACTTTTCAACCAGTGCCAAAGTGCTGAAGCCAAACTTATGAATGGGCTCGTTGGAATCCAAGGGTGGAAAGTCTGTGTCGACCTCACCATCATCTTCAGCAATATGGAGACAGTAGGCATTGACATTGTCACTGAAACAAACAAAGAGCAGAATTATTCCAGAGGGGAAGCTCCATCGGCAGCTAACTTCTATGGCCCAGTGTCAGGTGCTAAATGCCACCGACAATGAGCCAACAGGCTCCTGTGGTGTAGAAATCAATATATTTTAGAAATCACTGATTAGGCGTATTTATCCACAGTTTCAAGCCTTAGGTTCTCCAGCTAAAGTAATTATGTGATAGTAGGGTGAAAAGAAAACCTCCAAACAAGGCAGAGCAGTATCATATGATCATTAGCAGATTTGTAAGCAAACAATGACAAGTCGGTGATTAAAATATATCTAACGCTATTAAAGTTTTAAGACTTGCCAAAATGGCAGCAATATTTTTCCCATCAGTGCAAATGCGTTTAATTATGTGACAGTTAATTTTTACAGTGAAATTTGAATGAGCAGTTTCTATTTCCTTCAGTCTTAGCTCTAACAAGTGTGAAAAAACGCATTGTTTTGTAACAGGATATGCTCAACCGGTGCAGCGTGCACTCAGATATGTAAACAGTGCAACAACTGTGCCAAGGAAATACGTACATGAAAAGTCAAAGATGTGTTCAACAACCAAAGTTATTACAGTGGAAAATAAGCCACAAAAAAACATCTCTTAACGCCTACACAGCCCAATCAATGAAAGCAGTTAAAATTATTATGCAGTACTGCATGGGACTAAATACTGCCCAAGTTCTCAGACACATGCTGTGAGAGAAAAAAGGAAAACCGATTTCTTTCTACATGCTAGAATCGGGAGAGATGTAATTCTATATAAACAAAATATAACAATGGCACATCAGCTTTTCTTATATTAAAATCTAAGCACTAACGCTTACGTTTCTCAGCTATAAATCCGTACTCTTTCTTATTAGAAATCTGCCAGCATTCTGACTTGTTCCAGAGGCATGACATATAGCCTAAATGTTCACATGGCAGTATGTTTCTAAACTCTGCAGTTTAAATTTGGAGTTTTAATTACTTGATTGATGCTTAAATTAATTAATTGCAAAGTGTATGCTAATTGTTTAATTGGTCGCTTGATCTATATAGATCATTTTTTGAACTAAATGAGTTGATTTACAAAGTTTATTGATTGGATGTGACAATGAATTATTTCGCTGACTACCTGATTTGCAATTTTCCCAATTAATTCACAAACCTTTGGTTGCAACAGTGCTTATTGAGAGTGCTTGGTCCAGGTGATCTATGCGCACAGAGTCATGACTAAGATATTTATTATACAAAACAGGTAATAATGACATATTAATATTAATCTAAACTGTAAATTTGTTAAATGAATGACTAACAAGAAAGTAATCCAGCAATGTTTGTCACTATAAATTTTGTAAATTCTGCAATGCTGTTAAAGAAAATGTTATGAGCCCTTGGACTCCTGTGAAGAATTTGATACATCACTGTAGAACTGATTTTTAACTTCTTCAGGAACAGAGCAGCAAAACTTAGAAAAACGGGTGCATGGTAGCATGGGCACAGAACTTAGATATATGCAAGAACAATCTAGATATTAAGGAGGACTTTTACTTGGGATTTCCAGCAGCACACAGTAACACAGTTCTGCATGCTCAGTGTCCTTTTTAAAAACAACTTAAAAGATCATCCCATTGCAGGACATGCTCCAGCCTGGAGGTCTGCCTGACCCTGCTCTTTCACCTACATGTTCCATGACTCCGACCGCGAATCCTGTGGCTGGGACCTATGTGTCCGGCAGAATTCCCCCAACATGTAAGCAATGTACACCCATGGCTCTAGTAATAACATTAAAACATCTCTTTTGTACCTGGTGCATGTGCAAAATTCCCACTGGAGCAAGGGGGAGATACTACACACTTTCTCATGCATGTGTGTGTGCATGATCAGAAAAAAAACCCCAAGTGCCGAACTGGCAGAGCTTAAACACTATCCTCACTCTGTATGTGCCCTGCTATATTGAAAGCATATGAAGCTGATCATGTCTTATGAACTGAAGGTGTTCCAGGTCTCTCCAAACAGGGGACATGGCTTTTGAGAAATAACACACGTGCAGTCAACTCTGAGCTCTGCTGATCTGCATCTATTTGTATGTGTGTTAAATCAGGAAATAAATGTTATTGTCTGTGAAAAATAAGAAGATACTAGTGAGACAGTACAGAGTTTGAGGTTTTTTCAGATGTAATGTTATGGAAACACATACCTTAAGACTGAGAGAAATGTAACCTGCTCTACACACACTACTGCTTCACAACTGTTCTAACGTTTGTTAAAAGCTTGTATTAACACCACGAAAGAGAATTCCTTCAAAGCATTTAAGATGCCCTCAAATACAAGACGCACCCAAATTTTCTCGCTCTCAATTTAAGAAAAAAACGAGTAAAACATAAGAGTATGCTCTTTATAGTCCACATAAGAAATGTTTGCTTTTCTTTTTGTTTTAATTAAAGATATAGGTTATCTCTAGAAAAAGAAAAATTAAAAACATATCCTCTATCTGAAGAGACAAAACAACATAGATCCGGTTCTAATAATTAATTAGTGAAGGTGTACATTATATTCAGGAAGTACCTCTATGCATAAACTATGGAAAAACAAATCCAGTTGATACATTTATAGATTTTTTACTACATGTATAAATTCACATGCACTAAGCTAAGACGACAGACTAAAATTTCTCTTTAAATGGAAAAGTCTTGAAACTCTGATTTCATTACCAAAATAATGGAAGACATTACTGTAGTGAATGCAGAATTGTCAGTTTTTAGTATTCTAAAATAAATGTGTGGATCTAAAAGTCTCTGTACCCCAGTTGATTTTCACAGGCTTTTGGAAAGTGGAATCGCCAGAGCACATCCATCACCAGTCAGCAACAGGACAGTCCGGCGGATTATAGACACCAAAGTTCACACGCAAGAGGCCAGGAACAGGGTTGCTAGCTCTATTTAGGCTTCCTTGTCTCGAGACATTGAAGAGAGACCAAATCACAAAAGTGGCAGGGCCACGCAGACACAAGACATTCCCAAAGCTCCCAATTACAACTCATTCATTGTGGACTCACGAGTCTGCATTTCAGGAGAAAGAAAGTGATGACAAGATCTGGCTCTCCTGAAGCCAGACAGAGGTCTACCTCCTCATTCTTCCCCACTAAGGTTATTAGCAGCTATGCCTGCTATGTTGTGTATTCTTAGATATGAAATAAGAAGTAGGTTTAACCCATGTATATTTAAATGCTTTCTTCTAACTGACTCTGATGGTTTTTCATCTGTAAAGCAACTAGATTTAGAACTAGCAGAATAGAAAGTAGAATATACAATTTATACAATATAAGTTATCTGAATCTCCTGATGTAGAAATGAATTCTGGAAATTAACCTGGAGTTAAATGGATCCTCATTTGTGGAAAGGTGTGAAACAACAATGACAAAAATAGACTAGGGAAACAAGAAAACAAAGGAAAACTTCACACTAAATAAAACCGACTTGGAAATGTTGACTCTGCCTCTGTCCCTGAACACCAGGGCTCAAGTTCTCAGTTGCCTCATGTAGTGTCCCAATGACCTGCAACACTTCCTCTAGTACTGATCTGCCTGCAGTTGGGTCAGCTCACATTTTAATACCCTTCTTGGCCATCGCCATTCCCAGGGAGACCTTCACACCACTCCCCAAAAACAGAGGTTGGTGTTTTATTGGATATTGTACTCATTTACTTTGGTCAATGGGATGTGTACCATGTGCCAAGAGAAAGTGTGCCCAGAGACTCAGACATTAGTTGTATCTTGTACATTTAAAAATAGACTAACAACGCTCAAAAATCACCCAAGGGATCAACAAAAGTTTAACCAACAGAAAATGGTGATTAATAACGGCAAATGAATGACAGCGTCTGCAATTACTCCTACATTTCTCCACCAGTGTCAGAACGCTGAGGTGTGTAATACATCACAGGTCTCAATATCTCATCTGTTCTCTTGCACAACTAGAAGAAACTCTGGAGCCAAAACAACAACCTACAAAACACCTGGTCCTTGAGATGGCTCACCTTCCAATGCTGTTGTACATCCACAACTTAAAATCGGTTAGCAATCAGGGATCCTACATGAACACAGCTAATTCTTAATGCCGCAGACACAACAAGCATTGTCCTGTCAACTGTGCTACTGAGACAAACCTACCGAGTTATCAGCTCACTTCTAAAAACACATGACTCATGACTACAAAAATATTCCTGAGAAATCCAGGAACAAGGAGCAAATTTGAAAGTTTGACTGATTTAACAAATAAAAGCATCAATTAGGTTATCTTTCCTTTGCACCAGAGATGAATCTCTTATATTAACTAACTACTTCTGACCTCTTGTGATGCAACAAACATGAGGGTAAGTATTTCTGCAGACTCTATGGAGGCTTCTAAAAGCAAAGGTATCCAGGTTAAGAAGGTATGCAGTAACTATTTCATGGAACATGTATGACCGATCACAAAACCATTACCTTTACTAAAAGGAGCAAGTACTCTGGTGTGACAAACTAAATCTATTTTTCAGTTTCACAAATTTAGAAGCAGACATTTTCGTAGCAAAGAGGTAACCAATGATTACAGCAGATATTGAAAAATCTATTGATAGATTGAAGCCATAAAAAATGTCTAAGCATAACAGTATATTTTGATCTTTTTATTGCATGAGTGATTGAGGAAAGTTTTACTAGCAAATATAAAAGGTCTGTTTTATGATAAAGGGGTGTCTCAATTAAAGAATAAAGCAGTCTTCACAATTTCAAGTAAAACTAAACTTTTATGATAAATTTTGCATGTTCCCAATATCCATATCTTCCTTTTAGTGGTGTCTTCAAAACACTTACATAGAGGATAAGGCATCTTAGACGCTTAGCCCCCATACGATCAATTCTTTAGGGAAAAAGAAAAGCTTATATATGTTTCACATTTTACAGTGCAAATATTCCACAAATTACAATAGAAGGGAATTATGTTGGCAAAGTGCCATTTTTTAAAGGGAGGGAATAAAATTAAAGTTGTGTGCACAACTTTAACCCTGAAAGTATTTGGGCACAAACGCCCTTCTTCAGGCATAGGGAGACTCTTCCAAAGTCTCCTTATGCCAGAAGGGCGTTTGTGTTCGAAAGCTTGCAAAGACCATTTTTTCCAACTGTTTAGTTGGTTTGATAAAAGCAGTCACATCAACCCAAAGAACCTTGTCCACCTATGTCCTTAGAAAAAGATGGCTACAACCAATAACCCTGCAACCTTAACTCTGACCTCTTTTGTATACTCATACAACACAATTTAGTCATCTATTATACAGATGCATAAACTGTCTCAAACAAAACCCTGGCAGCTCACATCAGCGATGTGGCCTTGCTCTTACTAATCAGACAGTCAGGCCAGGGGCAGAAAGAGACCCCGAGATGCTGCACACCACTTGCTGTTATTCTTCAAGCAGGTTTACAGATTGTTCCTACCTGGTGCACCAGTGACGTACCTGAACCACTAAGCAGCAGTGCAAAAACTAGGTCAGGCATAAAGTAAAGAAACTGTCAGTGACACTAAGAGTGGTGCAATTTATCTTATTTTTACATAGAGCGTTTTGAAATGATGATTCATTTACACATCCCTGGCTTCATATGTTTAGCATTACAGAGTACCCAGTAGTTTAATTGAAAGAGAAATAGATACAGATGTGTGTGTATCGCTCACAAGGAAGTATTGATAAATGTGTAGGTGGTTCCTGTAAGATTTATCTGTAAAAATATTGGCATGGAAATCCATTTCATTATGCAAAAATGGTTGTAGCAAAGAAAATTAGAGATCAAGAGGTGGCAAAGAAAGAGCATTACTTTAGTTTGGGTTCCCGTCCTTCACTCGTGTACTGCCAGCATATTAGTCCAATCAGGTCATGCACCTTGGCATTTGCTATCGTCACAACTGTCATTGGCTGTAGTTTGTCTTGGCTTGCATGCAAGGGGAGGTAGACATCAATTTTTTTGGTTGCAGTTGTTCCAACATGACCCTGTTGGAAAAAAAAAAAAAAAGCATTTTATTAAGCCAAGTAAGGGACAGTGTAAAACAGACACCGCATGCCATTTTGTGTGGGCTACAGTCTATTACAGTGGCTAGAACCAAAATGTAATTCTTTTACTTTCTAAATGTTACATGAGTTATTATGCATGTTTAAATAAAGTTCAATTCTTTTAAAGCTATTAAAAAATCTCTGTATGGATGATTGTGAAAGATGAGTCTCACGTTAGGCATATTTCATGCATCTTCCCAATGGGAAGTTCCCATGGGGGGAAATCAAAACTGTGGCAACGTTCCCTATTCCCACAAGATCTTAAATAAGGAACAACTCTGCCACCCTACCTGCATTCCCAACTAAAACTTACCGTCTCTCAGCACTGGCTGTAATGCTGAAATTACCCAGCTCTTAACTTTTGCTCTTTCCCATCCCCTTTCCCCTGCTTGCAGATGACTGCTGGGATCTCTTCTTCCCTTGACTACAGTCACTCTTCTCCGTGGCATCCCTTCCCCTAGCTCTGGTGTGGGCAGAATCCTGATGCCCACAGCATAAAAAAATGCTCAGCTTCATTATCAATATCAGCACCAGTCCCCAGTGGATTCAGGAGACAGCTCAAAACTGCCCTGAGTTTTTTAATTTTCCATGAGTTCCTCCAGCTTAACTCAGAGACTGAACCTCCCAGCTCCTCCTCTGGTGGAGCAGAGAAGGGCTCAAAGGAGTTCCTACTATTGTGCAAAGAGGGCTAAGGGTTAATGTGCAGGGGGCTCCTTCCCACTGTACATAAAACGGGAGGAATTAGAGACTGGTACTGCACATAGCAACAGAAAGGAGGAGGAAAGGGCATGCAGCGTCACATCTGGGAGAGGTCAGGCTGGGCAGGCCAGCAGGTAACAACAGAACATAAATTAGTGGGACATAACATGCATGAATCTCATGGGTGCAAAGGATTCAGAAACACTGCCTCTAAGCATAAGGATTACATGGCCACGGGCTACAAGCTGCTGCAAAGAGCTCCCACCAGGGAAAACCTATGTTAACCCTGCACCCAAGTAAGAGACTCAACATCGCAATGAACGGCCACGCAAAGAGATGCAGAGGGGATTAGCCGGTTACAAGTAAACATGCTGTCTGGATGTCCAGGCAAGAACAAAACCAACTTATAACTGACTCCATAGCTAACCATTTAAAACTGAAGACAACCAAGATGGATTAACTGGTATCACTGCATTTTATTGCAATTTATTGTATTAAAAAAAAAATCTATTTGGCACCAGAGAGATTAAGACTTAATTGAAACATAAAGAATAAAGCAACATAAAGATCTATTAAATGTGTTAGAAGACAAATCTATAGCTGATAGGACTCTATTTTTAAGCTAATAATCTTTTAAGCAGCAAAAATATTTTATATCCCCCCCACAACCCCAACAAATTAACTGACATAAGGATGATATCCTTGCTTCATACCAAGAGAAAGAATTCTTTGTTAGTAATTCCAAGTAACTGAATACAAGTATTTATACTTTTAAGTTGCAAAAGTAAAAATAATTTAAAAATGAAAAGAATTAACCTTTGCATGAACGGTTGAACTTGAAAGTACTGAAAAAATCCCCCAGTAATTTTCACCCCCTTTTCTGTCCAGCAGCCACCACTACAGACATTCACATCCTGTTCTAGGAGCGCTGAGCAGCCAGGACACGAGGCTCATGTGCTGCAGGATGCCCAGTGCTGCTGCTGCTGCAGCTGAACTGCTCTTAGTGGTGGGAAGTGCCTGGAAAGTTCCCTCCTGTATTCTGAGCCCTTGCCAGACATCAGTACACACTGGGCTCACTATAGGATAGTTACCTTTCTGGCTACAAGAGCTAGAAATGAGATTTAAAAAAAAAATGAAATCTGAAGTAGAACACAATAGATACAGACCAGAGGAGCTCAAAATCTTTTTAGCAGGCAGAACATGATCGGCCAAGTCATGATGGATCCTTATGTTCAGTCAGTACGCAA
>NW_017729011.1:25761127-25778495 GCF_001723915.1 Gavialis gangeticus
CACGTGGACCTCCCCCACCCCCCTCTGCATGGCCAGATTGGGCTCTGCTGCACCTACCCCATGCCCCAGATCAGGCCCACAGACAACCAGACACTATACCTTTGACCCCCCACAGTAAAAACGTGAGCACCACTGATACAGACCAATAACCAGAGGCAGAAAAGTTTAATCTAGCACTCCAATTTACCCCATGTCATAACACAAGAACAAGAATATATCCACAAATCTGGTGGCAGAAGTAAAAGTGCTAAAAGGAAATAGCTTTACACAATCAAGAGGACTGGAAACTTCTTGCTGAGAGGTATCATTGATGCTAAAACCACAATGGGATTCAGAGGAGGGTAAAGCATTTGGGCTGATAACAATCCACTGTCGCATTAGACAGGAAAGATGTGTGCGAGTGATAGAAACGCTTCTGTGCCAGTGTGAACACCAATCAATCCCTACCTGAATGGGATTAGGAAGGAACTTCAAAATGTGGAGAGTTTATTACTTATCAGTCATCTGAGCCATGTCACAAGTAACGGGGCTGAATAAAGAGGGGTCGGTCTTGGATTCCAGTTATTAGTCTAAGTTCCCAGGAGCCAAAAACCTAGGAATGGTGGCTGCAGCTATAGCAATCACAAGTTGCACTATCTTCCTGGAGTTTAAAAAAGCTCGCTCACTCGGGAGGAATCACGCAGAACCAGGTTAGTCACTGCCACAACGCTGAACTCCCTCTCTCACCTTGAGAAGTGGATTCCATCTAGAGAGACTTGAGTGACCCAGGAAATAAAACATGATTACCCAGATTCAACGAAGTGGCATCACACTTATTAAAAGATTTTGTATAAAATTCAATGGAAAATCCATTTGGGGCCAGGGGCCTAACCATATGGAGTTTCCTTAATAGCCTCCAATAAATCTGGTAGGCATAAAGGGGTTGTTAAATTAACATTTTCTTGATCTGTCACCTGTGGCACAGTCAATTTGTCAAAAATTCTTTTAGCTTGTCACTGGACACTGTATATGGTGACAAAGGAAGTCTGGAATAAAATTGACAAAATATCACCTTAATTTTCTAAGAATTGCATATTCTAGTTCCATTAGGCTTTTATTGTTAGAGAAGCTAGGTCCCACCTGCCTTTCATAGAGGTAAGTGGATCCTTAAACTGAATCCATTCAAACACATTAAAAAAAAATACAAGCCTCTCACAACAATTGCTCACGGGCAGGCTAATGCTGTCACACATCCCACAGTCTGACCTCACCAAAACTGCAGCGTGACGTTTTCACCAAATGTCACCATACAGAAACAGAAATGCTGCTTGGCCAGAGAAGGCAGGATCCTGTGGGCGAAGTGCAGGGTTCCCAGGCCTGCCAGTGATCAGGACCAAGTCACTGAGCCCCTTTGGATCCCAGATCTCCCAACAGAGCAGCAGTGCTCTTTATCAGACTCCTTTAATCATTCATGGTGCTCCGGGTTTATCTGTTGATATGCACAGTGCAGCTCGTCTCCTGCTGCTTTGAACTGCAGTCCCTCGTTCTAAACGTAACGTTGCTGAACAACGCAAGTTCCTGAATTAGTAAAAAAGTCTTCTTTGTTTTATACTGCTTTTTGATCAATCAAATAATTGGCCAATTTACTGACTGGGGGAGAGGAGGGAGGAGAATGAAATAAAAATAGAAACTAGGAAAGCCTTGCTATTAATATACAATTTGCATCTCAAAAGGAGATTCGGTAGAAAGGATTGCTCTGCTTACAGAAGTTCCACGTATGAAATGCTTTCTAAAATTAACAACGCCACAACACAGTAGGGCAAAATATGTGATTTGCGGGTATCCAGGAGGTGATCCACATTCATCTGGGCTTGCAGTGAGCGAGCGCAGGCAGCTTGACGGTACGTACAGATGCTGCTGCAGTATCCAGACACAGTGCTGCGAGTTAAGGATATAACCAGGAGCTCCACTATGAATTTTCATAGCTTTTGTGGGATTGGATCATTAATGTAATGAGCTCGGGTGTTTAATTATACAAGCTGTAGGTGCTATAATGATGACAGCATCAAGGAAACAGTTTATACAGAATAAATTCCATTGGCCTCATACAGTTTTAGGAAACCCATACATTATTAAATCATTTTATACAATATAATCAATATGCTTTAAATATAAAAATAGGGCTTTAAAACCATAAAGAAGAAATACATATTTTAAACTCCATCAATTTGTGCAATACAAGGAATCTTTTTATGATCTAATATCAACTTTTAATGAGAGTCCATCAGAGAATGTACACCTTTCTCCATTCCCAGATGATGTATCGCTTGAAAAGGTTACAGTGTGGCCATTAATACACTTCTAAATTATATAGGAAATTTGATACAATCAGAGCCTACCTCCAAGGACAACTTTACCCTAAACACAGTTCTAACACATCTGAATAATGAAAAGCTGCTAAAATATTCATTGAGAAAATTGTGTATGTTGTACCCCTCTCATGTCTGGGATTTTTTCCCCAGCATATCTTGGTGGAAAATTAAAACAAAGTCCATAAACATTTCTTAGAGAAACATGTGATTAATTTTGTAACAATAATAATTTATTGAATCTTCGTGTACAATAGAGTTCTATGACTAAATATTATATCACTTTAAGATTAGATGTTCTAATGATATAATGCAAGGATTTTACTGAATAATTATTTAGTGAAAGTCATAAAAACCTCTTAAAATTAATCTTTCATGCACATCCAGCTTATCCAAAGTTAGCATTTAATTAGATGGCCTTGGCACAAATGAGCTTACTACTTTATTTGCTCAATCAGTATATGTCTCTCCAGTAATTATAATTAATTCAAGTCATTGACTCACCTCCTCACAAACAATGTAAAACATTAGACAAAATGGAAACAAATGGAGATCTTTTTCCAAATGTAAAATTTCTCCTCTCCCCTAAATTGTATAAGTGAAATGTTTTTATTTTAGCTGACAGACTATTTAGTACGACAGACCATTTAGAAATCATATCCCATATGTGACTCAATCTAATACGTATTTATATCAACATTTAAAAACAGTTCAAATGTATAAACAGAGGAGAAAAAACAAACAATTGAAACCCAAACAGATTAAGTCACATTTAAACTCCCAGTTTATGTATTTTAAACATAAATAGCGTCACTATTTACGTGACTAGGTGATCCAAACTCAAATGTTTCCATCAACAAAGACACTATAATGCTTTTGTAGGTAGGAAACACATGAAAGCCACTGTTTTTCTATACATACAATGGATTCTTTTCTTTAAGTAAAACACACTGCTAATGTTTCTAAGGCTGATCACTTTTTAATAAAAACAATAAGAAATAGGACAAACTAGAAGCACAGTTTATTTGAAAGATAAAGCAAGTTCTTAGGAGAAGAGGATGGAGGCTGGTCAAAAAAGAAGGTTTGAAAAACCAACACAATAACTGCTTAGCTACTCCAGAACAGGTTTAGCATGGTTTTTAACATGTGCGACAGAATGCCTGGTAGCACTGCACAGCAGGAAAGTAGTATTTTGGCATTTGGTTGGGCTGCAAAATCCTGGCTAAGACCTTCCCACCCCGTACTCCAGGGGGGTCCACAGCCAAGACCAGCCCTAGCCAGAGAGACGTGGGCCTGGGATTTGTTGACTGTGGTGCTGGCAGCCCCTGCACTGGATTAAACCCAGGTCCCTCTGACAACATCCATGTGTTTTTTTTATTTACATAGTTTCCCAACAACTCTCACAAAACCATCCATTCAGCTGACTTGTAAGTTCATGTTCCGGGAACAGAGCTAGGTGCCAATGCTCACGTGCAAGCCAGTGCTCATTTCCTTCCCTTCTAGGATCTCATGTCCCCAGTGTGTCTCAGCCAAGGATGGGAGGCAGGAGTGGCATTTGTTTCATCAGGTGATAATGCTGCCCCTCTCCCCATCATCAGATGCTGGCCAGTTTAAGTAATCTATTCGATATACCAGTAATAATGCCAACGAAGCTAAGCTGGTGATCAGAACCAAGTAATCAAATTAATTGTCAATAGCTGCTCCCCTTGCTAACACATGGGTTATCATTTATCTCACTGCGCTGCATATAGCAGAGTTAGCAGATCGCAAAGTAAAATTCCATTAACACCCGTTCTTAATTTATCTTATTCATGCTGTCAGTGTTCATAAAAATTTAACCCTGTGATTTCCTGTTATACAAAACATAACAAAATATAAATATTTTAAAGCAAGGCAAATACACTATTTTTATACTAAATTGTTGACTTCACTTAGCATGTCTGCCTTCTATAGCACCACACCATTTTTCAATTAAAGGTCCAGATGTTTCAAAGGCTCCAGTAGGCAACGACAGTTATGAGAAATGCTTTATCTGCATCGCAATGATCACTACAACATCAGCTCCAGGCTGCATGAACATACTCATGTTTTATTCTAGCCCCCCTCCTAACATACCAGTTAATTATACAACACACAGCTGAGAAACATAACCTCCAGAGCTGGACAGTTTCCTTACAAGCTTCCACCCGAACAAATTTTATACAGGACCTCAAAAAAAATGGTGAATTAAATATAGAATTGCACGATCAAACATTCAGAATTATTGCCTGTTCCCCGCCTGGCATTCACTCCCACAGTTTAATAAACCTGGGTACGCTCTAAGCAAGGAATAATATATAATTCATATAACAGAGGCATATTCCAATCATATTAAAGTGTATTTGCTTATACAATTCACCTTAAATGAAAAAATGTTTTCCTTAAAAGTGTTATAAACATGATTTCCTGTTCTGCTTTTCTTTTGCTAAATTCCTTTGGAAGTGAGGGGGGAAAAAAAACAAACTGTCTCCTGTTATAGTCCAAGAGGTCTCATTTACTTTAATGCTAATACCAGTCTTTAGACAAGTTCAGTCCATCTTTTCTCCTGCCATTTCCAAATGCCATCTTCCTAGGAGTGAAATACAGCCCTATGCAGCAGGCCAGCACAAGACCTATGCATCATTAAAGTCATGCACAGGACTTCGTGCCAGCCTTTCCCTTCAGCCAAGGTGGTATTGGTTCACCATGGAGATTATATTCTTATCAACGCAGTTACAACCGTTTGCCTGGAAAACGAAAATGCACATTGCGATTTATCAAAATGCGACTGCGATGGGCACTACAAAAATGCATTCATTACGCAAAATGAAGTAACCTCGCTTTTTCATATACCTAAGGAAAGGGATGGCCTACTTTACAAGTATTATTTACATGTTCCTTAGTAATAAACATTTTAACTTAATACTGGGGAATAAAAACTTCTTCTTTGTCATAGCAAAGCGCAACACCAAATTTAGGATTAAAACCTACACCCATAAGCATTGTGTGTTTGTTTAGAAATATGCCATGAAATGTTTTAATGAACAGATGCTATTCAAAAGATAAATGCTTGTACAAATATTCAATCCTTAAACAGGTCTGACACTCTAATCCTATGCTGCTGTTGCATAAAGCAGACAGCTTAAGTTCCTTGAGGACATTATCCAACCTTAGGTGGAACGTTTTTAATACATCACCATGTCACTTTTTAATGTGCCACAATCTATTAACCACATGGCAAACTAACAGAGATTTTTAAAATATGGGTTTTATAGCTTTGTGCTGGTGATTAATTAAATAAATAGCCAGCGTTTCACAAATCATCCCTCTAATTAGTTTAAACCAGACACTCTGCATTCACTGGCATTATTGCCATCTGAAGCTCACAGAAGGGCAGGAGCGTTACAACGACGAATCTGTGCTCTTCTGAAACACATCGTCACTGTGTAGCCATGGCTGGCACAGTACCACGCAGCCCTGAGGCAGAGGTACAATCTTCACAGGTGCTGCAGTCAGCTGGAATTTGACTCCAGCTGCTTGGAAAGATGTTCTCTTTAATTATTCTTCCTCATCCTGAAGGAAACAATGGCGATAACAAAGAAGAGAGTTGTATCTGAAATGCAACCTCAAGTAGCAAGCTGTACATTCAGAACTGCGCAAATATTTAAGGTAATGCCAGAAATCCAGAGTGATGAACGAACCGCCTGTCCTTTTTCAGCACTTCTCCAGGGCTGCAGTTACAGGTTATAAATACTCAACTAGAACACATTTCAGGAAACTACACCAAAACTAATCATTAAAAAAGGCCCAAATCTGGGGGGTCAATTATTCTTGAAAAAGAAGAGAAAACCACCATCTGTAAAATGTTCCTGAAAGCTCTTCTTTTGTACAGTGCCCATCTAGAAACTTTGTTACTACTCTCAGCTCAAATTAAACTCTTCATGGTTAAAAAGTTTGAGTGTTAATACAGGTTTTTCTCTTAAATTATTAACAGGGGACTCCTACCTTATCTTAGTTTTCACACGTATGTATGTTCTGAAGCATTAAATGACACAACCATAACTCTATTTTCCCTTTGTTATCGAGTCTAGAAAGCATACGAGTGGGTCGCAGCTCGGTTACTCACTAGAGATCAGCACTTATCCCCCCGGCGTGTGATATTCTCTCAGCATCGGTGACTAAACGGAGGGAGGACTCGTTTTCACAGCCCATGGGAAGAGATTCACAAGCTACTTTGAACAGAGATGGAGGATGAGGAACAAGTCCCACTCAAGTTCAACACGGGCATGAGACCGGCAGCCTGCCTCACTTCAATACACTGTCTCAACTGCCCTCTTGGTAAAAGGGCAGAAAAACGCTTCTAGACCTATTTCACAAGCGTGGTCTGTGGAGGAATCGTGTCTAGCATTTTAGGGACACTGAAACTGCTAATTATTGTAGCTGGCCAAAAAGCTGTATAGCACACGCAGTTGACCACTGGAGTGCTTTTGGCATCGTGTGTAAAAAGTTGTGATAGCAAAGAAGAGGAACCCGCAGCATCTGACCTGCGACAAACACTCTGGACCTGATTATAATGTCAATCAGGGAACACAGGACCTGAACAGATGAGGCGCCGCACGCATTGTTCAAACTAAATCTGAACAATTATGAGTAGTAAAAATATCAAGAAGCTGATGGTGACAGAATCCTAAAGCTACTCCTGAAAGCAAGCTGTATCTCATTGGACATTTGTCCTTATATAAAAAGATGCATACACAGAGGTAACAGGCCGATATGTCCTTTTTGATATTGATTCTCACCTTCCAAAGAAAAGGAAGAACTGTCTTGATGCTCTGTTAAACAGGACTGTCTGCTCATGGTGCAATAAGCAGGGAAGCTAATGCCCAGAAAAGTTCACTAAGGCCTTTAAAGTAAGAGGCCCACCTTTCAGTAAGCCCAGAGCAGCCTGATGAAGTCTCTCCGGTTAAGAGCCAACTGGACGCAGCTCGAATCATGCACGTTACTGCGCAGCATGCATCTCTGGTGTTCTTCATTGTCATACAATAAACTAGCTCCAGAAAAACAAAATATCTGCCCTGCCTCTGCCGCCTCAAATGTCTTCATGGAAGGGCTCGAGCTAGGAGATGGAAGGAACGCGCAGGAACATTCAAAGACACTAGCTGTCCTGGTCTACAATGCAATACAAGACTGTCTGCTAAGTGGCAAAAGGGTAACAAATACAGGACCTCAGCACACTGAGCTCAGAATTGTAAGACGTGCACCATGAGGTCTCAGGTTTGAGGATTCTCCATGACTGCAGCTCTTTCTTAATGTGCACCAGAGTTTTGGTCCAAGGGTTTTTCTCCCCAGGGAAGAAGACTTCTTCGTTGAGATGCAGTGATGTAGCCTAGGAAATTTCCCAACAGCTCAATTTGCTCAGAATCTGTCCCTAGCTGTATGTCTACAGACAGAAAATGTTTGATCCTTCATAAAAATCAACAGTGCAGTTTTGTCACTATATATTTTTAGAAAATGGTATTTGTTATACACAAAAATAACTTATGCATTACAATCCTATGTCATTTGCCAAATTAAATTATTTTTTTTTCCCCCTGTGATTGTGTCCAGAAAGCTATGCATCAACAATCCTAGGGGAGTTGCTCATCCCTGTGTTCACTAGATAGTGTGCACAATAGATAATTATTCAAACCATATTATTAGTGCTTGTATCTGATATTTTTATGGAAAATGGTCCTAATACAAACAAAAAGGATGAAAACCTTCATTTTTACTTCTTACTTTGTGTATATTTTCACAGCATAATAGATATTCTTAAGTGATACAATGACTCATACATACATTGTTGTTCAGATGAAATAAAACTATAGTCCTGGCTATTTTTGGTAATTAAAGTTTCTGCAGCACTTTCCAGAAGATCAGAAAATTAATCTTAATATCCTGACTAACATCTCTTGCTGGTAATTGCATTCTAACTCTATATATTTCCGTCACGCTTGCAACTGGGTATAGGATAGGTCTTCACTTCCTACTCATTAACCGTTGGTTCATACTGGAGCTTGTGAAAGGTGGGTGCCTTTCTGGGTCAAAATGATGCCTGAATAAAGTTTAAAAATGCACTGGAATGAATAGCACAAGGTACGACCATTGCTGAGATAGCAGGTTTGAATTCTTGGGGTGAGAAGCTATTATGGCAAAGTGAAAACAATGGAGTCTAATTCAAGGACAAGCAAGCCACCTTGCATGTGGCAGAAAACATACTCCAGAATTACAGAAGACTGCATGGTTGGAAAAGAAATCTAGGACTAGAAATATTTAAATGCTCTCTGTTTCTCCCCTAACCCAAGCCACTATTTTTTTTATTCCTCACATCTTTTTAATTTAAAAGAGCTTCCCTGAAACAAATGGCTCTTGCTATTGCCGGCTGTCTGCTACCTTGGATCTTGTGCATCAATAAAGGTTAGCACCAATACTTCAATGCCATTGTGGAGTTTAACTTTAAAAGCATTTGTATGTAAAATGTGCCATTTTAACTAAAAGATACACTGATGGAGAATCAAACATCCACTTGTCACCTATACCCAATATGAAAGAAAAACAGAGAAAAACCACTCCGCCATGCAAGGAATAGAAAACAGGCTTTAAAGCATTTCCAGGTGTTATAATCAGAAGACACTCTCCACCCCCATGATTTAAACCAGCACCTATAGTAGTACAGAGTAGAGAGGCTTTGGGCAGGTACACACTTCTTATGATAAAGCAGCCTGGATCCAGAAAAGGACTGAGGCATCTCAAATCAGATTCAGGCAGTTTTCAGGCACCAAATCCAAAACTTCAAGCCAATCCTGGGGGTATCTTGGGCTGTCAGGTCCCCTTGATAGCTACAATTTCCCCACACACTAGCTGTTCAGCTTATGCATTTTATATTAAACAGACGTTGGATGAAAAGCAGAACTAGTTCTGGGAGCAGAAAGCAGAGGCCAGAACCTCCCTATCACTTCCCAGCTGGGTGCTGTAACCATTAAGCTAAAGGCATCTGCATTCTCCTTGCATTCCTTCAGGCCCTTGAATCCTGTATGCAAGGCTGCACGGGGCTCAGTTCCAACAGAAGGAACGGGAGAGCCCCTACTCTGCACCGTCTACAGCCGAGAGGGAGTGGCTGGTTCCTGGGAGTGTGAGGCTGAGAAGACCTAGACCACAGGCCTCCCACTTTGCTAGACTGACTGCCAGGCTGCTACATGAAAGGTGGCACCATCAATAATTACATTCAAGAAGAGAAAGGTGGGCTGTGCTCAGGTCTCGTGAGCAGCAGGTGTTGGTGCTCAGCCTCAGGAAAAGATACTGGGATGTGGATCCTAGACGGACAGAGGTGTTTCCCAAAAGCCCCAAGTCAGATGCCCATGTCTGGAGAAGGACAGGACTTGTAGGGCCACACATGGTGCTGGAAGTCTGGATTTTGAATCCGAATCTGAAGAGCAGGCCCTGCTGTGTCTAACTTCACTGGATCTACATCTTTGTCTAAATTACTGTTTACTGTAGGTTTTCTATTTATTCTAAAAATCTGTGCTCAGATATTTCCCTGGTGTTTTCTTCTTGCCAGCTGCAGCAAAGCACTGCACTAAGCCCAAACAAGTTGGCTTAATCTTTGAGCAAAATGATATTTCCACAGAGGATTAAGACAAGCATTCTTTGTAAACCAATTTCCCTTACTAAAAATAAAAGACATTACCAGCACCAAGAGAAACACAGACAGACAAGGCATACTTCTCTTTGTTTCAGACATGCAAATAAAAAAAAATCTGCTTGCCAAGGCAGCCAAGAAGAGTGCATCTTTCATGTCAGGAGTTCCTGGGTTTTGGTACGGATGACTTTCCTCGGGAGCAGAGCAAAGCCAGGCCCCAAATGGGGCGCGGCATTCTCTCTAAATGGAAAGGCAAAATGGGCACACTGGTCTTTCATCCCAACTTTGATTATATTATCGAATATTATATTATATTATTTGATTATATTATCGAATATTATTAAAACAGCTAAAATATCAGCCGAATTAAAGACCCTGAAAATACCAGTTCATAAGGAAACAAGGGCATTTAAGCACGATATTTTGTTATCACAGGGAAGATTTGCATCTGAAGATTTTTCTGGTATGTCAAAAATCCCCCATGGCAGGCAGTCGGGTCGCCGTCTCCTCATGACACTTTCATAATTTGAAAGCTTTTGTTTCAAGCACAAAGGTTAGAATAAACGAGTGACCTAAGAGACACTCACTGTGACCCCAAAAACATGGATCTGAAGAAAAGAAACTAGACTGTTGTAAATAAGTGGACATAAAACATATACATTCAAACCCAATGAAAAAGCAGACACTGAATATATTTGCTAATAAAACCAATCCATTTTTCGTTGACTCTCAGAATGTTAACTTGTGGACACGTTTTTCATCTGTAATTAAGTGAAAGATAATGACATTAGGCTAAAACTAAAAATCAATTAAACAGAGTAAAATGCAGCACAATTCAACCAAGAGATTAAACTAGACTGTCTTATAAAACATATTTTTAAAAATTTTCTTCTAATTTAACTTGTTTTAATTACATGTCCATTGCTTTGAAAATTCTTTTTACCACAACAGATCCATCCCCAAACTGTACAGTCATTAAAATTGTTCCCTACCCCTCATTTTAATTGGCCATTTTTCTTTCTTCTCAACAGTTTTGATAATATCCCATGGTAAGAAGCTAAGGCTTCGCATTTTGGAGGCACACTTGTTTCTTTCAAAATGTCTTCAAATCTTTCCAGTTATTTATAGGGCAAGTTCAGAAGCATTTAATGAGCTCCCACTTGTACTCACAACAGTCTTTATTTCACATTATTTGAAATTCATCTGTTCAAGGAAAAGTATTGCTTATTTCAACACAACAGACACCAGTAACTTAGAGCTCAGGTTGCTGAAGTGCCTTCCTAATGAGGACAATCATGAAGAAAACTCATGGAAGTCATTAGGAAGGGCAACACGAATATCCAGA
Source organism: Gavialis gangeticus (assembly GCF_001723915.1). Classification (NCBI taxonomy): domain Eukaryota; kingdom Metazoa; phylum Chordata; order Crocodylia; family Gavialidae; genus Gavialis; species Gavialis gangeticus. The sequence continues at coordinate 25,772,517 of NW_017729011.1, forward strand.
CAAAGCTGCACATACAAGTCCTCCACCCACAAAAATGAAGCCCCAACACGTCCCCCGGTTCTGGATTCCTCCAGCAAAATCCTCTTGTGCTCCAAGCAGCGAAGTGGCTTGGTCTGCATGTTGATGCTGACTTGGCTAGCAAACCACCTTCCAGGGACTGTGCTGGAGAGAGGAAAGATGCCAATCAAGCAATATGAACTCTTCATTAGACTTTACTGTTTTTTTAATCTGGCAATGATATTTCAAGTGGGATGAACTTAAAGGCCAGCTGGAGAGCTCGGGCCCCAGAGGCAAGGCTCCTCCCAGGCTTCTCATGGAAACCCTCAGGGAACTCTTCAGCCCAAGTCTCCATCCCCATTTCCCTACAATATTATTACTTATTTCAACACAACAAATACCAGCAACTCAAATGTTACATTCACGTGGACATCCTGCAGTGGAAACAGAAGATAAAATAAGTTGCAGATACTTAATCTATCTGCTTCCTATCAAGTCAGAGAAGTTGTTTGATAGAGAACTGGAGGGGTTTTAGGGTCTCTTACTCCACCTCTCAACCAGGGATTTTAAAATCAACCCACTAGATGAGATCTTATTAAGATAAAGAGTGGTCTGAGATGCCTCAGGCGTTGGTACATTCAGAGAATTCTGTCACAGGGATAGAAAGGAGGAAAGACAAGTACGGCTGAGTTTCACAAAGTTTTTCAAATATTCTGGACAGCAACAACATCACTGCTTTTGTTCACCAGTTCCTTAAGAAATTTAAAATGGAACTTGATGAAACAGCCCAATAATCCTGGTGGGAAAACGGGGTATTCTGCAGACCTTTATGCTGCAGTAAAAGAAAGACAGTTCAATGCAGTCTGAAAGGGAAAGTCATTATTAATTTTTCCATAACATGCTACCTGCTTACACAAACTATTATCGCTGCTCCTCCCCACTGTGCCAAATGCAGCTCTAAAGCCATAAATGCTTTTAAACTTTCTGTCTCCGTTTCATGGCCAGCCACCTCCTCCAATCAAGATGGAACGGGTACTATAGCAGTTTGGTTTCCCTTTCACACTGATCACAAATTCAGGAAGACACAACAATGGCAGAATTATAGTTATTTTAAGATGTTCTGTAACACTATTGCCAATGTATCATTCTGCATGAATGACAGTTACTGCTTTCTGCAAGATGCCTTTAGTGCCTCGTTTTATATCAGTGTGTGCCTTAAGTGCATTCTTTTTCACTTTAAAGGTAACCCCTCATCTGAATCTGTCCAGCTGCAGTGCAAAGTAACCAACAAAACCAAGGGGAAGGTTGTTATAAAATAACAAAGCAAAGGGAAAATTGCTTGGTTTTGTATTTCAGTTGTCTCCCAAAATCTACTGCTGCAGCCATTTTAAAGATGGCATGCCTGAAACTATTCCTTTATCAAGAAGTAGTGGCATCGCAGCAGGCCAAAGTTAATTATCTGACATATTGCTGTCACTCAAAGACATGCCTTCAGGAAGCAATGAGAGCTGCAGAAACTGCAATCCTCAACACGCCCCAAGGTATTCTGAGAGCAGGAAAGAGGTCCTCATGGTCCAGTTAATGGACTAAGTGCTCAGCATCCACTTACCAGCTGGACTGGTAGGACGGTCCCTTACCCACGTTTTAAAATGCTCAGCAGGTCACCGCCCTTCTGGGGGCAGCGCATGTGAATGGTTCTGCAGAGCTGATCCCGAGGGGCAGCGGGTAAGCAGCACTGCACAGGACGTGCTTTCCCGAGGGCCCCGGAGTGCAGGGGGAGGCAGCAGGAGCACGTGGGTTACGAGGGCTGCTCTGGCATGCCAGGCTCCTGGCACAAAACTGCTGTGCAACCCATCTGAGAAAGCAGATCCCTTCCCATCCCCAGTGCTAATGTACGATTCCTCCCACCCCCTCATATTTCAGAGGCTACCACAGAGCCCCCACCCTCCCACAGAGGTCCGGGATTGTGTGACCACACATTCCTCCACACGTACTAGCAGCTGTACATGTGCCCAAACCCCTTCTCTCCCCAATGCTCTGTATCTCCTATTCTTCTAGCCCACACACAACTGTCATTACTTTAAATACTGGGTTGACAAAGAAAAAAAAACAAATCTGGCTGCTCTAGAACCTGTCCTACACCCCACGACTCTCCGTTTTCTTGTCCACGCCTTCACTTACCTTTTCTATCCTTGTCTCCTGTGTTCTGTTTAAATTGTGTAAACTGGTAGAATGGATCATCTTACAAGATGTTTTTAGCAAAAATGCTAAACAATGTAAATGCCATTCTTTTACGGCATATAATTGTATTGTCGTGGTAAAAGCTGTGAATAAACTACTACTACCAGGTGCAACTGTGTCCCAGGCAGACAGACCGAGAAACGGCATCAGGCTGAGCACAACACCTCCCTCTCCTTGACCGACTACACGGTTGCAGTGACCGCACATTTGGAACTTGTGTGCGCCAAAAGGAAGATAATATCAGCCCCTACCAAATAACACGTACAGCATTATTTATTCACTCCTCTCACACATCTAACAAGCTTTCTGATATGCCCACAAGTTTGCAATAGGAGTACGTTAATTTAGAGATCACTGAAGTGTACAGGGCATTTGACAAGCAAGACGAGGTCCCCGTAGGAGGAGCTTGCACTCTAACTCAAATACGATTCATGGGATGATGGCTCGTGCAAGAATCGAGGGCAGGAAGGCTTTGTGGAAGATGTGGATTGGAGGAGGAAAGTGCAGAGGAAGGCATGAAAGGGAACACAAAGGCAGAAGTGGGAGGAAAGAAAGGGATAGGGACATGAAAGATTGCAGGGCAGAAATGAGCACAGAGACATAGGCCAAGGCCCCACTTTCCCTTCCAAGGTTATGAAATAGCAAAGTATATAAAATCCAAGGGCAGGAGCTATCGGCTGACTAATCTTTATCAACACAGTCAAATTTCCTCCCTGAACTGCTTTATATAAGTCAGTAAAAACAGCAGCACTTAAGTATTTTGCACTGAATTCTCATTTAGTCCAAGACAGATTTTCTGAGTACTGAATTCATAAGCAAACACAGATCTTCATATACACAGACCTATGGAACAAACCTATCCTCTTTCTTCATGCTATTTGGTCCCAAATTGTTTTAAAAAACCCATCAGGCTTTAAAATCAAGTCCAATTCTAAAAAAAACTGACCAGTGCTTCCTTCAAAAAAAAGTCAGCAGCCACTCTAGTAACTGATGTGCAACTGTTTTTGTTGCTGTTCTTGTAAAACCTGAAGCTATTGTGCCAAACCCCTCCATTTTTTCAAGGCAAATATGAAGAAGGGCGAAGGTAATTATGTACTCATAGTTGGTGTAGCAAATCACTTAAATTAAACCTGTATTTCACCCAAGTTGTAGAGGATGCAAATAACATCACTAACTTTTCTAATTTCATACTCTAGTACGCCCAAGTAAATAAAAGGGAAAAAAAAGTAAAGTTTTTCTCCCTACAAATAGAAACTGTCACTTACTAGGCTGTGATCTTTTCAGCTCATGCATCCTAAATGCATGCAGAGATATTATATGCACTTTCTATTTAGCAATTTAATTATATCTTTGCAGTCAGAGAGTGGCAATGGTTTGCAGTAATAATCAGGTGAAAGCATTCTCACATTAATATGCTGGAATCCGATGTGTTAATTTGATGCAACTTTGAGTTGACAATATGTGATTAATTTGTTCTAAGGCTAGCTATGCTTCCAGCTCTGACAGTTTAAAATGCTGGGTTTCTTTATCCATATCGCTATTTGACACGCCTTAGCCCACTGCTTTGCTAGGACCGCTGTTAATTTGTAATGAACTGGCTTTTCAGGGGGCTCCTTCATTTTTAATTCTGTCAGTGTCACCTCCTTGAGGAAAATTACAAGTTTCCTTAGGTGTGATTACTGCCAAGTGTTGCTGATAAGAGGTTTGAGAAAACAGGGCTTTATAAAGAAGTCAGTATTTAATCTGCTGAAACAGATTTATTGCCTCTAGACAGATAAATATAATAGAAAGTTCTCTCATTTAAAAGTCATTTTCAACTTCTCCTTTACCTCCACCCCCAAAATAAAAATACCTAGACAGTCTGGTTGTACAACGATTTGTTTAGGGAAAGAAAAGGAGATTATAAAGCATTTACAAATATAACTTAAGTGCTAGTAATAACAGACACACAATTAAAGTCATGTACAATTTAAACCTGGAAAGAAATAGAAGATGCACAAAATTGCTGTAATGAGATAAAAATAATCGAGCCAAATCATGATGGGGCTGATCCTTATTCACGTGGAAAATCGGCAGCGCTTGGCCCCCGCCACATGCCCAGGGCTTCCCTCCAAGAAGGGTGATTTACTGGGAATCACACCAGGCCAGACTTCCTGGGGTACCACCTCCTCTTTCCAAAACTCCCTGTGACGTTAAACTACCTCCCTTGTCTCTGGGGTGCTGACAGGATATTATTCCTTGTACTCGGGGCAAATTAAATTGGCATCAGAGAATAACCCTGCCTCAACTCTACGAATGATGTTGGCAGTAGCAGTAAGCATGGTTTGAACGTCTCCTGCTAGAACAGGGAATTATGTTTTAAAAGCTGCCCATAACCACGTGACATCTCTTAGACTCTTCATACAGAGAAAGAGACAAATGTTAACTACACACTAGGGCTAGGATGGGTGGCCAGTTGGCATTGCTGATACTTATTTTACTCTTTTAATAATAATTAAAAAACCCCAGTAATCTGTGTGTCAGGTGAACATCGTGCTGCCACTCATCACAGAAGTATCGGAGCACCTTCCAAGCTTGCAAAGAAGAATTTTTTCCAGATATTTGACTTGATCTAATAAAAAAATATCAGATTTACCCAAAGAACCTTGTCTGCCTACATCCTTAGACCAATGTGGCTACAACCTACACCACCCCTGGAGCACCTTCCAGGCAGAATCAACAGAACGAGCAGAGTCCTCAGGGGCCTATACTGGAATGCACCAAGTGCACGGACCACTGAGGTGTGTACACATTTGCCTACATCTGCTATGCTCCTCCACCTACTTCTTCAGATTTCAGCCACCCAATCCTGACACCTTCTCTTAGATTATCAACTGTTGGGCACAGGGACACTGCATTCAGCTGTGCTTGTACAGAGCCCAACCCAAGGAGGCCCCGACCCTGCAGACCTCAGGAGGATACAATTTAATGACTGCTACTCCAGCGGTGAAATGAGGTACCACTGGAAAAGGATCCCACTAAACACAATCGCTGACAGATGTGCTACCACCTAAAACGTGCTCACATGAATCAGTTCCCCACTTTGTGCAGCACCCAGTTGCCCTTCACCACAACACAACAGCTCTAGAGTCCGAGCATCATAATCCCCAAAGGACCTGTGCCCCAGGAAGAAGCTTTACAAACATGTGAAGATGTGCCTGAAAGTGGGGGAATGGCAAGCTCTCCCACCCTGGTGGTGGAAGCAGGGCAACTAGGTTCCACCCCACGCTCACACTCTCTAGGACTGATCCTTGTCTGCATTACAAGTCAAGCCAATCCCGAGGCCACTGTGACCACTGGGGCACCTTAGACACTGCATCACTGTGATTCTCTGGGCAAAGTGACCTGGTGGCATCCATCTCCTCTCCAGGCATGGATGGCCGCTGGATCACAGGGAGCTCATCCACTCTTCGACAGGTCTTGTTTTGAGTCCTGCCGGGTGTCCACAAACCTGATCATGGAACAAGCTGTACTGGTTTACAGAGAGCAGAGCAAGAGAGGCCTGGCCTGACAGGGCTGTGTTACGTAGGTGTCCATATTATACAAAGTGATACAGTGCCAACCTCCAAGGTCACACTCAGAAATGAAAGAGGACAAGGGCATGGAAAGGAATCTGTGATTCAAGCAAAATGGGCAGCATGCATTCATGCTGGTGACTGGAGATGGCTGGGAGGAGGGGGCGGGGGGGAAAGGGACAAGGAG
>NW_017729011.1:25784038-25790240 GCF_001723915.1 Gavialis gangeticus
ATATAAAAATGTGCAGATTAACAATGAAAGTGTTATTATTCTCATGCACACATTAGTAAAATGTATAAAACTACATGCAAGAAATACATTTTCTCTAGTTCCTGAAAAACTGCTCTGTTAGCAACATGTCCTGGATATGGAAAGTTCCTTGACACGCAGACTGCCTAGAACGATACCTTCCTAAACTTCCTACCTGAAAGTGACCCTCACCATGAAGTCCTTCCAAAGTGATGAAGAGAAGGCACATAACAATCATACTTCTCTGGAGTGGATTAAGAGCCAAAAGGCAGACAAGGTTATTTCGGTAAATAGGATGTCTTTTATTAGACCAACTAAATAGTTGAAAAATTTGTTCTTTACAAGTATGCTTCTTCAAGCTTAGGGACAGCCAAAAGGCTGTTTTTAACTGGTTTGAGCAAATAAATAATACTACACTGCAAAGACCTGCTCTCTGTAACATACTCTTTTTCCATGGCTCTTTTCATGTCCTGCCCTGTATGGAAAACTGTTGGCCTTCCCATCTTCTAAGACCATTTTCTAATGGATTTCAGCACAGTTTGGACCTTTAAGGAAGTCTCGTTGTTTTACCAGAAGCCTTCGGATAACCAGCACTTGATTTTTTAAACATGAATTTGGGGGGGGGGGAAAAGTTAACATTATGCACTGCCTAGCCCTTTGGAGCATCCTGGAGGAGAAGGTAAGTAGGGATCTGCATGTACAGCAAGTTGGCATGAATTGCACAGGTTGTTTTAAATTGCTTTTACACTTCCAGTTCTCACAAACAAAAAACTCCAGTTCAGCTGACGGCTTCATACTAGGCAGGCTAATGTTTCTGTTCCTGTCTGTCTGGGGAAGGACAAACTGCCTTTCCTACCAGAAAGAATGCAGATCTACTATAATGAGTCTGAAATCTGGGCTGAAGGACAAAAAGTGGAGCGTGCCAAAGGCAAAACAACACAAAGTCACATTTGAGTGTGAAACACAGAAAACGTCAGTGTGTGCATGCACACACACATTTATCCTGTGTGCATGCACATATACATATACAGACATGCACATACATGCATATATCCACACAGACAAGCACATATTCTCATAATGACACCCACACACTTGTTTACTCACTAATTAACCAATTCAGCAGAACGGCTCTCAGTCATTACTATGAATTGAGTTTCCACTGCACAATGAAGCAAGAGAATTGCAGCAGGTTGAGGATCAAGAACTAATGAGAAATTAGCAGTGAGGTGACCATAAGAGGAACAAAAAGATGAAATGCTAGCTTGTTTTTATAATTCAACACTGGGAAGTGACCACATCTAGATATGCTCTCAGGCTTGTCTTTAGTGTGTAGATTACTAGAGAAAAAAGGTGGTGGGAAGGGCAAGCAGCAGTTTGGTAGGAAAGTGCATATACACAGAACAGCGAAGTGTCAGAGGGAAACTTATGAAGCCCTGGGAAGTGAGAGAGAAGACAGCAGACAGTTTCCATCTGGAGAAGAACAGAAATCTTTTAACTTCTCAGGTCTGGTTGACATTATAAATCTCTGCAGGTATATCTATGTCAGTTCGAGTGTGAAGAGATGCAGTTCCTGACCAACACTGCTCTGCTGGTGGACCCCTAGTTCTGGGGGTATGACTCCATCCACACTGTTTTTACAAAGATAGCTTCTTTCATTCGTGGGGTGAAGGTTTTAACTATGCTGGTACGAAGCACAGCTTTGTCAGTTCAGCTGCCAGCACTGCTATACCTGTAAGACTCCCCGAGCGCACACAGAACCTTGCTGCTCTCACGAGAAGCTTGTAGGCAACGTCATGTACAGAATTCTCTAATGAGCATCTCCTGAAACAGAAGAGTCTTAATCATGGTGGACCTTATCTGCTCAGAGCATGCCACAGCAGAACCACATAAACGATTCATGATGGATTTTATAGAACTGTAAATCTATTAGCCATCTCCCTTGATTTTATTTACATTTCAGAGTGCATACAATATAAACAAATGCCAAAAAATGTAAAATGAACTCAATTCATCCTAAAGTTCTGGAAGATAAAGTCATAACATCCCCTATTTAGTCAAGTATTTGTGCTCTTCTTATCATAATGGTATCTAAACAACAAATGGTGAAATACAAATTATGCAAAATACGCTCCCTAAAATAAAATATTCAGAATTCAGATGAGAAACCTTCTATTCAGTTTGTGGGCAAAAAAAATAAATGAAAAAAAATTGCATTGAGTTTTTAATACTGGATTTCTATTTTAGGCAATTCAGTATTAATTACAGTAGCACTGCCTCTTTCGTAAGTTCTTTATCTACTTTCTCCGAGTCAAGCTATTTAATATTGGTGATTGTGGAAAACATTTGTTCATAATTATCCAGACATACACTGGAACAAGACTGAAACAAGAGCAGCATGCAAAAATGTATTTAAGGACTATCATCCCAAAATGCTGCTAAAAGCTATTAACCAGTACGTGTTAATTGCCACAGCATTCATATTAATTTTCACTTCAGGCCCGACATTGTGGAATATTTCCCCTGATACATTTTAAACAAAGTTTAATTTAAGGAACTGCTTCTATCAACACTTATGAAAATTAACAGCCAAGCAATTAGCACTCATGAATTATCCCTTCCCCCATGCGTTCTACAGCTTCATTGTTAAAACAGTTACTAAAGGAGAAATTGTTGGTTTTTATTAAGTTACCACAATCGCATTCACAAAGAATCATACGGCACAACCAAGTGGCACAACTCCTGAAGACAGTTTTTTCAGCATTTGTCAAGACAGAACAGATGCTCTACCTTTTGTGTTTGATTTTATTTATAATTTGGTTTTATTTCAATCCCTAATAGCCAGGTAAACCTCTAGGAGCCAGCAAAGACAGAATACTTCCATACGTCCTTACAGCTAGTTTGTGATTACAAATCGAAGGAGCTGAAGTCCGCTGGGAAGAGTGCGGTGCTCTTCTTGGGTGCAGGGACGAAGTTTGCACTCCTGTGATTCCAGTTTATGTTAGAAGCTGAGTAGTTTCTTTCTGTCTTTCTGGTCCCAGCCCCCTCTCCCCCATTTTGCATGTGACATCCTGACTAGACTCACAGTTCCCTGTTGGCTGTTTTGAGCATTTTTAGCATCTGTTCCTGCTTTGATTTTCCTGGAGCACTTTTGCGCTTCATGACACGCTTTTGAGGACATAAGGTATGCACATAGTTGCACCATTTAGGCAATAAGCATCTCTTAGAAATAAATTTGGCAGAAATGGGTCTTGTTAACATTTCACTAACTAGAGCTTCCCCAGCAAAGTTAGCAAGGATTTGTGAGCGTAATGGTTGCAGGCTTACGTTGCAGATAATAGCAATGAGCGTCAGTGAAAGGCTCTGCAGAGGTCACGCGTGCTGTTCCTAAGCAGAGCACAAAGCTGCCCACTAGGTCGTCGGACACTATCTGTGTCACTTGAGAGTACCTTGTTGGCATTTTCCTGTTAGCGTAGATTGGTCACCCAACCGAACAGTTCTGACACTAATCCACTACTCTAAATAAGTGTCCTTTGAGCTCAGTGTCTCAGAGACAGAATACCTTCCACAATCGTGCTTTCCACCAGCTCACATGATGTGGATTTGTGGTTTGAAAATAGATTGCATTTCTATAAGCTTTCGACCTGGAAATACTGTGAGCTTGGCAATCGTTAATAAAGGTAGGCAATCAGCATCAGCCCCTTTTTATAGATGGGGACATGAAGGAGCAGAGAGATTAAGGCCTTGGCCCTTGGTCCCATGGACCTGACTCAAGACTAAAGCACTTGTTCAAGAGCAAAAACTTGTATGGCAGGAACCAGATCTTCTGAATCCAAGTGCTGTGCTTAACCACAAGACCAGTAGTACTCTCTCATGTTGCTCACCTTGCACTTGGTAATGACTTGGAATCATACACAATTAATCACTTCTTCCCCACATTGAACAGCTACATAGGGAAAGGGGAACAACAAATACTTAAAATAAGATTAAAAGAAAACTCCTGGTGCAGGCAAATTAAAAATACCACTTCTGGAATATGCTATATCTGCCTCTACTGTGCAAATTAAACTAAAGACACCCTGGCTGCAAATTTCTGATGCCTTAATAGAGCTCTCTATACAAATTACAAATGAATTGGATACAAAAGTCAAAGGCTTCTAGTGGTTCCAAATTCTCATCAGGTTATTAGCATTTATTAAGCTAAGGCCGTACACCTGCATGACGAACACCACAGATGCTTTCTAGCTGTTGGGGCTGAGGATTTCGTATACTTATTTTAAGAGGAAACCCAAAACTTCAGAATCTGCAATTGGATGGTAAATGCCATGCGTATTTTGGAGTTTTTGGTTTGTTTTTTCAAGGATGGGGGAGATTCTAGGTCCCACAAAACTAAAAGCATTTTTTGTTTGGTTACATGACAAGAACTCCTAGTGCTGATCAGAGCGCTGTCAGTCTGGGTATATTTTACAAGCTATATTTTCTAATTTATTTTTGATAATTCAATAAACTGATCAAAATCCAGGAGGCAATTAGAGCACTTTAAAATGTTATGCAGAAGTGGCTGGAAAAACAAACCCTAAACTTGACAAGAAAACTGCTGCAAAAATGAGACATTTTAATAAAGTGGCCTGTTTAAAATTACAGAATCTAACACACCTATTTTAAATCAATTATCTTTAAAAAATACATTAATTAACCAACAGGAAAAAATCCTGAATAAAATGAATGTTATTTAAGTCCAATAAAATTATGAATGTCAATTAATGATTGTAGTAAAAGTATTCAGAAATGCAATTCCAGAGTTAGCACAAGTACATACACCAAGAGTGGACAGAGGATAATATGCTTTTATTTTCCACAGACCTTTTCCCAACAAACAGAAGATCTACAGTACATTGATTTTTCTTAAATCAAAGCCTTAGTTATAATCTTAGAGGATTTTAGAGCCATTCTAGTCTCTTGAGTAAATACATAATTAAGTAGGGTTTTTTTTAAACATGTTTAATTAGGCCCCAAGCCCCTCCTTGTCCTCCACCCCCCTACTTCTCCCCAATTATGTACCGTTTTCCCCAAGAGACATAAGTGGCTCTGTTAATTATGTAAATAAGGCATGCGCTATTCCCAGGAAAAGAATTATGAATATTTGTGGGAAAAATACTGCTCATTTCTTATCAGTTAAAAATAGTATTGTAAACAGCAAAGTTTTGTAGCACCTACAACATTTCATTGAAAACATACCTTTGTTGTAAGAACAACAAAAAAGCTTGGTGTTCCTAATTTAGAGCAGGTGAAGTAATTTACTGCTGAACTATATAATATTGGTGCTATGGCTCAGCCCAGATCTAGTGGCTTTTTCAAATAGCCTGGAAGAAAGGAAAGCACTGACATAAACTTACCCAAAGTAGCACAAACAATGCTGCTATAACTAATACAATCTGATTATGCATTCACAGAATGCTAATTTGATCATTTTGTAGTGTTATTTGAATAGGCACTTTAATTTCTAGGTTAAAAAAAAAGGCTTGACTCAGATATAATTCTCTATTAATCACCAAGGTGTCATTGAATATCATATTGATGCATTTCACTAAGATGATAAAAAATGACTAACATGTACAGTATAATTTCCTTCAAATGCTAGCCATTTTCATTACACACCTGCCAAACGCATCAGTATTAAATAGATGAAAATAAGATTTTAATTCTAATACATATTAACAAAAAGAAAAGCAGCAGCAATTAGGATGGTAAAAAGAAGTTATTTTTCCATTTCCCATATTTTCCAGAAAATCCCTGCACCTAACTCAAACCATGCTCAAGTTTTACAGGATTTCGACCTCTGAAAATTTAACCTAGAGAGACACCCCCCACCTCCTCCACCTTCCCCCCAGAACATTATCTGCTATTCATAAACCTTTGGTAAATCAGAATCGAAACACACACCACCACCAAAACCTGAGCAGCAGACAGAGAAGGCCATCTTGCTACTGCTAGCATCAAAGCGCTGGTATCACTTATTCATTATGCTAAAACAACGGTCACAAACAGCAACTTAGCACTAATTACTGCATGCTAATAAATGCAAGATAACAGGCAGAAATAGGCAGTTTGTGCTGCACAGACACCATGGTTTAAGAGCTGCAACTACCAATATTTAATAAAATGCCTTTCTACACAGATGTAA
>NW_017729011.1:25795240-25796749 GCF_001723915.1 Gavialis gangeticus
AAAGCGCTGGTATCACTTATTCATTATGCTAAAACAACGGTCACAAACAGCAACTTAGCACTAATTACTGCATGCTAATAAATGCAAGATAACAGGCAGAAATAGGCAGTTTGTGCTGCACAGACACCATGGTTTAAGAGCTGCAACTACCAATATTTAATAAAATGCCTTTCTACACAGATGTAATCAAATTGCATATCTGATTTCCCATATTAAAAACACTTAATTGAATGTGAAAATCTCGCTCCAAAATGGTAATGAAGCTCAAACTTGACACTTCCACAGAAGCACCCACAAATAAATCCAGCATAACAAAGAACATATCAATTATATTGGTAACTGGTAATTGTTTCGAAACAACATGAAGCTTTTTTATGACCCCAATGTTCATATTTCAGTTTTCTAGGGTTTATGACAGGAACGGTATAGCCCAGGCTAGAATGGAGCATGTAACAGGAGATGGCTTATGAAGTACCTGCATTCAGATACCCAAGTTGACCAATCAATCAGGCTGCAAACCTCATCTACGTAAGCAGATTTTGGTAGGGAGCTGAGTGTGTTGGGGATAGGGCTAGTGAGAAATGTTTTTTAAGCCATATTGTTCTGCTGACTGTGCTCAGCAAAGTATGCAAAGTGAAGTGCAATGATTTGCATTTATATTTTGCATTTCTTACGTTGCTGTATTTTTAAAGGCACACTAGGAGCGCTTGGTTTAATAAAAGATATCACATCTACCCAAAGCACCTGGCCTACCAACGAGCACTGAAAGCCTTTGATACCGTAATTGCCATTGTTTGTGGAGCTCTGCCTACCAAAATCTAAGAAATTGTTTACACTGTGGTCGCCAGTACAAAGTAAGCACCCTCAGGGAAGGAGTCAGAAAAGTTTAGCACAGTGGCACTAAACTTTATGGGGAGGGAAGAGAATTGATCTCTCCAAGGCAAATAGTCATAAAGCCTTTAGACTAGACTAGATCACATGGACCCTTGATACGGTCTAGTATGGTATTCCCTATAGCTTGGTTGGTATACTGCTCAAGCTGTACAGTTTCCATGTACAATTTCTTCTCAATTAACACATATAAAAACTAGTACTACATACTACTGGAATGACAAAAGTCTGGGCTTAATTAACCTGGAGGTGGCGTTCGGGTTGGGGTTTTGCGCTCGGGAAGACAAAAGCTTGTGTCAAGGGCTGACTTTCAATAGATCGCAGCGAGGTAGCTGCTCTGCTACACACGAAACCCTGACCAAGAATCAGGTCGTCTACGAATGATTTAGCACCAGGTTCCCCACGACCATGCGATACGCTGCGGGTGAGAGGCGGCTCCCTTCTGACCGCTCTCCAGTCCCGCCACGGACGGCTCTCCACACCGGGGCCTGCCCCCCCCCCGGGCGGGGGGGCGGCCGGCTATTTGGGGCCAACCGAGGCTCCACGGCACTGCGGTATCGTTACGTTTAGGGGGGAATCTGACTTAGAGGCGTTCAGTCATAATCCCACAGATGGTAG
>NW_017729011.1:25796760-25809432 GCF_001723915.1 Gavialis gangeticus
CAGGTCCCTTCCGACCCTAGAAACTATGAAACTATTAAGGGATGCACCAACTCTGGTGACAGTGTGGACTGCTACACAGAAATCTTCAAATTGCCTCATTTTGATTAACTTATTTTCCCTCGCATCAATTCAGCATGTATTTCAGCAACAGCTACAGCTAGACCCAATGACTGGAATTAGAGGATAAATTCAGATCCTGCCAAAGCTCAACTGATGGTTCTGGGCAACTATCAAACCCACCAGCAATTATGGCCCTCAGCCAAACTCTAACACGTTGCCCAAACCAGTGGCAGAAACACTAGCGGCCACGCAGTCCTGGGAGATTGCTCACAACACTCTTCCTTCACTGTTCCCATAACATGACGCATACAGGCCACTCCTGCCTCCTCCCACTTCCAGGCACCGAGGAGTGGGAAAAGTCCAGACTACGAAAAGAGGCTGATGCGCTCCCTCTACACAGCACTGCAAACCCCCAGCAAACCTTATACCACCAACTATGCAGTACAGGTGGGTAAAGGGAGGGACAGATGGTCTAGTAGTTTCCTTGTTCTGCCAGCCCTTCTATGGAAGCTTGGACAAGGCACTTGGGCTTAGATCCACAAAAGGTCATAGGCACCTAACATGGACAGCAGGTGAAAAGTCCAGGAGTGCAGGGCTTATAACCTAACTCTCCCCACTCACTGCAAAAGAGAGCTCAGTCGTGTAACTCAGGGCTGTGAACTACACTCTGGGACATCTAAAAGTTAGGTACAGCGTTGCTCAGCCTTGTGGAAGCTCCGAACTCAGCCTTTAGTTTCTCTCTGCCTCATTTTCTCAGCTCCACAATGGGATAAAGTCCTTTCCTACCTCACAAAGGTGTTGTAAGGATAAATACGGGCATGACAGCGAGACACGCACAGACTTCTGACGTGAAGCTAGACAGGTTAGATCAAACCAGTGTGTAATGCAACAGAATATCGGTACTCAGGCTCTCACCACCACCTGCCTAGGAGTGAGAGGTCTGAAAGCTGCACTAAGTATTTTACTTAAGCCACCATGTGTTGGAATGGGGATGCAAGTCTACAACATCATGTACAAAGGCACAGCATGCATATCATTCACTCGGTATTTTCATGCTTCTATTGCACCTGGGAACCATTGCAATTAAGACTAAAAGAAAGGAGTTTCTAGATAACCCGTTAAAGATAATTAACTATAGACCTGCTATGCTTTTTAATTAAAACCTAAACAAATATCTTCATATCACACTTTCATAAGGGGAGAAGGATTGAGCTAACCTTCTGGTCAGGAGACAGCTGAATGTCAGAGGAAAAAAAAAAAAAAAAAAAAGCTGGTTCCCTTACCTTGCCATCAAATTTTGAGTACTCATTGAAAGGATTGTTCAGCTGCAGTGGGCACTGCTCAAGTCGCACAGACAGTATAGACTGCTTCCCCAAATGTGGAGACTTGACTTTGAAATTCTTTTTTTCAAACAGCGAGCTCAGCTCCTCTGCTGCAGTTCAAAAAGGAGATAAAAACATTTGCATTACTACACATGCAGAGAAAATACTGTTTAGTGTAGGAAGATGATGAACTGGAGATGAATTAATAAAATACAATACAATACAGGCTGGACAAGGTAGAGAGGGAGCCCACCATTCACCCTGCAATGGAGGCCCAATCACAATCAGGCCCAATGTCTAAGATTATGACACACGTGACAATAACAGTAATACAGATATCATGGATACTCAGAAATATAACAGCTGGGGAAGACAGACAAGCTTGTGGTTCTGGGTTTAATCTAAACCTAATGGGGTTAACGGGGGGGGGGGGAACCTCTTGGAGCAGGCTGTCTCAGTATGGCCTATGAGTAGACTTCTTACACCTCCTCTGATCCAGCACAGCAAATGTTATATACTTCCCCAAAGTAAGCATGCTGCATCTGTAGGCCTTATTTGAAAAAACAAGACTGGTAACCCCATTCTCGAGACAAGTATTTTGGGTCAGAAAGAAGTACTGTGACGAAATGGTGATAAAAGCTACTGTGCAATTGTCAGGCTTATGGAACCTAATAAAGGATGGTATATGACACAAGGATGCTGGATAGCCAGGGAGAGTTTGAACTCAAATTTATGGACATAGACACTTTTTTAAATAAAGGGAAGGTCCTTGTTACAAGGTCACTGCAAAATCAGGATGGATGAATATAGCTCAAAGCCTATAACACTTTAGCCTACTGGTACCAACGTCTGATTCTCTGGTAACCATGAGTAAGTCTGGGCAAGTTTGCGAAACATCTGCTCAAGGAGCAAACCACCCCCAAACTCAATCAATCTCTCTCTGAGAATCAGCATCAATTCTCCTAAACTGATTGTGCTCTGTTCTGTATTCATACATTTGGATTCTCTCACATCCCAAAGATTTACATGCTACTCCTCCAGAGAATTAAAACAGCTACTAAGGCAGATTGAACAGGGACTCAAAAACCATTGTTGCAGGCAGTCAGTTCATTTTTTAAATTGTGAAATTAAAACTTGTCAAACTCTAACTAGTAAAAAATTCAGTTTTATTTTTATCCAGCAGATTGCCTGAAAATTCAGACAGTTGGCAAGGGTACTACACAGATGTATGTACCAAAAGATACCCAACTGGCCTGGGGGTGGGATGGAGGTTAACCCAGAAAAGTGTGATTAAACTCTCTCCTTAACTGTGAAAACATATACCCCATTATGTATTCCATTTATATGGCAGGTTTGTTGTCATTTGCTCTTGTTTAAAAAAAAATTCTCATTTGCAATTATGTAGTATTGTGAGCCATTATTTCTTGTGCCTTTGGAAGGCACTTTGTACCCTGGAGTTCTGTATAATGGTTTTATTGGTTCAAGTGCGAAAGCAAGTGGTTTATTTGCTAGTTTTGTTTCTTGGGAAATGTTTGAGATGTCTTTGTTTATTGTTTTCTTTGCTGGGACGTGCAGAAAGAGGAGCTCTGGTGTTCTGCGTTCATTACTGTAGCATCTGTTTTACTTTGAATGTTGTATAGTTTTTGAGTCCAAACCACGTGTGACTCAGGAGTTTAGAATTACAGCTTCTTCCACAATGCTGTAAGTATAGCTGGCTAGGAAATAGTTTCCCATCCTGAAAAATTTTGAGATTTCAAAAAATTTTCCCATTCTGTATCAGAAGAATGAGCCCAACAGCCGTTAGTGGTTTTGTGCAAAACATGAGACAGAGCTAATTGCCCCAAAAGAGCCAGAAGGCCTAGTACTTAAAGCATTCACCTGGGATGTGGAAGACTCTCTCTGTCTCTGTGTCTCCCCCTCCTTATCTATATGTACCAAATAAAACAGTTCAGGAAAGAGACACTGAGAAACACAGCCACCCCAACTGTGGAAGGCCTGGTTTAAGTCTCGATCCGAGTCAGGAAGAGCAGAGCCTTGAATCTAGATCACAGCCCTAATCATTGGACTATTTGCTGTTGGTGAAACAGGCATATTTCCAAAAAAGTCTCAATTCAGATGAACAGACATATGCAACCAATGTTTACTGAAAAATTCCCACCCAGGTTTGGCTCTAAGAAGGAAGAGGCCAAACCTAGTGGAAATGGCAGGCAACACCGCTTTTAACAGCCTTTGGTTTTAGAAAGGAAGGCAGAGAGCATGCCTTTACAGTGCACTAGGATTTACTACACTGCACTCACTTTCTGCTCAAAGGAAATCTTCATAATTAGCCTGCACTACATTATTATTTCTCTTGTACGGAATTTTTTAGCTATATATGTTATTCTCTACAGGTCCAAAGTGTCTCTAAGGCTGTCTCAAGGACTGTAAAATGTACTGGTTATTTATCCTGCTTTTTGCCTACTTCATTGCATATTTCAGTTTCATCAATATCTTATTGATAAATTCATCTGAACAACAAATTAAGCACCTTCTTAGGCTGTCTTGTAAAGCTTCTCTAACTTCACTGCTAGCCTTCCTTTTGGTAGGTGAAACCCACCCGGGTCTCATTACAAAGCCCTGGTGGACAGATGGCCAACATTTAAAAAACACACACATATGCACACGTGTGCAAACACATTAATGCACCCCATTACTTTTCATACTATCTTTTAATCTCTCTCTCAAGATTCCCCATTCAAATACAAAACCAGAAAATTCCTGGTTGTAATTTACAGAACCACAAAATATTCAAGAAAAATAATCTGCAACAGAGTTCTTGCAGGAATACAAACAACATTTGTGTGGAAACCAGGCATACGTGGCCAAAAAAGCTGATCAGCAACTTAAACAAAAAACACATTAACAAACAAACAAACAAAAAACGCCAGTATCTATATACTAAATATTTATCTGCTTTTATTACCACTTTGAAATGTATGGCCAAACAACTGTTTTAGTGTCAAGTCTTGTTATTATTCTGCCCTGAGGATTTGAGTCAGGCATAGCAAGTTTAACTGTTTTAGAGAACAATAACATGCTGTTCCCCAAGTAGATATCTCTAACATGAATGTTGCTGCAACACACCAGTGCTGCTGTGAGAGAACTGAGGCATGGGGAGGGAAGCAGATCTTTGGCACAACGGGAACAAAGTCTAGAGCTCTAGTACCTCAGACATCAATGTCTACCTTCACACTGCTGTTTACAGGGTCCCCTTAAACACGTGCTCATCAGCTTCCCTCTAAACATCTCTACTTTCCCCTAGTCTACCAAACTCAAGGACTACGTACACGTGCAGCCACAGGCCTATTCTCATGAAAACGCGCTTGCAGATCTTGTGGACTCCGTCCCATGCAGATGATGGGCTGTGATGGCGATCCTCCGTCCTTCCTTCCCTACTCACTTCCAAGCCATCCCCACATCTGCCTGTCCTTCCCAAGACGCGAGCAATTAGAGGATGGGACGATGGAAGCCCCCATTGGAATCCCAAGGACCATCCCAATGAAGCTGGGGCAGGGGCTTGTACTTTGTTATGCTCTTGCTATGTAAAGATACCAAAAAAGAGAGGTGTGGATGTCTTTACCCATGGGGCACTCTGGAGCAGACTGGGAATTCTACCTGCTTCCAATTATCTCTTGCAAAGGCAATGATTTGTTGGTCTCTCAAGACAGGTTTCAGGGTATACATGCTATATACCAATTAGCTCAATTTTTTTCACAAGTGCCAGTGACAGTATGTTATCACTGTCAGTCCTACCAGTATATTAAAAATGGTAGGTCCTCTCCAGAAAAGAACCATTGGGGGCATCTAGCCATGTGACAGGTTCAAATTTGATTGAACCCAGCAATTCAAAAGAATTCAAAATCATGCAGGTTTTAAAAGCAGCCTGTTTTAGAAACAGGTTATTACAACAAGCTGTTTGAGAAAGAAACATAGTTCAGGAGAGAAAGTTAATTTTGTCTTTCAAAAGAGCTGCTTCACAGTCTGTTTCTGATCAGTTCATATTCCATGACCACGGGCTAAGGAAAATGCATGGAGGTGAAGTACGTCACCCAGAGCCAAAAGTTGCAGAATGGGGAGCGAAATATGAGAGGGGCAATAAGAGGAAAATATATCTATGCCCTACTTGAATATTTCTTTTCTCCGTGCAATAGGGTCCACAGATCCACAATATCTCTGCTCTTTGCAGGCTCAGAGGCAGACCAAATCTGGAACCAGTATCAGATGAGGAAGGGCCACATCAGAGAAACCACCAACTGAGATGGCTCCATAGCTTAGGGACTCTCTAACCAGTCTTTACTTATAGAAAATGTAACATTAACACTAAATAGAACAATTCTCCTGAAGAGCAAGGCCTTCAGTGAATAATATACATGAGGTACCAGCTAATGATCCAGTCAGTATCTTCTCCCAACTGACAGCCCATTCAGGGAGGTTTGATCTGTAGATCCCAAGAAAGGACATTTGCAGGTAAGTCACAAATAAATATTTCCACTCCACCTATCCATGATTTCCAAAGCAAATGTCCACTCAGGGAGGGGAGTATTTATGATTATGTACCAAGACAGAAGAGGATAACTTCCAAGACATACTAAGATAGACCGGTAAGTAGCACCTATTTTCTGACAACCTTAGATGATAAATGGATTTGCAATTTATAGAATCCAGAAGAGATATGAGGAAACAGGTGGTTACTTTGCAGATTTCTCTGCATGAGGTATATAACCTTTTTGCCCCTGAACTGCCACACCTCTGACGGAGTCTGATTTGGTTTTTAAAAGATAGAATTTTGCTTTTAGATCTGTATGCTTCTGAGACAGCTACCTGGAAACAGATCATTTTGAACCCTTCTTTCCCTTTGACATGAGCTGGTAAAGTAGAAACACAACATTTTTCTTTTGAAACTGAGCTACATGATGAATATATACTTTAAGAACTATGCAGATTTCTCTTAGGGATGTGACAAAGTTGGAAGGACAATTTCTCGAGCTCTATGGAGTCTGGAGTTAATCTTTGCTGAGTTCTGCATCCCACTTCATTTGCATGTAAAGTGCACTCCTCAAGTTTCAGACACCCGGACCCTGTCTACCCTGGGAGGTCTCTGTCACAGTAACTATGCTGGCATGCCAATACCAACAGAGATGGGCATAAGAGTCATTTTACCCTGGATCTTTATCTGCTCAGACTCAGTGACCTGATGGGAGCAACCTCTGCCAGAGGTACAATAAGAGGAAACTCTGTACCTGCCTCAGGTGAGCATGGGCTCAATAAGAATGCCCACTCAGGAGACCACCGATCCCAGAAGATACAGGGAGCAGCTCACAAATGGGTCCTTCCCTGGAGAAGCTGACTTCCCTCATCAAATATTTCAGTTTCAAAAAAAGGCATGGGTGACAGTGCCTGCCTTTACTCCACCACAAGGGCTCTACTGAAAGTGTTAACTAACCCTTGCCCCCACTCAGCACAAAATTAACTGCCTGGTTACCTTTTCCCAAGGGGCATAAGGAGTGATACATACCTACCAGGCTTCTAAAGCACCTGCAGAGCTCCAACATAAACACTCTCTCCTCTATGATTGTAGTTTAAAATGTGTCTCACTATTTGTGTCTCCAGTTTCGACTTGCAATGCTTGCCTCCCTTCCTACAGAGGTGAGCTCCCTTTGTGGGCATGTACATATTCACGGGTAAAGGGAAAGAAGCACACTCCAGACCCACCTTTTCTCCATGGATTTGCTGTCTCCTGCGAGAATAAGAAGGGGCATCCTACGCTCACATTTACTCCCAGACTTCATGCCAAGAACTTATACTGAGGAGCTTACCCGCACAGAGTCCAGTCAGCTCTCATTTTGTGCCCCTTGGACTGACTCCTAGAGAAATCCCCTGAATCAGTTTTAGTAAGATGAAGGAGATAGTGAAGCTCTCTTTTTTCCCCACTAGCGCTTACTGTTGAGGCAACTATTGGGGCTCAAATACCCCTGAAACCCTTTTTTCTTGTGCCTTCCTGATCCTCCTTGGATAGAGGTTAAGAGGATTGTTCCCTCCTTCTTTGGCTCTGCTCTACCATGCTGCTCTCCGTGAGGGTGAGCAGGGGCCAAAGGGTCCCTGTGACTTTGAGGAGAAACACAAACACTTGTTCGAATAAAAGCAGGTGCCAAGAGCTCGGCAATTTTAAGGATTTCTCTCTTTTTTTTTTTCTAATTTAAATTTACTTGGAAGCAAGGAAGAACTGGTCGGCCTGTTCATGTTTTGCAGCTGGAGAAGTAAACAGAAAACTAAGAATTTCTCAGGGGGAGCTGTATCTCCCTCTGCCACTGGCTAACAAGCCCAGTGTGGCACCAGAGCTCCACAGAGCAGGCATCCCACGTCATGGGTTGGTGGGGCTAACTAGAAGAAAATACAAATAGCTTGAATAAAAACTAGATTTAAATGTACTTCAGTTCAAAGACACAACAAGCAATATAGTAAGGGATAACAAACAAGAAGAGAGGACTAATACCTTGAGTGGTCAAAACATTGAGCAAAAGGAGTTGGAGGTTATGGTGGATTAAACCTTAAAACCTTCACCACAGTGCTTAACAGGAGTAAAAAGGCAAACCATCTGAGGACGCATTAGTAGAGGTATCAAACATTCTGGAAACTGTATTGGGGATTAGTGCAACCATGTCTGAAATCCTGTGAGCAGCTCTGGTTCATTCTCATAAAAAAGATATTAGAGACCTGGAAGAGGTTCTGCAAAGGGCACCCAAAAAGATACAGGGACTTAGGCAGAGAATAGATTACACAGAGACCTCATTAAGATATACACAAATTTTGAAAGAAGTAGGCATAACAGACCATGCAAGCCTTTGAGAGAGTGTGTCAAATACAACACGAACAGATACTAGCTTGAGCTAAGAAATAAGAGAATTGGGATGAAATTTTTATTTCATGTATTGTCATTTAAATTACAAAGAATATCAGTATGGGAAACTAAATTATTAAAAAAAAGAGGTATTTGGTATAGGCATTTGCAGGGGAGACAACAGTTACACTGGTTTCAAAAATAAGGGGACCAAAAACAGCATTTCTGGATTAAGTTAATTCTAAAATTCCTTGAGATCCTATGTGTATAGGTTATATTGAGAACAAGAACCATCTTTCCATCTTTTGATAACGATTTAATCAAGTGAAGGCAAGATAGAAAACTGCTTAAAAGCCCCCAAAAGCCTAGAGCTCCCTGAAGGCAAAGGTCAGCTATTTTTAATAGCATTTCTCTATTTTAATAGCGTCTTTTTAAATTCCTCCTTACCCAGAAAAATGACAGAATTATTTTTACAATCTGAAAATGCAACCTTTAAAAAAATTAATTATACATACACTCATCCATAACATCAAGCTTATTTGAAATATATTCTCTCACTGGCTTAAACAGAGGGGTCTTCCATTCTGGATGGAGATGTTTTTAGTATGCCTACCTATATAGCATGCAGGGTCAAATCTCACCAGTTGTTAGATTAATTAAACAAGCTCCCTGAAAAAAATCCCAAGCATAATTTCATTGTCCTCAGTGTTGATTTATCAAGCTAAAAAGAGCCTTAAAACTGTAAGATAAACAATAATATTATAAGCTACCAAGTCTGCAACCACTGTATTAATAAGCAATATTTATTTTGAGATATTCTAAAAAATTGTAATTTATTAAATCCTACCAAGGACAGTAGCTTTTAAGCAATTTCTTTATTTTCTCTTTGTCAGTTTAAATCATTGTGTGTTAGTTAGAGCTGAAAAGGAATGGGGTCGAGGGGACGGTAGTCAAATATCTATGGGGAACACACAACGGGGGAGGGATGGAAGGAAGTCATAATTATGAACTGGTATTTCCCCTATGTCTTGGAAGTGCAAGTGAAAATTACAAACTGAATATTTTGCAAACTAATATCAAACATAAAGATGACATTAAAAGTAAAATATATTTTTTACCTGAATAAGAAGTATTTCTGTCTTTCCACTGAACATTTTTGCATTTTATCTGGTTTTGTCTTTCTTTTCGTAGTCGTTCCAGTCTCTGAGCTTGAAAAGAAATATTATAACTATAAGTTTGTCAACGAAGTTTACTATAAACAAAGACATAATTAACTATCTTTATATGAATAAAGATGTTTTATACTGCATATGTAGGGGGAAAAGTCATAAAATTTTAAAGGTGGCACCCCTGAAAAGCAAATACCAACAAAAACATGAAAATGTTCTTGATTTATAATTGAAATTAGAGGATATAAAACATTAATAGAGATCATAAAGATAGTATTAACATGGAAGAGAATAATAAAATGTGAAAACTTCTGTGATTAATATGACATTTCATTATATAAATCATTAATAACGGTCTTAAAGGAATTTTAATGCACAAATGAACTGAAGTGAATATTACATTACAGGAATAAAATTACTGTTATGAATTACTCTACCCGTTTCAAAAATTAAAGATAAATGAACTCAGACTAGACTATTAAAGTTTTAAATATAAAATCCTTTATCTAAAAATCATGAAAATTATAAAATGTCAAAGCTATATAAATTAGCATAGCTTTTTCTTCAGTGTGCTGAAACAGTTTATAGGTAGTAAAATAAATGATTTGTATCTTCACAACATTAGTTAAATCTTTAAAAGAATATAATATTTCTTTACATATTTTGACTCAATCTCCAAAACAGGGATTAACAATAAGCCTCAAATAGTTAAAATATCAAAAAGCTGAGACACTAGGGGCCCCTCTGATACCTTAAATTCACTTATTTTTAACACTACATTTATCTCAGAAGATGAACTGTCAAGTAAATAACCTGGTAGAAGCTACCCCAAGAAAATGACCACCAGAAATTACTGATGCAGTAATGCATCCAGTGCCAACAAGAAAGCAGATTAGACTGGCAAGTAGAACTAATGCTTTTGGTCATTCAAGGAAACAATTTGCTGGATATATTAACTATTTTGATGTATTGAGATCATTCATTAACTAAAATGGGCCCTTAGAGGAGATTTTAAAATACTAAATTATTCTGACAATTTTAAAGCATAATTTTAATTTCTGTGCAATTTTACTAGTAAAAAATCCCCCCAAACTTTGATAAATATATTCCAGACCTTCACCTCTTTGTACTTAGTAAAACACATTTGGCTCCCAACTGCTGTTCTAAGTAGCAGAATTCTCAGCCAAATCGCTGATGAAAAAAAATTGCCAGTACTAGAGGTAATGCCTTAAAAACAAGATCCACAACGATATTTAGCGGCCTCAATGCTTTTGTGGATCTTGGCCAAAGTGTAAGAAAGAAGTGGGAACATTTCCACTCATAACTGCAAAATGTACAGCATTAAATGCTATTCTGTTGTGAAAATTATATTTTAAAAGGTGCAGCCATATCCCTCTAAATTGTTAGTCAAGTCATAGTTAAAAATTACCTTCCAAAACACATTTTTGATTTGTACCACTATAAAAAGCATCCCTCTCAAACTGCCTCATCTGCAGCCCAACATCCCTTATTAGTAAATATGTCAGCATTTACAATAACTTTTCAATTTTTGAAATGTTTTTGTCTTCATCTTTTGCTGTAACCAGGGAAAGGGATGGAAGAACAAAGAAAGAGTAGCACTTCTTTTTTATTCAGCACCACAGCCCATCATATCCAGTCGGCAGTGGATAAAGAAGGGGCCATATTCTGCCAAGTAGAGAGGACCCTCCCAAAGCCACGTGCATTTCTGCAGGCCTACAAGGTCCTGTGTGAGGAGGGCAGAACTGCTTGTACACGAAGGAAGGGGGTTCTGCACCATGCCCCAAAGCCTTCACACTCAGCTAGGGTGTGCCTGTCTTCCTCTTCCCTAATCTTTCTAGGCTTCCTACAAGTCCAGCTAGAGAAATCTGGTTTTGTACAGGGAAGGGTTAATGTCCCCTTCACCAAACAAATGGAGAGACGTGCAGTTATTCCATCTCAACAAAATTCCTTTTTCAGAGTCCTTTTCCTACATAAAGTTGGTTCCAAATTATCATTCATTACATAATTGTACTATAGCAACTCTAAATTAGATGGAATTATCAGTATCTATTAGAAGTTTGAATTATTTAAGGTTCATTCTCACAAACGTATTAGTTTGAAAGCTTTCAGTGTCAAAAATTTCGTTGACCATATGTAGTCTCTTTCCATTAAATATTAAGAATTTGATGAGCCTTTGTTCTTAGCCCTGAGTTTTGGGTAGAAGAAACTGTTAAAGCCCTTCACCAACTGTAATAACCTTTTCTCACCACCTCCAGGATTTTTTTAGGATTTTGGGGGCAGGGAAAGGGGTCAGTGAGAAGAAGGAGGGGCTGGTAAGGACCACTTTCTACTTTACAACCCTTGAATAACTCTCAAGGTTTAAAACCTGAAATCGAACCTACTCTAAAACATATAAGCAGAGAGAAGAAGTACTCAACAGCTGATGTTTCTGTTGCCTATAACAAGTGTTGAGTCCCTCCTGCCACAGTAAAGAGCCTATTTCCACAGCTTGAGAGACAGCAGCAATGCACAGGTAAGGTACTAAAGGCTATGTAATGAAATGGATTTTGATTAAACCATCTGAATTCAGCTCCATCCAAAACAAAGGATGGTAAATGAAAGTTTACTTTAAAAAAAATCTTTTAAAAGCATATAGCTGGATATGAAAATAATAGAGAATAAAAATGAGATTCTACCCTAAGAAAATGTCTGCCATTATCTGCTAGAAGACAGGACTACTCCACCTACTATACTCTAACACAAAGCATCTCAACTACGTGTCAACAAACAAACCAAATCTCCTGTTCTTCAGGACAAAGAATGAACGCTCAAACAATCAGCCATGAAATTAAGTAGCTAACAAAAAATAACCATATAACAATAGCTAAGCACTGGTTGCAGTTTCATAGTTAGACTGAGTTTTACATTCAAAGGAAATATCCAGCCACTGAAGTGTTCTGTGTATGCAGAATACTGTTCATCTTCCTCAAAATGACAGAATTCACTCGATGAGTATAGAATGTATTTTCTGAACATTTAAAAATAAATCTATTAGCATAAGAGTTAAAACAAAGGCCTTTTTAAGACAGTGTTAGTGCCTAGTGGCAAATGACTTTAAATCTCAATGCATAACATAACACAGACTCTTCTATACAGGCAGTCCTCAGACTTATGACAATTGGTTCCTGGAAACTGTGTCTTAAGTCGAAACGCTGCAACTCAGAACCAATTTCCCCATAGGAAA
>NW_017729011.1:25814432-25814799 GCF_001723915.1 Gavialis gangeticus
AAGTTATTATGTATTCTGGACTTAGTCTCCTCCACAGTGTCAAGCAGATACAGAAAGCACTCATTTTTAGAAAAAGAACTAAGAAAAAAGAAAAAAACCCCAAGTCTCATTGAATACAAATTTTGCTACGTGAAACTTTGTGTAATTGGCCTCATTTTCTGAGCTATTGCTTTCAGCAGTTTCTACTTATTCTGATCCTTCACTTTTATCATCTTCATGGACTTCTGAGAACTGAAGGTTTGCCTGGATTGAGACAAGCTTCTCTACTCCTTCACATGTTAATTTATTTCTTGGTTTGCTGTGAGTATTTCCAAACATAGATGAGTTTCTTTCACACGTTGCAGAAGATGGAGGAATCTGAAGCAAG
>NW_017729011.1:25819799-25831885 GCF_001723915.1 Gavialis gangeticus
AATTATAGATGAGTAATATAGCTACATTAATGTATTTATACAGTACAATCGCAACTTACGCGGCGGGTTACGTTCCGAAGTCAGTGCTTATAGTTGAAATCACGTATAGCTGAAATCACTGGGCTGCAGCGCTGAGCAGCTGCTGCCGGGCCGGGAGAAGGTGGGCGTGGTGCCGCACAGCCCGTGCATGCAGTGCAACAGCTGTGCAACAGCACGCACTTCTCACCCCTCTTGTCCTCTGCCACCCCGTCCCGCCAGGGCAGCCAGCTGAGCGTGAGCCCCCCAGCCATGCTGGCGAGTGCAGGCAATACCACATGGCGCCACACTACGCACCACGCCCCGGCTGGCACCCGGCAGCCAGCCCCGGCAGCCGAGTGCGTAAAGCTGAATTCGTGTAAGTTAAATATGCGTAAGTTGCGACTGTACTGTATTGTACATAGCAATCACATTATTTGGAAAGACTCCTTTGAGGTGACCTTGCTGGACTTTTTGAAGGGCTCTTGGTTGGATTTTTGGAAGGGTTCTTGGCTGGAGTCTTCTCCAGAGTCTTGGCTACAGGTCCTTTCAGAGTCTTATCTTTCGCAGGTTCTTCCGGAGTCTTATCTTTTTTAAAGAAACTGTCCAAGGAAGTTTGGACAGCTGTTCTCCACGGAGATGGGTGACACAGCGAACTTGTTCACTGGTGTGCTGTGGTGTTGGATCAAACATTGTAAAGTTGAAACTGCCGTCAGAAAGTTGAAACAGGGTGTCAATTTATAAACGTTGTAAGTTGAGGACTGCCTGTATACCCACATGGGTAAAACCCTTAGGAATCTTCTGCACTAGGTATTTTTTAAATAGGTAATGGCCATTTTGACTTTATTCTTTATAGACAAGAATCATAGAAAAGTAGGGTTGGAAAGGACCTCAGGAGGCCATCTCATCCAACAGCTCTTCTTCAAGGGGGCTGGCGCTCTTTAACAGGATTTTAAGATGATCTGTTCAAACTAGCAGACAACTCTTCATCATTGGACCAAAATCACAAGTGACATCAGGTAAGACGGCACCACCTCTCACTGGAAATGAAGTCAAGCTTCCCTCAAGGAAGCTGTGGACCCTGTTAGCAGAATTTTTGAAAATTCTGGAACAAGCTACATGAGAGAAGTCTGGGCAGTTAATAGTTACTTGTACCTCAGGGCATGAAAGGGATGACCCCCCGCTCCCCCCCCCCCCTTTTTTTTTTTAACCTACCAAAGCTAACTGAGCAAGTTATACAAAAGTCTCATTCTTTTTTGACGTCCATTAAAGTCCTTGAATATAAGATTTTCTGTCACTAAATACTTCAGACTAGCTAATTATTGGGTATGCATATTTTGTAAATAGTATTTTATTAGTTCTAAAATTGTAGCCATTTAACAGGATTACTCCGTGTTCTTGTATTATGGAAAAAGATTAAATAGGACTGAACTTACCTTCCCTACTGCTCTGATTGTTTCCCATCATGAGCTATGAATGCCTTGATAATTTCATTAACTGCACGGTGGTACCAGTGTACATGAGAGGAGAAGACAGGGGGACATTCAAGAGAATATTATGAAAAGAAAGGAAAAACTGGCAGTAACCTGGCTCCCCATTGGAGAGACCGTGCTAACCACTATATTAAACCTGCCACTAACGGGGAAGATAAATTATTTCAAACAAGAATTTAATGTAGTTTCTTCTCTCAAACTACCTACTCAGTGAACTTATCTGTCAGTACCACTCTTTGGAGCAATTCCACAAATCAGAAAACTTTCCTTCTACATTTTTTTGTATCATAACCACAGCTACACCAAAATAGCTCTCAAAGAAAGTACTGTGATACTTTCAACTTCTTACCACACGTTTTAGTCAAAATGCAAAACTATATTTAAACACCCCATGCCAAATTTAGCAAGAAACCTAAATTATGCTTAATCAATGCTATTAATTATTTTTCATAACTCTGGACAATACTTTACTTTTAGTAAGAGTATCTTGAGATACTTAATACTGTACACCACTAGATAGGTAGAATATACTTAGATTTATTTCTGAGCTCTAGGTGGTGTTGTAATACCTACAAAAAAAATTTAAAACTGCATGCTCCTAACCAGGAAAGAAATCCTCCTCTTCCAGTCTTTCCATATACATTTAACTCTGCTCCCTTATGCAAAAGGATGGAGGAGTGATACTTTCTCTTCCTCAACAGAACCTGAGGTGCTCATATACATTTAAAGGGCAAATATCTTTAATTTGTTGTGTTTTGAGAGCTGGAATCCTATTTAATTTTCCTGCAGGTGGAGGATACAGCAAGATATTAAGATGACAATATAACTGATATTATACAACTAATGCTGGTTACATACGCAATATTTTGTGGATCTATTAGACCCTAGCAGCCCTAGGAAAGAAACAGATACACTTCAATAGTCCAACAAAAATTAGATTGCTGAACTAAGATTTAACTTAAATCCTAAGAACCCCATAACATACAGTTCCTGTTGTGCCTTGGTTCTATATACTTGGCGCTACAAAAAATCAGCTGTTGGCTAAAGCTCCAGAAGAGGCCATACAGAGACTGACCTACTTTGACACACATTATCAGCATTCACTGGGCATATCCTGAACATCCCACTGAGAAATAAGCTACTCTGGGTTGGTTTTCTCTGGCCACAGGCTAATGGTGTACACACAGGCAGCTGCTGCACACCTTCCTTTTCCTCACAGTTGTCTTCATTGTTGGCAATCCCTCGATTCAAGGATGCTCTCTACTGCCTAACCTGAGTGCATGCCCCTGCCCCAAGAAGACTAACACTAGCATGCAACATTACAGACATTTAGCCGAGAGAAGGAAAATGACGGGTTACTTCAGCAGGTAGTTTTTAGACACCTGACCTGTTCTATACACTCAGGGGTAGCATGACTCAAGATTAATTAGAAGCAACAACCAGGACACCAGCTCCCTCGCTTCACTTAAGCGAACAATTGAAAGTTCTCCGCATGAAATGTAGTAAATATGGAACAAACACGCATTACACTAATTTCTTTGCTTCTTTCCAATTCCCCCTCACTCTGCCCCAACAGGATGTAAAAATCCTCTCCCGTTCTATCCCCAAATTGTTCCATTCTTCTGGGATTTCTTGCCCTCTTAGTCCTTTCTTTCTCCACTTGATTTTTTCATTGTTTTTAATCCTTGCTACCAGAAAGATTGGGTTTGATACCCCCCTAAGATGCTTCGTAAAAAGTACCTGTGTACCCAATTAATGAGACCCATAAGGCCTGATCCTGGAATTTTGGTGTTTGCTGGTTTCATCAGGGAATGTTTTAAAACTAATTCTTTGAGGAAAATGGAGCACTTAAAATTTCTTTGTATGCTCTATTTGGCACGAGCAAAAAAAAACAAAACAAAAAAACAATTAAAAATTAAATTACCGCATACTTAAGAAATTGAACTGTTATGCTTTTTTAAAGGAAGTGATCTACTTATACAGCCATAAGTTACAAAGGAAAGGGCCAACAGATTTTTAGACACAGTTGATCTTACTGGAGC
Source organism: Gavialis gangeticus (assembly GCF_001723915.1). Classification (NCBI taxonomy): domain Eukaryota; kingdom Metazoa; phylum Chordata; order Crocodylia; family Gavialidae; genus Gavialis; species Gavialis gangeticus. Next base: position 25,823,350 of record NW_017729011.1, read on the forward strand.
AGGGAGATGGACTTGCAGTCTCCCCCATGCCTATCTTTTATTATTACTTTATGTGATTCTATGAAATGGCTAGCAATCCTATCAACAGTCCATGTGAACAAGGTTAAACTTTTAATTTAAGCTCTAGCAGGTTTTTTTTTTTCAAATATCATTTACCTGTGTTTGATCGTCTTCTAATCCCAAAGTCCCAGCTTGAGGTAATATCGACTGATTGGGAATATACATAACCCTGAGTCTCCCCATTGCTTCCCTGCATTTCTGAACCACTGTCCCCATTTGTTGAAGAGGGATTGAATTTCTCTAGGTCGACATCATGATCTATCAGGACCATTTCACACATCCCTGTGTCATCACTTGTCACATGTGACTGCCGAATATGAGCCAGTATAATGGTTGGGTTGTCCAGGAAGGCCATGCTGTCCGCAACTCCACCACCTTACTATGCTATCTTCTTTTCTCCATGTTGCTCCATGAACATGCCTACCTGGAAACACAATGAACACAGCATTTTCAGAAAAAGGGAGTGACCAGAACTTACTCAAAGATTTTTTTCACATTCAGAGTGGAAACTTAGTAAACTTGGTTTTATGCACCAAATTATTTCAAATGTGATGATGATTTCATAAGACCAGTTGCATGCTACCTTCTTAGAGTGCCAGTTGTTCTGTGGGACAATTAAAGACTTGATTTCCAAAACAATAGCCTAGGATAAATTAGTGAAGCAAACACACCCCATAGTCAATAACTAACACAAAACAAGGGTACCGATGCATGCTACCACTCTGTTCAGGATGGTTTCCCTTTTGTGGACTCAGCATCTCCCCTCTCCCTCAGGCCTGGCTTTAACAGTGTCAGCCTGCATCCTCCCCTCAGCCCCTGTAATAGCCAGAACCATCAGCCACCAGGTATTTATTTTCCTTCGTCACTGCCATGAGAAGAATGCTCCAATAACATCTCTGTCCCTCCTACTCGGTTATCCTTGTGCCCTCCCCTACATACCACCGCTTGAATGCTTGGCTTTAGCTCCCTTTCCCCTGACACCACCTTTGATCTCAGTCATTCGCTTATCTGAAGCTTGCCCTCCCTCTTAACTCTTCTCCTTAAGTTCTCAGCTCCCTCTAGTCTTTCAACTCAGCTTCTCATCTTCTGCTCTATGACTTACTCTTGAAAAGCGAGCATAGAAGTTGTGCTAAACCAGCGATACACTGAGCTCCATCTCTTCACCTAATAGAGACTATTCTGTAACTGGAAATTCTCCCCAGCTCCTCGTGCTATTGAATTAGAGCTAAAAGTGAAGACATTTTTAAAGACAATTTTTAGGAAAAATTTAAAAAGAAGAGAGGTTTGCAGCTCAGGACAGTACTCAATTCATACCTGCTGCTCCATGAATGAATATGGGACAATTAGTATTATACATTGTATACCAATGTGCCCAAATCATTTGTACTTAACTAGAACCTTTCATTCAAAGGACTAAAATTGTTTGACAAAAAAACCCTTAATGTTATAAAACTCTCCGAGAGATGTTATCACCATTTTACTGAGGCTCAGGGCGCTTTGCCTGAGGTCAGTGGCAGAATGAGAAGCAGGATCCAGAAGCCCAAACGTCCAATTCTTGTGTTTTATCAAATGGGTGAGTCCTACCCATCTCTAGAAAAAAATATATTTACCACAACTATAGCACTCAAGAGGTTAAATAAGCATTTAAGCACCAGTGTATTCTGCAAGAGCTCCTTCAAGAAAGAGAAAGTAATTCCAAGGGCAAAACTGAGAGAAAAAGGATTTTACCCCCCAACCAAGCACTTCCCCAGAGAAATGAGGTGAAACACTACAACTGGACCATTGTCTGGCAGTTTGTGACAGGGCAGAATACAAGGTAGCATCAGACAAGCTTATCCAGGGAACAGCAAATCCACACACCATTTCACACTAAGTTTTGGAGATAGAAAATTTATTTTATAACCTAGAGGCCACTTACTAGGCAACTTTGGCATTGGGGCATCATGAATATCTGTATTAAACTATTAGAAGTAAAGTAATGCTTACTTCAAGCCAATTACTAATGGTGAGAAAATCAAAGTTATGCAGGTATCTAAACCTATAGGAAGTCTTGCTCTCACCGCACTTTGGGAATTCATCTACCAGTCCCTCCCCTCACATAAAATCATCCCAAGAGTCAGACAATCAAAATCCAACATAAGAGCTTACATTATCTTTACTCGTAAAAGCTCTTCTGTACTCTGCTGCATCTCTCATATGTTTTTCTGTTTTGTAAAGTACTAAGCAAATTCAAAGCATTATATAAATATTAAATAATAATCCAAGGAGTATAAAGGATTTCAACAAAAATAGGAGAGAAAAAAAAAGTCAACCTACATTTGAAAGAAGTACATCTCTTAAAGAATAATTCTCCTCCTACTACCAGTTTAAATGAATGATATCTAAATAGTTTTCGCAACTTTTATTAAATTCAGTTATGGGGGTCCAGCCAGATTATTTCCATTATAAAGAATTAAATGCCTGCCTCAAAGGCTTCTCCAGATGTGAGAGACCAAAAGGCACATATCCCCATGCTGTAAATTGCCAGCTGAAGGCCTTCAGCAGTAAGAGTTTGGCTATCGAGGTTTGACCTCAGGAGTGCAGGAGACAACTAAGTGCAGTAGATGGGTATTTTAAAAATAAAGGTGTTCCAGGTTGCATACTGAAAACATTCTTTAAATAGAATGATTTACACTTGACATGGTACTGGAAAAGCCACCACTCACCTGCAGGCAGCGAGAACCTGCTCAAATAAGCAACTGCCTTAGGCTTCTAAAAGGTCTGCAAACTCCCAATCAAAAATTACTGCTGCCCCATCAATGTGTCATATAAATGTTGGCATGTTAATTGTGTATTTATAAGATTGTTAATGGTTAGTTAATTTACCTCCCACACTATTATTGTACTTGAAATGATTTAATGTCTGCTGAGGGAGTTAACAACATGTAACAGCAGATGCGAGATTTTTACCTTTCTACTCTGTACCCCGACTTCAAGCTATTAACAGTCAGCAAGCTAAATTGCCCAGGCTTCCTTACAATTTTATGCATGCAATCACTTTTCCCATAAATATGAATAGACAAAGTCCCCAGAAATTATTCTCTCTTCTATTCAACTCCTGAATTTAACAAAACAAACTCTTATTTCTTAGAAGTTATGTGACGGTAACTTAAAAGCTTATTCTTGGTAAAATATGAATGAACTGGAAATTCTTAAAAATTCCAATTCAGACAATAGACAAATTTAGATGTTAACTCCGCATGTTCACCCCATATTTTAGCACTTGTAATCTGTATCATAATTATCATTTTCACTTTTGAGAGAGTCAAAAATAATGAACAACCATGGTTCTGATTTGAAGGACAAAGGCAAGGAGATTCAGAGTCAAAGTCCAACCTCCCAAACCCTTTCCAGAGCAGCTCTTAGACAGGGACACTGCGACCAATATCAGCAGAACTACTCACATGGGTACAAGTGCCCTTCTTCAGCTGGTCCAATAAGAGATAATCACCAAAAAATCCTTTGCTACTTGGATATTTCCTGGATCATCATGGCTACAATACTACTCCAATCCTACTACAAACTGCAGGACAGCTTTCTTAATCTACTTGGATGGCTATGCCAGCTTATCTCAGTTCACATGTTTCTCAGAGCCAGGTGCAATTATTACAACTCCCGGTGTAGTAATTAACACAACAAAATTGTGGACATTTTCACATCAGCAACTCTCACGTGTGGTGGTTAGACAGACAGATGGATAGGGAAAACAAAAAATAAGAACCCACCTCCTGACTTCGGGGTCTCAATCCACTGCTTTTACCATACCAACCTTCTTCTTCTGATACATCAAAGCCACATCATATAGCTTCCAAATTGAACGAGGCAACCTGGCTGCAGACATTGGCCTCGTGTTGATACAGCACACAAGGAGTAAAGCAAGACACTGGAACAAGTCACTACACAACATCTCATTGTTCAGCTGCCCAAAACGTACACTGAAGGAGGCAAGAGTCTTAGAAAAAAGAAGTGTACGGTCAAAAAGTCCACATGTCAAGGCAAACACATAGAGAGATATCTGAAATTGAGGAAACAACTGAAATGTTGTCACTTCCTGACGTCTGGGTGCTCTTGGCAGCCGAGCACACTTTTGATGTAGCTGTTGGGTGGGATTTTCTTTTTTATTTGTACAATGACATTCCACAACCATGCCATGATTTTACTAGCTATCAATACACGATCCATTGCTGCACTGTGTATGCAATCAGTGACAGGAAGTCTTGCTGCATTCCATATTTATCTACAACGTTCAGCCCAGAGCTCTCTGAAGTCCTGCCTCTATGTTAGGTGAAATAACGCAGATTTCTGAAGGAATCCTACCTGTTAGACATTAAATTCCCTCCAAATTCCACAATACTCAGACTTTTTCAACCTCCCTCCCCTTGGTTATGCATGCATGTGTGCAAAGTCCTGAGCCACTGTGTACTCCATTCACTTCATACATGCACACACATAAATTACCAATGGAATTTTAGGAGATAAATAGAAAAGTATTTTAACATAATCCAGTGTGCACAACTTTTAAATGCTTACGACTCAGCAAAATCAAATCCAGTTTTCACTGGTCTATCTGCAACCTAAGGATTACTGTCTCTATAAAATATGAAGTTTACAATACCACCTTCTCCTGATGTTCAAGTGCTGTTCAAAGGGCAAAGAAACAATTTTCTCTGGCAGAAAAACTTATTTTTTATATTGTCATACTTGAAGATGGGTCAGATGTTTGATGCTCAGGAAAAATTTACTCTCAGTCCTCTCAAGAACCAAATTTCAGCCAGAGTAATAAAAATCTGAAAAAGCTGTAAGCAACCAAAAACTGACCTTGTATAATGGAAATATTTAGGAAAACTTAACTGTATTTGTCACTAATCTCATTGCCGTGAAGCAGTGGCTTGTACTCTTAAGAATTCAAGAGCAACTGAATTGCTCTGAAATATTATGCAATACAGCAAAATAATACTTTTGTAATACAAAGCTTCACCAGAAGCCAATGGCACAGAGTGAAACACACAGGAAACTACTGGTGGACCTTGCTGCAGAATTATTTATTTTATACACAGCATCAACGTACAATTTATGATTGGGCTGAAGGGGATCCAAAAAGACAGCAAGAAAAATGATCAGGAGTTGGGAAAGCAAGTCACAGGAGAAAAGGCTGAAGGAACTGGGAATGCTTAATTTGGAGAAAGGAAGATTAAGGGGTGACATGGTAACAGCTTTCAAATATCTGGAAGGCTGCTGTAAGGAGGACGGCAAACAACTGTTGCCCCTAGCTGATGAGGACATGGTAAGAAGCAGTGGCTTTAATATGCAGGAAGGTTCAGGCTAAAGCTCAGCAAAAGCTTCCTGAGCATCAGAACAACTAGACACTGGAGGAAAAGCACTAAGAAAACGGTGAAGTCTCCTTCGCTGGAGTCTTTTAAGGATGAGGTATCTGTCAGGAACAGTTCTAGTACAGTAAAACCTACCTCCAGGCAGAGGGTTGGTCTGGATGACCTTTAAGGTCACTACCAGCCCTACCATCCTATGATTAATTGTCCTACGAAAAATACTGTTGTAATGCAAGACATCCCTTTCACTGGAACATGGTAAAAGAATAATTAGGCAATGATTCCTATTAAACAAAATTACACAATAATTAAACCTACTTTTGCTATTACCTTAAAATTAAATGCTAATGAGTCTAATGTCATATTTACATTAAAATTAAAGCTTATTCATATGAACACAGAAAGAGATAATGCGATTATTCAGAATAATTGTCACAAGTTGCTATTTCCACACTATGAAATAGTGCATCTTATATACGGTTATGGGAGAAAGAGAACGGCTATTGATTGAAGGGTATAAAGATAAAGCAGTTACAGAACGACAATGCAAACACATCTTGAGAAGCTACAGGAAATATAGGCAAGTTTTCAATCTCTGCACCGAAACACCTGCAGTTCCCATTTCAAAGCAGACAGAATAATAATTATCAGCACAGAGATAATCTGTATTCTCGATACTACATAAAGGTTATACAAAAAATACAGTGACATATTGATCTAAAGCTTGAGAGGTTGGACGGGAGAAGGGGAAACAAATCAATAAATCTGGAAAATGTTTACTATTTTTGGCAGAGTTTACTACAAGCCAAAATCTGTTCTGCAAACTGTTCTGAAAGAGCAAAGCAGAATTAAAAAATTTGGGATGGGAACAATATCTTCTGAGACTTGGCCCAGATTTATGTGACTGGAGGTTTTCAAGTGGTAAAGTGAAGTTTATATCCATAGTAAAGTAATATGCATAACAGTGAACAGATATGTTTGTATAAAACAAAATACTGGGTGTTTTTCCAAGACCATAACTTGACCCTCCTAAAATGCATCTGTTGCCGATTGCTAGATTAGCCAGTTCATTTTTAAAAGGCAAAGGGATTAAAAGTTTCGCTGTTTTATTAAAGCTGAAAAATTGAAAAACAGAAGCTACAAATACCCATTTTACCACTCAGTTGTAAAATACCAGTCTGTAAAGTGGGGATACTGATTACCATCTCTTTTGCAAAGCACTTTGAGACCTACCAATGAAAAGCAGTTTATAATACTTAGCTCTTATACAGTATTTCACATAATAATGCAAATACTGACAGGTCCTTAACTAATGCAGTTTCAGCAGGCCCCAAGTTAAGCTAACATACTGTCTCTGGGAAATAGGACAGATTTAGAATTTGTACGTTTTATTCCAATGTCAGACCAATATTCATTTATGTGTAAAATGTATAGATTAATCTTTGTAGCAGAGCTGCATATGACCTTAGATAACTTGAGCCTACCATTTTGTGAGGTAATAAACATACCATGGATTAAAGGAGGGGTGGGTGGGCAACTACTTCAGCTGGCGGGCCACTTAGCGAGTTTTGGTGAGCTGTTGAGGGCTACATACACAAAAACTTTTAGAAGATATCATTTTAACAAAGTTTAGATAAAAAACAATTCATAGACTAAAATTCAAACATTTGCTATAACATTTTAATTTTATTTAAAAAATAATTTTTGTCCAGATTTATATTTTTTGAGTAGCGTAGTACTGCAACTTCCCTTGCCTAGCTGGGCATGTGGTGGATGGGAGGAGGATGAGGAGCTGCTGGAGGCAGGAGGAGCTGAGCACTACACATCTGGGAAGCTGTGCGTGTTGGCCGGGACCAGAGCTGTTAGTGGGCATGCAGGGGGTGCAGGTGGGACCGCAGTGTGGGCTGCTCTGGGCAGGAGCAGGCAGGGCTTGGGCCCATGTGGACATTGCAGGGGCAGCCACAAGGCAGATGTAAATCAATTGGCAGGCCAAATCTGGCCCATGGACCATATTTTGCCCACCTCTGAATTAAACTAAAGGTGAGCTATAGAGAAGTAAACACCAAACTCAAGCTGTTTGTTAGAATAGGGTATGCACATTGCTCAGTCTAGGTATGGTACTACTGTTAACCCTAAATACTCAAACACCGTGACTCAAGCCCCCCAAAAGCAGAAACCTGACTTAAAATTGACTGGTTTGGGTACATATTGATGGCACCAGCTTAAGTGAAAGGATTCATAGTGGCTAGAACTGCTTCTAAGATTCACTGTATGGTTATTGAGTTAACTAAAGCCCAGTCAAGCAAATCTCCATGTCCTGAATAACAAAAGGTCATGATTAGACTTTGATGGACACTATGCTTAAGAAATAGCCACATTGTCCTAATCTATTCAGAAGCCTTAGGAAAACCACAAATCTAAGCATAAGCGAGTATACAGATTTGGTTTAGCAACTAATCTGAGTTCCCACAGTACTGAATAATTCCATTTTAATATAATGCTTTAATACTGCAGCTAACAAAACCTAAATATTCATGAAGACATACAGTCACCCCTTTAAAATGATACTTACCATACAACATGGTAAGCTTCAATAAAATAACTAGAAATCTAGACAATTAATAATAAACTTATTTATTGCCTTCTGCCTGACTTCAGACTAACACAATGTTTGTCTCTACCAATGTTTGTGATTCCGTCTCTCCCTCTTTTTTTTAAAGACATTTTTCTCCAGGTATAACAGTAAAATGAACAGAGCGAAAAAAACTATGCTTTCTTTCTATGTCCTACAAGCTGCAGAAGCCATGGATCACTATTTTTTCAGACAAAAATGTAATTTAAGTTAACTCTGTCCCTCGAGCGAATAATAAATTAGTTCCTATTAGATTTAAAATAAAAATAATCACACTTGGAACTTAAACCAAATTTCTACCAACTATGTAAAGATTAGAAGAATATGAAAACCCCTGGAATTTAACATCTCTATTTGACTACAGCATTTTAAAGTGATGTAAAAGACCAAGAGAAAAAGACAGCTATATTAGGAAAGCAATACTGCTTTTTCCAACACCACATTGGCTGGAGTAGGAAGGTAACAATGCACTTCAATG
>NW_017729011.1:25836885-25844003 GCF_001723915.1 Gavialis gangeticus
TGGTCTGTAGTAGACCCCCACCATTAAATCTCTTTCCCCTCGAGCGAATAATAAATTAGTTCCTATTAGATTTAAAATAAAAATAATCACACTTGGAACTTAAACCAAATTTCTACCAACTATGTAAAGATTAGAAGAATATGAAAACCCCTGGAATTTAACATCTCTATTTGACTACAGCATTTTAAAGTGATGTAAAAGACCAAGAGAAAAAGACAGCTATATTAGGAAAGCAATACTGCTTTTTCCAACACCACATTGGCTGGAGTAGGAAGGTAACAATGCACTTCAATGTTTTACTGGATCAGATCAGCCAAAATGATTTCACAGGGAACTTCTGACTGCATCAGTAGCTCTGGGTGCCTACTTTTGCACTGGTTCAGGAACAGTTTTTCCTTTCAATATTTTTGTGCATCTGATGAAAAGACCAAAAATCAAATAATCCATATCCTCCAAATCCCCTCAAAACAATCCTGTGCTTACAAGTTAAGGAGAAAAAGAAACACACTTAAAAAACATTCATCAAATGCTCAAGCACGTTCAGGAATTAATGCCTATTTTAGAAAAGCTGCCGCATTCCTTGGTTCTTATATTTAGCAAAAATAAATACAATCACCACTTAAAGTGGTTTAAAGAGGTGTGTTTTCATAAGCAAAACTGGATTCATGAAATTATGATGCAGGCACAAAACTTACTTCTGGAAACTAACAAAAACATTCTTTTGCCCATTTAGGGGCCTAGCAACCTGCTTTATCTAAAATATTGTGTTTCTGATTTATGGACTGTTTGGAATTCTACTACGTTTTTGTTGTCACACTAATCAGGATGCAAATTATACCAACTGCAATATTTTATTTACTATGCAGTGGAGGGGGGAGAAAGGAGGGAATGGGAGTTCCCACACACACCTCCCCTGTTTCCTGATCTTGTCAAAGCTTCATTTGACTGCAAACAAGCTGTTCCTCACCTAAACTGAGTTATCCCACATTAGGATTTTAAGTAAATAAGTAAGTATACAAAAATGCAGAAATTATAAATTAGGGCAGACAAATCTGTATCTAGACTCATGCCTGCAAAGAGCATTCTATCAATATAGTGAAATGCTAATCTCCTAATTAACAACCTAATTAGGTAATTATGGCTTTGCAGAGGGATGCCTAAATGAAATATGACAACATGGTCACCTCTTTATATGGCACCTGTGGGCCTTTTCAGCTGTCACTGCAAAGAGTGCAATATCAATTTGAACAGATGACAAAGTGTTGTCATTTTTCATTCTGATATTGTACTGAACAGTTTGGATAGAAGCAGTTTACACAAGCAGCATATTGCCTGGCTTTCGCCTGATCTAAATATGTTCAAACACTCTGCTTAATTTTTAATGTCCATGATTATGCTGAATTTCTTATATTGGTTACTGTCTAAGTATTATGGAACATGCACTCTAAAAGCACAAAGTGATAATATCATGGTACACTGATAGTACAAGATGAGACTATCGTTCCTTAAATTAAAGTATACGTATGTTAGAATTTAATCAAAAACAGCAAAACAAAGGGTACATTTGTTCACAATAGAATTAAAGACCACATTCATTTACAATATATACACACACATTAGGACCCCGCCAGAAAAAAATATGTTCTAAAAGAATATGCCATTCCTATTACTGATGAACACTTTTCTGTAGACCTGGAGGAAGGTGGTTATGAGACAGCAAAACCGTGAGTGCATGTAATAGGACTTTGGGTAAACAGGTATTTTTTGCTCTATCATTTTTACTCGAGAGAACTGAAGGGTTACTTTTAACAGTAGAAGGTACAATACATGTTTGAATGGAGAGGCGATTTTTCTATACAACACCATCCTTAAAAAGCAATATTTGTATTCTTCCAAAGGCAAAGAGTTATGTAAAATGCTTTAAATACATCAATTAAGTCTTAGTGCTCCTGAGATTAATGTATCATATAACTATTTGCATAGGGGAAGCTGAGACACAAAGGGTGATGCAACTACAATCATAGAATCAATGATAGCGAGTCGATGCAAAGAAAATAACAGGAGCTTAGAGTCCCGATTTCCATGCTTCAACTAGAACACGAGGCTAAATAAAACCGGAATTAAAAGTTATATAAATAAATAAACACAAAAAGCAATGTGTTAATTTACGTTATTTCTATAAATAGATTTATTTGCACTTTACTAGGGATTTTTAATTTTCTACCATATTTACAGCCTTAAGTTGCTAGTGGTTATTTTGCACGTATCAGAGTATTATTTATTTCCAGATAAGACTGTCATATATTACATGTTGATCTGCTAATAAATTTCCTACTTCAAATGCTTGTCTGTGGTGAAAGAGACATGTCCCAGGCCCTCAGTAACACTCCAACTTGCTTGAGCACCACACACAAAGCTGACAAGCCCTGGCCCTTCACATTCAGATCACTCCCCACATTCTTTGAGAGGTCTGCAGTAACCTCCCCCATTTTTCAGAAGCCATGTGGGGGTGGACTGATTGGGCCCGTAGCCTGGATGGTGCAATTCCACAATCGGTGGAAGATGCTCATTCCCTGTCGAGATTTCCTCAGAAAGGTAACACCACCTTTCTGCAAAGCCCACTTCCTGGCAGGAATTTTCCTTAGGGAACTACCCCCAGCAGCCCTGGCCAGAGTACAAAAAGGCCAAGAGGCACACACCTAATGCAGGCCCTGAGCAACCCAGGATCCTACAGCCAAGGGCAGGCTCCACAGTTGACTCTGTGAGGGACCGAAAGGGTTTTACATAGAGGTTTATTAAGTTTCATAGTTTCTAGGGTCGGAAGGGACCTGAGCAGATCACCTAGTCCGACCCCCTGCCATGGCAGGAAGAGCACTGGGGTCAAATGACCCCAGTAAGGTGGTCATGCAACCTCCTCTTAAAAACCCCCAGGGTGGGAGGCTGCACCACCTCACTTGGAAGCTGGTTCCAGACTCTAGCTGCCCTGACCATGAAGTAGCGCCTCCTGATGTCCAACTTAAACCTTCCCTCCGCCAGCTTGTGACCATTGTTCCTGGTCACTCCTTGCGGCGCTCGGGGGAACAGGGACTCCCCCAGCGCCTGCTGATCCCCCCTAACCAGTTTATAACAGGCCACAAGATCCCCCCTCAGCCTTCTCTTTTGAAGGCTGAACAGGTTCAGGTCCCGCAACCTTTCCTCATAGGACCTACCCTGCTGTCCCTTGATCATACGAGTGGCCCTCCTCTGGACCCTCTCGATGCTGTCCACATCCCTCTTAAAGTGCGGCGCCCAGAACTGGACGCAGTACTCCAGCTGCGGCCTGACCAGTGCCGCATAGAGGGGGAGGATCACCTCCTTGGACCTGCTCGAGATGCATCTGTGGATGCACGACAAGGTGCAGTTGGCCTTCCTAGCTGCCTCCCCACATTGCCGACTCATGTTCATCTTGGAGTCAATAATGACTCCCAGATCCTTTTCCACCTCCGTGCTGACAAGAGGGGAGTTCCCCAGCCTGTATGTATGGTGCCGATTGTTCCTCCCCAGGTGCATCACCTTACACTTGTCCGTGTTAAACCCCATCCTGTTCTCCTCCGCCCATCCTTGTAACCTATCTAGGTCTAACTGTAGCCTGTTGCTCCCCTCAATTGTGCCCACATCCCCCCACATCTTAGTGTCATCAGCAAGCTTGAACAGGGTGCTTTGCACCCCCTTGTCCAAATCACTGATGAAGATATTGAACAGTGCAGGCCCAAGGACCGAGCCCTGTGGGACGCCACTTCCCACGTCCTTCCAGGTCGAGAAGGACCCATCCACTACCACGCTCTTTGCTCAGTTTCATGCTTAAAATGTCCACCTGCACTGAAAAAATAAAGTCAAGGCCCTCCTCTGAGAACACCACAACCTCAAACAGAATCAGGCAGAAAGCAGGGCCTTAGAGTAAATACCTTCGGCTGCTGACAGATGTGAAAAAAACCCAAAACAAACCAGAACTTTACCGAAAGAGGAACTGTGACCCGGCTTACCCAGTGTCTGTATAGACTGGGTGATGCAACGGGGTTTTTGGGGAGTTTTAGCCAACTGAATCAGCTTTAGATAAAAGTGACAAAAAGCCCCACTGAAGCGTGTGAGCTATACAGACGCTGGGTGAGATGGGTCCAACTAACATGATGCCTCTTCTGGGCATGTGCTGCACTCGGTGCAAGGGTGTGCCAAGTTTAAAGTAAAACGCAATTAGGACTCATGATAGAGGTGATAACCTTTTATTTGACCAATTTTTTTTTTTTTTTTTTTTTTCCAAAAATATAAGGAATTCCTGGGCAGAGGAGCATCCCATCCATCTACCCCTCCATGAAACACCACACCCAGAAAGAAATATGAACACATTCCACCCACCAACAAACAACTTAGAGGCACACCCAGAAAGGGTTCGCTAGACCCCTCCCTGCTTTGAGGGAGCAGAGAGTAGGGTGCAAGTTACATTCATTGCAAACTAGAGAGACTCTGGCCAGGGCTGCCTTAGAGTATAACAGCTTAGTCTGGAAGCTGCCTCCCTTCCCTGTCTGACTTCAGACTAACACAGCTAATTACCTTTCTCTAAACAGACTCTCAGCCTCAGTCCTGTGGAATGGGGAGCCCTACTCAGCCTTTAAACAACCAGGATACTATCATTGTACTGACAAGGAACAATGGTGGTAAGCTGATGGAAAATAGGTTTAGGTTAGAGATCAGAAGGCAATATTTTACAGTTAGGGTGGCCAGAATCTGGAACCAACTTCCTAGGGAAGTGGTCCTCGCCCCTACCTTGGGCAAATTAAAAAAGAGGTTAGATGATCACCTGTCTGGGGTCTTGTGAACCCAGCATTCATTCCTGCCTGGGTCAGGGGGTCAGGCTAGATCATCTGATCAGGTCCCTCCTGACCCCAGCTACTATGATGCTACAGGCTGGGCAGGGGGCACACTACTGCTCTTGGTAAACAAGCCAGTCTTGTACCTGTGACCACTGCCTTCCCCTCGGCTCATCTTCCACAAGTGACAAGAGTCGACAAGTCTACCATGCTTACTTCTCTATCAGTTTGCTTGGTTAAGAGAATTCAGAGACATCTGTTAATACAGAATTTGAAATTTAGATAATTTTTCTTTAAGAATACTAAATTCCATAGATTTATTTTTATTTATTTCTTTTTGCTACTGAGAAGATTTTTTAATAAAAGCAAAAAATTAGCTCTGGATGTCACAAATATTTATGCACATGCCTAATTTTAAGCCAACAAGTAGGTTCATTGAAGTACAGTAAAATGATTAAGCCACTTAAGTGTCAGGAGAGAGAGAGAGAGAGTGTATGTGTGTGATATTTTACCTATTGAAATTTTCTTACAATTTAGGCAGAACACCCTACCAGCAAAAACACTTAAAAACAGCTTTTATAATTTAGCTAATTTTTTTAAATCCAAAATTTCAAACAGCACAAAATTTCAAAGCAGTTTCTTAAAGAAATCAAATATTCAAAATACAGCTTGAATCAGTTAAAGTGCTCTGCCCTCATAAAAGCAAAGTAATCAGACTTTCCTATAAAAAGTACCCCTAAATATTTAAGTTACAAATACCATCCCTTGCATATACTTTTACTGCAAATATGCACATCAGTCCTTAAAGATCTGACTTCAGGACTGCACATCGCTCCTTAAAGATCAGCTTCAGGACTACCAGTTGACGTATATAACTATAGGAATGGGTCTGTTTCACTGCTATTGAAATTGAAGAGATACAGTAGTGAAAATGCGTAGCTCTGGTCATTTCTAAGCCTTCCACTAGGTGCTCAAGTAAGGCCTGCAGAGCTCCAGATATTTGGTGGCTGGCAGTGTTAACAGGCGTTCTCCTGCAGCCAAATTTCTAGACCCATAGTGAGCCCCAGGGACCATATAACACAGCCTCAAGCCTGCATACAGATCTGGGTGTACTGCATTGGACCGACCCTGCATGGGATCTGGTCCGCAACCTGAGGGCCCTGCACAGCTGATCTGGCCCATGGGGCCACAAGGCTGAAAACTGCTTCCCTTTTGTTTTAGAGCAGTCATGAAGAGTAGAAACAGTTACAAAGTAGTGGTTACAGGCAGCATGAAATAAACCAGACTACAGTTTAGTTGCAAGATAGACAGTGGGAGTGAAGCAGCTTCTGTGCTGAATGGATACACAAAGATTGATGTTTGTTACTATGTAGGCAAAAGGGGACAAACTGGGGCTGGCATCCTATCAGACAGTCATCTCATGTTCATGTAAGCCAGGTGCCTTTGTTTTTGTCTGTATCAATGGTAAAAGTGTATTCACAGCTGCAGACTGATATTTTGAGCTCTGTGAATCCATCCACAAATAACACTTACTGTACTTCTCCATGCAGCTGTTTTGCACCACATGTAATTAAAGTTAAACGCAATATGAAATCCACAGTGTAAAAGGTAGGAAGATTACCCCAATTTAATCCTGGTGTTTTTGTTCTCAATATTGATTTTCCCCCCCCTTTAAAAATAAACATTTCCTGACAATTCACAGGCTAGCATGAATCAAGTTTCTTACACTGTTTCTCCTGCCACCCAAAGTTAAGCCTTGAATGACAGTTTGGGATTTATTTTCTTTATTTGTATCTTCCATAGCATTTCTTAGGAAATGGGAGCATATTCCAAAGAAAGCATTTCGGAAATTGACATGTTGCCTGGCTGCTGCTCTACAGCAAATGAAGTTAAACCAAATACATTTTGGACAAGAAAGGCTGCGATCATGCTTTTCTCTCCTCGTAACAGGCTCCGGCCCCCTGCAGCCAACCCGTTTCCATCTGAAGTGGAGATTTAGCGCCTGGGACATGAAGCCAAACACCGATGCAGCTACGGTTGAGCGAGCTCAAATCTGTTCATCTTCGTCCTCTTTATCTTTGACTTTTCAAAGCTGCTCAGCAGTTGGGGCCCTATGGTTCTGAACTCAGCGCATGTTTTAGTTTAAAAAAAAAAAAAAAGGGGGGGAGGGGGGGAAACATTTATCTTAAACACTGCACCGCAGCAACGCTTTCCAGACGTGCTTCCCACAATGCTGCAGCAAAAGGAGTGGAGCAATGGGGCGGCTGCACCAAG
>NW_017729011.1:25849003-25853663 GCF_001723915.1 Gavialis gangeticus
CTTTTCAAAGCTGCTCAGCAGTTGGGGCCCTATGGTTCTGAACTCAGCGCATGTTTTAGTTTAAAAAAAAAAAAAAAGGGGGGGAGGGAGGGAAACATTTATCTTAAACACTGCACCGCAGCAACGCTTTCCAGACGTGCTTCCCACAATGCTGCAGCAAAAGGAGTGGAGCAATGGGGCGGCTGCACCAAGCGCGAAGCAAACAGCAGCGGGCCCGCTGCACAAGGCGGAGCTATTAGAGAAACAAACACGCTGCTTTCTGTGTTTCTTATTTTCCAAAATCTGCCCAGCAGACGCGGGCAGGGAAAGCCAAACTCCGTCCTGCTCGGGGTGTGCGGATGAAAGGCTCACGCCACTGGGGCGGCATAACGTGGTGCTGCACACCCAACGACGGGAGGTCGTGGCACCGGCGCAGGCAGGCCTGCACACGCTGGCCGGGGAACGAAGTACCCTGCGCCACCCCCGAACGACATCCCCCCTGCCCAGGCTGTGCGTTGGGCCCAGCCCTGTCCCGGCCCAGCCCCTGCTGCCAGCTCCGTGCGCGGGCTCCACCGCGGCCCCGCCGAGGAGCTCTGGGCACGAGGCCCGCAGCGGCACAGACGCGAGACAGGAAAAGATCCCCCCCCCCGGCTCCCCAGGGGCACTTACGGGCGCCACCTGCCTCCTCCTGCCAGGCCACGCCGGCCACTTCCGGGCCTGCGGGAGACGCCGCCAACACCGGACTGCGGGAACAGTGACGGCTGACCCGGAAGCGCACCCCCTCCCGGAAGTGACGCCACGCCCGCTCAGCGCGCAGGCGCCGATGCCAGGCAGAGGGCTGGGCTGCCAGCTCGGCTCCGCGCAGACGCAATGATGTGCCCGTCGGGGTAGCGGCCTGGACTGGGCTGGCAGCTCGTTTCCTTCGCTGTGGGGCCGCCTCCATGGCTTGGGAAAAAGCATCCAGGCCGCAGCTCGGGGCCGGGGGTCTCTAGGCGGGGGATGTAGAGCCACTTCTCGCTTAACGTGGGAGTTACCGTCTTGAAAAACACGACACAACATGAATCCAGTTCCGTCAGTCATCACCCAAACGATGTTATAATTGGGTGTTACCTGACTCTAAATTACCGTGCTCACTAATACAGCACCACATCATGACGAGACGCCGTGAAGTGAAGAGCACCTCCAGATGCGATGGTGAATGAAGCACAAGGCTGACGTTGGCTCCCAATTCCCGCTTCCTTAGGAACCGATGTCAGCCTCGTCAGCAAGAGCGAAGGTCCACGCTGAATACTGGATGCCCTGTCCTGTCCTGTCACAGCTAAGCCGAAGTACTGGGAGGCGAGCCTGGCGCTGCGGGCTGGCAGAGACCCATCCTGGCAAGACGGGCTGTCGTGTTCTACCTGCATTTCTGCCACCTTTTATCCCCACATGCAGTATGGTCACCAGGATCTTTCTAGTGCAGCTCCAAGGGTCCCAAAGACCTGAGCTGCCACCACAGCTTCTGAAATGCTGTACACCAACCTTAGTCTAAAAGAAACAGAGCTGGAAAATAAATCATTTGTTTTTCCAGGAGGGTTGATTCTTACACATTTGCAGTCTAACAACCAGCCACAGAACACCATGTATCCACTGATTTTGGGTACACGGTAATCTCCAAAATGTGGACACTGTTTCTGTTTATGGATGATTTTAGAATAAGAGTACCAACAAGGACACTCTGAATCTTTCCAAAAAAAAAAATCGGATTCAAAGTATGTGTTGTCAAGCTCAATGTCCAAGAATGTGTAATTAATTGTGTCTCCTGTAATATATACTGTGTTGCAATGGCGAGAACGGTTATCATAAATAAAAGGAGACATGGATAAATTTATAATTAAAAATGCATTAGAAATTACAAGCATAATTTATTTACTAATGTGTACTGGAATAAATTTTCTGTGTAATATTTTAAAATGTGGCATTAATAAATAATCGTAAGCATAAAGTGGTGTTTTGCATCTACATGTATTTTAATAAATATTAGAATTAGACATGCTATAAAATTATTCAAATAAGAAAACCAAACTTAAAAAAGTATCACAAATGGCATCTATTGGAATGAGACAAGCAAAGGTAACCATACTACAAGCTGTACTATGTATATATTTTTTTCTTTCTTAAATATTCTTAAAGTGTGAAAGTTTTCTTTAAAAATAGTTGCAAAGGAAATTTGTGTGTGTGTCTAAAATAAATATTATTTTATAAGAGAGACAGCGCTAAAACGTTCCTGCACTTAACAGTGCTGCAAGGCTAGTTCTGGGCTCCAGTTCCTACCTACTACAGTCTTCCTGTGTGACCTCTATCAATATCCATTTTTTATTTACTTGTTTTACAATACCCAGCAAACTTATGCTCTCTCCCTAGCTGATGAGCAAAGCAAATTCCACCTTAAGTCCTCTTTTACACTGTTTCTAACTCTGACAAAGCTTTATCAAACCTTGCAGAAAAATTCTCATTGGCATTCTCAACAAACAGTAATTTTC
The DNA here is from genome assembly GCF_001723915.1 of Gavialis gangeticus. Taxonomy (NCBI): domain Eukaryota; kingdom Metazoa; phylum Chordata; order Crocodylia; family Gavialidae; genus Gavialis; species Gavialis gangeticus. The sequence continues at coordinate 25,851,505 of NW_017729011.1, forward strand.
AGGCCCAATTATTTTTTTTTTCAAGCCCAAGTGCTTGAATTATAGGTCATTAAATGATTTGGATCTAATGGTCATTCTGGTATATTGCTGTCCTTCCAAACTTTCCACATTATTAGATGTCACTGAAAATACACGCCTCAGCCCTATTAGAATAAAATGGGATGCATTTAAACAAAGATAATTTTTCAATAAATTATGCATCATTTGCATTGTAAAGCTGAGGTGCATTTTGTCACCAACTAAGACTCCAGTGCTCTATGCACTATGTTATCAGAAACAAAGGGATGGTCAATGCCCCCAGCAGCTTAAAAGTCTTCCCATTGAAAACAAAAGATAAACGGAGGAGTTTAGGGAAACAATGGGACAATGCTGGCCAGTCTGGTAGAAAGTAGTATCAGAACATCAGCAGCCTAGCCACTGCCAAGGACGCCACAGCAAAAGTTTTAAGATTTGAAGGAAAATAATGCAGTAACTTTGCAAATACTTACAGGGAGCTGTTTCCACGGGTGAGGGGCAGCACAGGAGCAAGCAGGAAGCTGTTTGAAAATGTAATGAGTGGATAGTAGTGGCATAATTGGCTAATTGGAGGCAGGAATCAACATCTGGATAGTGCACAAAAGATGACATAAGGAAGAGAGAGACTGTAGAGGGTATGGAAAGTGAAGACGCTACTGCTTATCTTTCATGTGATAAAGAAGCCATTGGAGGGGAGCAGAGAGGGATGTCAGGGCCAAAGGAAAATAATCCTTACAAAAACATTCTGGATGAACATCAGTGGGATGAGATTGCATTCAAGTTTTGGCAATCAAAGGGAAGTCATGAGGGCATGGGCGGGAGCATTAATTGTAGGGAAGGACAGGATAGGCCTAGAGATGTCTTACGGGACTCATCCGGAAGATTTCGGTGCACCACAGACATGCAGATCGAGAGATGACACTCCAGTTACAGGCCTGGGCAACAGGCAAAACGACAGTCATCTCAGCTGTGCTGGAAAAGGGCGGTGAGGGGAGCTTGGGAGGAAGATGAAGCCCTCTCTTTCAGTCTTTCGGTCAGACACCTACAAAACACAGGAGGAGCTGTTAGCTTAGTCATGTTCCCTCCCATCTAAAACCACCCCGTGACAAAGCACCCCCAAAGCATTCAATATCATGCTGATGATCTACAAGGTCCCTTCCAGCCCCTAACATCTATGAATCTACATTGTATTGATGGCAGTCCCCACGCCCCCCAAGCCAGGGGGGCCTGGTTTGTGCGCTGGTCACAATTGACCCAGGCCTGCTGTCTGCAAGGCCGCCATCAAATGGGTCATTTCCCTTGTGCAGAAAAGGGGCTCCCAGCAGCCCCCAATTTTGTTCTGTCCAGAGGGTCCAAACCAGCCTGGTTTTGTAGTCACGATCCCAAGAGGCAGTTTTCAGGAGCGTGGTGGCGGCTTCAGAGCTGCGCAGGCCTCACCGGCAGTGCCGGATTTAGGCTTAAGCCACTTCAGCTACAGCTTGGGGCCTCCCCATATGAGGGGCCTCCAAATAAGAAAAAAAAATTGGACATTTTCATTCTAATATGACAAAAATATACATAGATACGGCTCCCCAGTTATTATTCATGTCATTGGTGATTTGTAGGTGATGCAGGCAGGTGCACAAGCACCCCCTGCGAAAAGGCGGTGCCACCCCCCGCACCACAGTGTCTGCAGGTAGTCCCATGATCACTGCTGGCACCACCAAGCTCCCGCTGCTGACAGCCGTGCCCCCCAGCCTCCAGCGCTGGTGACTCCCCTCATGATTCCAGGTGGGACGCTGCCAAAAAATAATAATTGCAGAAAAAGATCTTTTTTTTTCTGTTTGGCCACCTCTCAGTGGGTGTGAGGACACCACGAGGTGTCGATTCCCACCTCCCAGATCACCACGTGAGGATGCCACGGCCACCCACGAGTGGCTCGAAGCCGAGGGGGGGGGGCTTCATCCGGTGCCTAGCGGAAGCCGGGCCGCCGGCGCGTTGCCATGGAGAAGGAGGAGGCGGGGCCGGCGCCGCCACGTGACCATTCGAACGCGCCAATCCGAAGTTCGGCGGGGCGGGCCGAGGGGCGGGGCGCCTCCCCGCGCGCTCCCACTGGCCCGCGCGCCGCCCTCCCATTGGCCGGGCGGGGGTGCTCCGCCGGCGCG
>NW_017729011.1:25854151-25854875 GCF_001723915.1 Gavialis gangeticus
GCGGCGTTCGCCTCCTCACAGGGTGACACGTCTGCGGGTGAGTGAGTGGCGTTGGCAGCCTGTCAATCCCTCACCGGAGCGGCCATCAAACAACATAAAACACACACAGTCACCGGCCGCCGCCTCATAAATTCCCGCTGCCGGATATTTTTGCACAGTGCTTTGCCGAGAGTCGTGTCATTAATTTTTTTTTTTTACCCCCCCCCTCCCTTTTCTCCTCTCGACCTCCCCTTATTATTATTATTATTATTATTTTTCTTCCTCACAACTTCAAACTTTTGAGGTGTTTTTCCTCATTTTTCCGGGGTTTGTGTTGTTCTTGTTGTCGAGCCCCTCAGCACACACCACTCCCGGTCGGGCGGGGGGGAGGGGGGGCAACTCATTCTGTTAATAATTTAAAAAAAAAATTCTCCCCCCCCTTTTTTTTTTAATTTTCTCCCCCACACACACACTTTAATTTTTTTTTTTTACTGTTTTCTCGGCTTTTTGTTGTTGTTATTTTGTGGCGGGGGGGTGTCTCCGGGATTGTTTTGTTTCCTCCTCGCTGGTTTTTTTTTTTTTAATTTCCGATTTCTCTCCCGTGTGTGTGTGTGTGTGTGTGTGTTGTTCGGGCCGAGAAGCACCGGGCGCTCGCTCTTCTTTCCGGACCAAAGACCCGGCAACAAAAAGGCAGCAGGGAACAAGCCAAGCGGTGGAGGAAGATTTTCTCTTTTTCTTCCCCCCC
>NW_017729011.1:25856947-25938128 GCF_001723915.1 Gavialis gangeticus
CGGGCTGCTCGGGGCACCGCAGCCATCTTTGATCATTGCCTCCTTCCCTGCTTCTCATCCCGGGGAGGGGAGGGGAGGGGAGGGGGGGGGGGCCATAAATCTGCAGCGAATTTTACAATTCATAATCCCGATGTAAAATGAAATGTAGATGAAAATGATCGTGTGTCACCGTCCGCAGAGTCCATTCCCCCTCTGGCTGCAATCAGGGAAGGAACAGAGCAGCTGCCTTGTTTGTGTGGCAGCTTCTTAAAGGAGCGATGGGAGCTTGCAGAAGCCAATTGCAGAGTGAGAGCAAGTGAGCAGCCTGGCCGGCAACTTTCTCTTTGACTCGGGCCACCTTCTCGTGGAGCCCTGCAATTAGCGCAGGATCTGCCATAGGACACAGCCCTGACCAGGCAGGAAATGGGCTGGAGCCTTTTGAGTTGCTCAGGGACCTGCATGTGTCTCTAGAAATGGTGCACAAATATGTGTGTACCCAGGCATACGTTCGTGTGTATTATGACAAAGATTTTTGCATCTTTATTCTGGAAGTGTTATGTTTTGCGCATGGAACATGCTAGCCATGTCCTTCTGTCTGCAGAAATCTGGCTTGCTTAGCAAACAAACAAAAAAAGGAAGATATAAAAGAAATGGAAGTTTTCTGAATAGTGGATTTCAGCAGTAGGGAATAGTGAAAGGAGGAGATGGGGTTAATACCACAAAGTTGTGTATATTTATAGTACTAAGGATTTACAGCTGTTGGATGGCCGAAGTACATCCCATTTTAAAAGGACGCTGTTTTTAGAAATCTAGTCATTGAGCTTGTGCCACACATTCAAGTGTGTTAGGGGCTTAACCTAGGTAAATGATGTTTCTGCTATGACACCAACACCTAATGCTTATATAGTGCTTTTATTCTTCAAAGCACTTCACAAACATTTACCATGTATGCGATTCAAAAACACTTTATTCCTGTAATACAGAACATGCAAAGGGGACCAGTAAACTTTGTTAGCATTGGCATGTCTGAATATACTGTTCGCTCTGGACGCATCTGATTTGAAGAGAAAACCTAACAAAAACTAAAACGCTCTGATGCTAAGGACTTGAGAGTATTAACGATTAGACTGTTTAAGGGTGAAGTTAAGCGGTGGCAAAAGTGGTGAAAGCTGCGTGCCAATATTTGCTTGTAGTGACAACAGCAAAGCCTTTATTCTTTTTTATGAAGTCATATTTTAAGCACCAGATCTTTTTTCTCAGCGATGTTGACAAACTAATTTCCCTATGCTATATGAAGAAGGCACACTAATAAATGCCTCCTGGTGTTTGGAGGGTTGTAGTAATTTTTGTGTTCTTTGACACCATTGATTTGGCATGGAGAAAATTAATAATTTCTTAGAAAGGAGGATTTGGCAAAGTATGGTATGTTCTTTCATGAGAAGCAAAAAAAAATTGCTTATGGCCTGAGTTAAAACAAAATGGTAGGCTAGCTTTTTAGTTACATCTGGAATTAAATTATAGTCCTTTTAATTGCAGATTGATGACAAAAAATGCATGTGGCTATGGAATAAGACATCAAACATGAAATCACAGCGAATCTTAGCTCAGGAGCCTAAAAGTGCATAGTTCTCAGTAAATTATGTTGCTTAATGTCCAAGGGTTTCCTTTCTATCAGGGCTCCACTTCAGTTTTTGCTGACAGCTAAGCACTAGGGTATTGACTGTGATGTGAATATTAAGATTGATTCTGCTTTATATTGCATTATATTACTATGGATAAGGGGATTAATTCCCCCCATACACGCACACTTCGCCTTGATTACTGTTCAGATCCCTTCTTCCCTTGTTCAGTTTGTATTTGTGTTCTTGCCTTTCTCTAAAGTTTTTGCCCAGACAGCTCCAGAGCTAACTAAGCAACCTGCCCCTGGTGTTTAGACATTTTGCAGCAGGCAGATTTCAATTAAGAAGGCAGGCGTAGGTCCTGCAATCGCTTATTTGCACAGGGCTTAGCTTCACTGTTTTGAAAGAAAAGTATAGTCAACCGCATGTCAGAGGTGAGTTGAGAAGGAAAAACAAGTCTTTTCAGAGACAAGGATTACTGGCAGAGGGGGTTTAGTGAGGCCTTTGCTGCTTCAGAAGCAAGAAGGAAACAGAGAAGGGAAGAGATTTTGCGATTTGAAATGTTTTGGGATATTTCAATGATAACTTGTAAGTTGAGATCCTGCTTTTGTGTCCCAACTAGTGGAGCCAAGTTTGCAAGTTATCTCTTTTGTAAAATAGCTAAGAACCAACAAAGAGTGAAGGCGTCTGTCTGGCCAAAGGCAAGATCCTGCCAGTCCCAGCAACACGGGAGGAATAGGATTAATGCACCGAGTGATTGATGGAGATGAATCCACCCCCTCTAAAACTGTTCCCATAGGGGGACATTCACTCAGGATCTCCTAGTTGAGATGAAATGGCTGTATAGACTTCAGTAAGTGTTACCAACGCAAAGCAAATGTGAAAGCAAAATCTAGCATATTTTCTCTCATCTGTATCCATGAGAAACAGTGCAAATAGTCATTGTTTTCCAGAGACTTCTGAACTTGTAGGGTGAACAGCTTGGGATGCAGTTAGAGGTTTTTTTCCCCTCCAGTTTGTCTTCACTGGATTTTACTCTAGATAATCTAGTTTAGTTGCAACTGGAATGTGCTTCTGTATTTAATTCTTCATTGTCTGAGGCAAAGTGTACCTTGGTGCTAGTAACAGGAATTACTATGATGACTTTATCAGTACCAGGTTTAAAAGAGAATCTTGCCCATGCATAAAGTGTAATATCAATCACTTTTCATGAAATAAGTAATGCAACCACAAGTTACTTTTTGTATTTACTTGCATTCATTTCCAGTACTCCACTGGTGTTCAGTGCAGCCAGGGAGGACTTCCTTATTTCAGTAGATGGAGAATGTTTGCTGGAGCCCCCATTTTCAGGTGAGGCAAACATAGCAGATCCCCTGCACATTTCCCTCCAGGATTAGTGGATGCATTACATTTATTAAAGATTTTCTCCTTTACTCAGGGATGAGGAACTGAAGAGGGTTTTTTTTTTTCAGTGAGGTATTTCTTGCGTTTAAAGGAATTCACCAGCTGTACAAAATCTAACCTGTAATTTATTTTGAAGTTTAAAAAACAGTGTTTGCTAAACTATCGTTTTTTCTTAAGTGTTGATATACCCAGATCGCCTTTCCTAGAGACAACCACCAGGTACCAGGGTTTTTCATAAAGATACTTTACGAACTGCCACTTATTTATTTAATTACAACAAAGAAAAATGAACCTCAAAGTTTTCCTGAAGTCATCTTAGTAAAATATGGAAATAAGAAAGATCACTCAGTCTAGCAACTCCCTTATATTAGATTTTTATCTGTGTCTCTTCCATTAACATTACTTTAAAATCTTTAGTAGTACTTTTAATGCTGAGTCGCATCTGTTGCATACCTTGGCATTAATCTGTCTTTTTATCTGCCTACCAGTAGATAACAAATACTTATGCACACATATGGTTTTTGTATGTCCATTATTTACTGTCAGAAAAACCCTTAGATTCACAGTCTGATTTCCCCTACACTCCAGTACGTTTCTGTACCTGAAGTACTATGTTTACTCATGCTGATGCAAATGAAAATATATTAATTCTTATGGTCTTAAATTGGTTAGGGAATTGCAGTTATTTCCCAGTGGAATGTTGTGTTTATTGAGTTCTGGACTGGACTGGTGGATAATCTGTAACATCATGTTTTCTTGACTTCATTTTTTTTTAAATTTGATGTTTTAAAAAAGATTCACCCCAAACAATGACAGCTGCCAACCAAACCCTAATTTACTGTCACCACAAACCCTAAATAGCATTCATTTACTAGTAATGCCTAATGGCATACATGATGGTTTGCCAGATTTGTGGCCTTTGTGAGGCATATAAGCAGGACTGACTTGGGAAGATCATAAAACTTAATGAACTTCTCGACTGCAGGAGGTGTCCGCAGGGGAAGAGAAAGGCCTGCTTGGCTGGTTGGGCTGGTTGAACTATTTTTTATGTCTAAAGAGAGAGGAAGAAAATGATCATTAAAGATCTTCTGCCCTCGTGCAGAGTTTTATTTCATAGAGTGAAAAAATTTAGATGTGAAAAACAGATGAAGAGTGAAGTTAACCATGAGATTAATTTCTTGCTGTTCGCCATGTAAGCTAGAAGCCTTTTTTTTTTTTTTATTGCTACAACTAAAACCAGCCATAGAATGCCACTCTAATGATTAAAGAGCTAGAACATGTCCTCACTCTCAGCATAACTCCCTAGTGAGGTATGTGTCCCAACTCTGAGGTGTTTATGAGCACCCCTGGTCAGTATGTTGTGAAATCCTTAAACTGCCCATTAGGTAACCAGTATTCGAAAGACCTACAGTCCCTCCCTCCCTCCACCTATCCCGTTGCTTGCAGTAAGAATATGAAAATATGAATCCCTTTCTCATTTGGAGTAGGTTATTTTTAACCTGGGTTACCAGGTTGTTTCCTTACGTTATATTAATTTCAACTTTTCAGTGTTTGCAAACTGTCATGTCACATCAACAATTTGGAATACAATGAAACAGTCTTTAACTGAACTTGGAAGGATAAATAATGTGAAACAGTGAAATGACATAATTTTAATTTATATATTGTAGGTATTTTTAACTATGAATTCTGATGCTGTTTTTATTAAATTGAGCTATTTTTAAGTATATATTAATATTCAATACTGATGTTCTTGTAAAGATGCTTTTCTAATTTTTAATGTACCTGGACTAGAACAGAAAATAGACAGTGTGTATTAAAAAATCTCCATCTTTATTTAGGATTGCTCACTTTTTGTTTTAATTTTTATGTGGTTTTAACATTTAGATTTTTAAAATAATAATAAACTAAAATTTTGAATGATATATTTAAAAATTGACATTAAACATACTCCAAGTGATTAGAATGTTAAGCGAGTTTCACCACCCTAATGGTAATGACATCACTTTTCCTCATAAACGTTTTACTAGTAAAAATTAAATTGAATGAAGTATATGATTGTCAGTTTGTCATCTGTTTCAAGCATGCATTTAGAGAGAGAAAATACTATCTCCATGGTGGTGCTTTAAAAGTGAGATTTTTTTCTGTTTTTTTGGCTAAGAAAATAGGGCAGTTCTTGTGGTTGTTTTCAGCCACAAAAAGAAAAAATGCATTACATTATGTCTTAGAAGACCTGTTACTACATACTACCTTTATGCCAAGCCATTTTAGTGCTCCTTGATATATTTAAATAACAAGCTGCAACTTGATTACAGGGTTCTCTGTTTCCAGTCCATTTTTTTGCCCTGCATATAACATAAAATTAGACTTGGTTGTCAATACTAACCAAGTAGGAGCAGGTAATTCTTTTATTTTCTGCCTCATTTTTAGTGGGCTTAATTTTATTCTTGAATTTGAAACAGGCTTGCTTACTTCTAAATATTTTTAGATGATTGTGAGGTACCACCTGGTTTATATCATGATGTTTATTGTAACAAATCATTTTTGCCAATTCAAGAATAAATTAATATAATGGTAGGTAATGATGCAAGCTAGACCATCCTTTATTTTACAGATTTAATAGATTTGTTTGCTCAATTCCTTCAGCTTTCAATGAAAGAAACAAACTTCCATGATATGGATATTATACTATATTCAATTTAAATATTGATTTGTGTGAAACATTATTGTAATGATATTTGCAGTCAAGCTTAGACAAATATATTCCAAATTAAACGGATTCTAAATATAATAAAAATTAAATATCTGTGCAATGTATGTTAATAGTAACATAGGAAAGTGAAATAGTTTCATTTGTATGTATTTTTATATCGTTAGAGTATTTTACAGTTCTGAGTCATATATGTGATGGTTGGCTGACTATGTTTAAGAATTAATACTACTTTTGCATACTAGCAAGTCAAAATAAATAGGGATTCGGAGGGAAGTTTTCCTCTTCTTGTATAATTGATGGAATTAGATGTAGTTGTTTGTATTCTATGAATTGACACCATGAGAAGAATGCTTTGTTTGTTTTCTCAGCAGTCATGTTTAATGCTATTCGCTTATCAAGGTGATCAGCATGGTTCAGATAACACATGCCTGACACAGCCTGCCTTTTTTCACCATCATGTTGACCTTTTGTCACATTTGCTTTTCTCTGGTAGGCAGTTCGTGTCTTTAAGTATGAATGGAGTAAATAATTCACATCAATATTTAATATAAATTATTAAAGTTTCTGTCAGCTCTTATAGTCCCTGCTTTTATAAAGTTAGAGTACTTCATCAACCAAACTGATGAATTAGGCTTTTCCGCCAGACTGTAGAGCTGTTCTGCAGTGTTATCTTTACAGCATGAGTAAACAAACAGGGGAGTTGCATGTGAGGGGAAATAAAGCTGGATGCTTGAGTATTTTTTTTTTCAACAGCAAGAATGCACATTTTAGAAAGGTGGAAAATGCTACATAAATATCTGTAGTAATTTAATTTATTTTCCCAGAACTTTATTCTTATTATTTGTATACCATAAGTAGAAACATCAAACACCAGCTAACCTGACATTTTCTTCCTCTTCTTGTCATTAGCCTTACATATGAGCTTATACTCTCTCCGTAGGTTTAGAGGTTTAGATTATGCTTACTAGCCTGCTTTTTTTTCTTCCTTTTGTAGCTTAGTTTTGAAAGACTCTTCTGTAGATAATTGAAATGATTACATTTTTTATCTCTTCAGTCCTCAGTTATTAATTATGGCATATATTTTGCAAACGAAATGACCTACGATTGAAAACAGACAATGAATTTTTGTTTGAAGAAAAAAAGGATCATTGGCTGACGGAGCATCTATTGCAATGTTTATTTATTGCATGCAGAAGGAGTTTGATAAAAAGAACCTATGTTGCACACGGTCATATGCACAGACTCATTATGTATTTATTTTTCTTTTATCTCGTTTGTTTTTTTTTTAAATTTAATTCCTTTGTTTAAGAGAAATCCAACTTCAGTTTGTTCAGTCATTAAATTGTTCTAGCAATGCTGTCTAAGAATTATTGAACAATGTGGGTTCTACAGTACAACAAATCAATCATTTTGGGAGGTGTTCTCTATTATATGTTTACAGGTCAAAACCTTTTGTATATTTATATCATGCATCAACTTTTAAAGCTAATCTGTGAGTCTGCATTGTCCAGCAGGTGGCTTTTTCATGTATGATTTAATTTTTAATAATTTATTACAGGTAAAAAATAACATTTCCTTGCATTAAAAAAGGCTGGAAAGCATAACCATTGGGCAGTATACGTTTACATTTATGACAGAGCCAATGAAAGCATCTAGATATATTCAGCTACATAATCTAAATTAAGATTCTAAACAGGCATTACAGATGCTGGTAACTTTGGCAATTATCATTTTGTTTGGTGAACAGTAGTAAAACAGTGTGCGGTAAAAGTGTTTAGAGAGAGAGGATAAATAAATTGAACAGTTTTGCAATGCAAAGTGGTTTGTGGTGTTTTTGAGGATTTCTTGGCTCTTGCTTAACTGCTATTGTGAAGCCTGGAGCAGATTTTCCCATTGCTAATGCCCTAGAAGTATTAATTCACTTTGATATGCTAATTAGAGGGCATTATGCAAGAAATGAGATTAAGTGGCAGCATGAAGCCATTTGCCTGTCAGTAAATTGAGAGCTTTAGCATCAGGAGGAGCTTTGTTTTTTCTGAGTTTCTCTTGGTTTTGCATATAAATAAAATTGATTGAAAGGTCTAGAGAAGCTTCTAGAACATTGGTGGTTCTTTTTCTCCTTCTATGATTATTTAAACTTCATGTTAAAGGCTTTCTCTGAATATTAATTGATCTAATGGGAGATACTGAACATGAAGTATTTCATTGTGTTCTCAGTTACTGTACCTTAACAAAAGGAAAGTATTCGAATTCTTTGTGTCGTCTGATTTCTGTGGCATTTTTTTTAGATACACCTCGCAGCTTTGTATTGTAAACTCCTATCAGTCCTAAATGTTCCTGGGCTGAGCAGTAAGCATGTGTGGCGATGTGTTTGCCAGTTTTACTTTTTGAGATTTGCGTGAGGGCCTGTGCTACCAAAGTCAATGGTAGGTGTGGATACTTGGGAAATCAAGCCTGGAGCTTTTATCATCCCCTCGCAGTTCCAGGGTTCCCCATAATTTCTTATGTAAATCGGAGTGAGATTTTTGGTTCGTTTAGGAAGGGAGGAGTTGTAACATTGGCCATAGATTTTATTGAACTGCCAGAAACCATGTTAAAGTAACCTTAAGGGATTGACTTGAAGCCATCAGAGCAACGAAATTCTGAGTTAATGCTTAAACTCTGCCCTTTTCTCAACCCATTGAACCTATTTATTAGAGCATATATGATATGTAAGATCACTGTGCTGAGATCCCTGCAGTATTAAGGCACTGTAGGATGAGGCAAAGATAAGAGTTTCTGATTTAGCTCTAAATTTCCTGGCTTTTGTGGTTTTGATTCAGCCTCTAGTGTCACTTTAATACAGTCGTGTGGTTCAATTTCTTCTTTACATAGTAATATGCAAAAATATCAGAGAAGTAATACAGGGAAAAGGAAAAAATATTTAAAAATGTAAAGCAAAAAAAACAAACAACCCCCCCAAAACAAAAAAAGACCCTCCAGCCTGCTCTCTCTCATTGGTTGTAGGATGTGAGATTTTCTATATGCTTACTGGACACCCCTCCTCTACAGATTATTACCTCTAAGCCCATCAGGGGTTAGTCTCAGAATGATGGTGATTGTGATGAGCCTCTTTAGTCAACCACCCCCTCCCCTAAAAGAAAATAAAAATCGGAAGATCTTGACATGGTGGCAGGTCACACCATGTGCAAGCGAGACCACTGATTCTGGCAGCTGAATTCTAACACTGCAGGGGAATCCTTAACATGAAAAACATAAGACACAATAAGCCACAGTGACTTCCTGAGAGCTATGGGGATTATCAAATCAAGGCAGCCGGCATGCATGCGCAGTGTGGGGTCTGCGACCAAGGCTAACTTCCATGAATGTAAACGGAAGTTACAAGCCTGCCGCAGAGGTAAGGACATACCCGGCTCTCCAGTTTTGGTTGGAAGTTGTTCCCATTTCACTACATTGACTGCCTTCATTAATGAAATGCTTGGTTATTGTTACTTCCCATGATACTCTGAACTACTGAAACCCAAGCATCTGTGCTAGGAATTCTTAACCTTAAAACTTTAGTTACAACGTGCAACCGTTCTGGCAGGAGATAGGAGCAAAATAGTATCTGAAGCTACAAAACCAAGTATCAGCAGCAGCTACAGATTATCCAGGGAAGGGGCTAACAATGGGAAACTTGCAGACCAACTTGACTGTCACTACTTGTGTAGGACCATGCATACAAATCTGGCATGTGGAACACACAGGACTGGGAGCGGGGAGCTCCTGGGTGGAAATCATGGCCCTGCTCCCCGTGAAAACTTTCACTGGTTTCAGTGGGAACGAGACCAGGCCCTGACATGGACAAGTCGCTTGTCGTCTGGGCAAAATCCTAGCCTGCTGACGTTAATGAGAGTTTTGGTATTGATTCCAGTAGGTCTGGGATGTCGCATCTGTGCCTCAGTTTTCCTGTCTTAACAATTGGGTTGTTATCATTCAACCACCTTGGACTGTTGCAAGGCTTAATTAACTGCTTATACTACACATTGAAGTTGCAAAGTGTTGCACAAGCATTAAGTATAATAAAAAATGATATAAATATTGTCTGTAAAGATATATAGGTAATGACCCATCAAAACAGTTTCTAGTGGACATCATTTGGGCAAACTATAAATCAAGTGATGTCCCACCTGTTGAAGAGTAACCAAGTTAAGCTTTTCTTGGGTGTTCTGCTTTTCTGTGTGTTAATTGGGGGTGACAGTATTTTTAATACATGGGTAAACCTATCAGGCCTGTAGCACAATTAAAATAGAGTCTTGATTTTATTTCATTTAGTGAAAAAGAAACCTCTTGCTCACAACTGACAAAGATTGATGTGTTACTTTGAAGATGATTGTTCACAGATACCATTACACAATTGGCAGGGTATTTAAAGCACTGATTACAAATGTTTGTTGATTAAAGGAGGAAGTGTGCTTTTAGTGAATATCTGTAATTGCACTAAGTAATGCTGAAATATTTGTTTATTTTCTTTTATGTTAGGTCCTGGTGGCCTGATTAACTGTCACTAGTAAGAACAAGTTACAGTAGATTGTGCAATGATTCTTATTTGACTTCAAGGATATATTTATTACCATTTTTGAACAAATTATACTAACATGAAAAGTTGTGGAAATGATTGTGCACTAGATAAGGTGATACATTACAGGAGTGGTTGGGTTTATGGAGCTTTATGCCGAGGTTCTCTCAAAAATTATAGCACAGTCCTGTCACTATAAAACCCAGTGATACAATTGGTAATAACATGCAGTGGAGGTATTTTTAGGTTTTCACTTGTTATTCAAATGGAGTGGGAACGATCAGTTTTTCTACCTCATATTTCTTTCCTGTGTTGAATTTTTTTTTTTTAAGCAAAGCAAGAACTCTCTTAGGGTCTTTAGTCATAGTACTGACCACAGGATTGGGTCCTTTGGCTGAAACCCTTGTCCCTAAGACATCAGTGAGCACTTTTACCAAGAGCTTGGTGTTGGCAGGGTACAGGCGGTTAAGTGAGATTTGCCCAGTGCTGAGACCCCAAACAAGCCCTTTGGCCATTAGAGGCCATTAGAGCTGGTGCACAGGCCTTGCTTTGGTCCACTGCACAGGGGGGAATTTCACCCTCCGTGAGCAGCGGGGAATTTTTGTGAATTATTTCTTACTTCCTCTCCACTTGTTAGAGCTGTGACGTGATATCAATATGATGCTTGGGAACGTATTGACTTGTTGGTTCTTGACCTTTTGACTGTGACCAAGTATAGAAATTGAATGTCTGAAAATTAAATGATAGACTCTACATACATAAATTGTTGGATGTCAGTGTAGTACATGAACTAATTTTGGTTTACCTAAATTTATGGCATTTTGTGTTCAATAAAGGAAATATTTCTTCCTTTCAATATACTGAGAGTCTAATAATATTGTAGTTGCTAGCACTAAACAAATCAATTTCCTTTTACTGACTGATTATCATAACATCTGCTGTTTAATCACCGGGATTGTTATGTAACTTCCAAATCTCTAATATTTCGGAAAGAAATGGGGCATTCGTGTCTTGCAGCTGTAACGCTGCCATGCCCCTGTTGTTGCACTGGCAAGTTCTTGTCAACAGAGAGAGAAAAGTCTAGCAGTGCAGGGATGTTGGTTGCAGCCTTGTTGGTCTAAGGATACAGGCAGGCTAGGTTTTTTGGGTAACTATGCAATGTTTTATTGGACCAAGGTTCTTTGGGTAAAGGCGCAAGATCTTTTATTATTTCTAAATAATTGGGGGAAATGTTCTTTGCAAGCTTCTGGGCACAAAAAAGGATGTCGGGTGTCTGTGCCCGAAAGCTTGCAAAGAGCCATTTTTCCAAGTCTTTAGTCGGTCTAATGAAAGATCTCGTGTTTACCCAAAGAGCCTTGTCTGCGAGCAGTACAGTGACATTTCTTGGACGGTGGGAAGTGGCTAAGCACAGCCCCCAGTTGAAAAGAAACAGCCCAAAGCTTCTCGCATAGCCCTTGCCCTTCCTTGCCTCCAAGCAGGCTTGCTTGCAAGCATGCCGGACCGGAGCTGGAGAGATGCCGGGTCCCGAAGGGGCTGCACGGACCCGCGGCGCCGCCGCGTTGCGGTGCGGGGACCCCCGGTCCGCGCCTGCGAGCGCCGCTCCTAATTGTTTTCCACCCATCAGTTATGCAAATGAGCTTTTATGGCAACTGGCATAACAATTAGCATCCTCCAGCAATATTTTAGCAGGTTAATTGCAAAATTTCGAAATGGTACATCTGACTTGTTAATTAGGCATGACAGAGGTGCGGGGAGAGCTATCCCGGGGCTGCGCGGCGTGCAAGGAGCCAGGATGGATGGAGGAGGAGGCAAGCAGGCAGGGAGCCGCGCCCGGCCCGGCCCGGCCCGGCCCGGCCCCGCGGAGCTGTGCGGAGCTCGGCCGGCTGCGGGGAGCCGCACAAAGAGCAGCCTCTTCCTTTCTTCCTTCCTGCACACGCGAGACCCTGCTAATATTTCCCATTTTCTTGTGACATGTGGATATGGAGTAAGTGCCATTTATGATGTTGTCATCAATAATTTTGTCACAGAGAATAAAAGCCTTTAAACTCATCCACCCACTGGAACGTTTTATCATATTTATTTTAAGAGAGATGAAATTAGCAGAACAATTGAGCTCTTTGTATGTGGGAGATGCAAATGTAAGGGAATATTTACCTTTAATGAAGGGCAACATAAATATCTGGGTATCAATAAATTACCGCAGGGGTAGAGTATTCCACAGGCACCTAATAAATACTTTTTGTTTTTTCGAGATCCTTGAACTGTACTCTTTTTAGCACGGGTTAATTTACAATTGGGAGTGAAATTAAATATCTGTTAACTTTTTTTTTTTTCTATGGCAATGGAAAATATTGTATTTTGAACAGGAGGGAAACACCTTTCCAAATCATTCCACCTACTGATGAAATGCTCACTTATCATATTCAACAGTTTAAGGAAGAATTTGCTCTGGTAATGCTTCAGTGGCTAATATTGGGAACGGAGTAACCATTTTAATGAGGGTCATGGGGCAGGATTTCAGTAGGGAATGGGTCAGGTGTGCTATGGCTTTTGTCTTGTCACAACGCCTGTCTCCATAACATCACAAAGAAGTTCCACAGCAGCCATCATCTCACTTCAGACAATAAGAAACTCCCCGATAAGTGTGAGCAGAGAAAGCCAGGGCAAGGTAGCATTGCATGTTCTTATGTTGTAGCAAGCTGGGTCAGTAAATATGTCCTACAATGTAAATGTACATCACATTTTAACTGTCCTAATATTGATCATCCTATAGAGGAATTATATTGAAGTCTACTAGTTATTAGTGTAAAGAGGGTCAGAGGCAGAGATTGGTACAAAGCAAGTGCTCTCATGGTAATGATGCTGCTATTTATAGATCCCCATTTCATTAGTTGCAGAGTTTCAGGGAAGAGATTTTCTCTAGGGGAAATGGATACTTGAAGTTCATTTTCTTCCTGATGCACATTAAGGCAGAAACACGAACAACCTTCAGGATAGGACATATGATTACAACGTTTTTTGACTATTTTTTCTAAATATATTTGCAATAGTACACAGCACTGGCTTAAAAAGTGCCAGCTGGTATTACTGTTGAGCTTCATTTTCTACATAGCCTTTCGATTTGGTCTTTTTTCCCCCCTTAGAATAAATGTTTTTTTTTCCTAAAGGAATTTTATGAAAATTTGGTATTGTGCCAGCAAGCTGACTAGTGTTACTTATGTTTTTCTTTTTTTAAAGAAAATACTTAGCTCAGCTGACTGATCATAAAAACTGTGGCTGACTACAATCTCTGCATTTACAGTACACATAAGGTACAATCTCAGTTACTCGAAACAGAGTCATAGTTCCCATTAATTTGCTAATTATGACAAAAATTTCTTTGACTCTGGAACGTAGAGGATCCAAACTTACCCAGTGCCCCCATAACCTTCAGATCATCGAAGCGGCACTATAATTTGTGTGTGCCTGTATTTCTAGTGCTTTCTTTCTTGCAATTCTTGACATCTTGAGTTATTTTTTTTTCCTTTAAGAGAATATTTACTTAGTTAGTATTCACTTAATTAGAACTGACTGTTTAATGTTTTCTGGGAGGGTATTTATGGTATTTTCTTTGCCATATTTGCATTCCAGAAATTAAGTCCCCATGCCATTATTCGGCAAGCCTTTCATACATTAGAATGATGAATTGAAAGCAGAAATGGGAAAAAGACTGCAATGCAATGAAAATTTAATCAGCGTCTTCTGCTGCTTTAATAAGGCAAATAATTCTTATTGGCCGCTGCGTTAAGGTTTCTAATATTTAATTCATAACAAACCTTGCATTATTCTGCAGCAGCATCGACAGCTCCACTTTGCTGCCTGCCAACAGGCAACCATAAAAACTTAAAAGCAGATGTAAATGTCTAAAACAAGGAGAATGATTAGATCTAAAGCGGTCAGAAAAAATCAACAATATTGCCAGAGAGTTTGATAAATCTTTACACACACTTTAGTAATGCACACATGTTATTAATTAACCTCATTAAATGTGTTGGATTGAGGGATTTGAGGTAACTTTTATAAAATGTGCAATTTTATATTCTCTGCAAACCCCAAAAGAAAACTAAGACGGATGCAACAGTGTAAGGAAGCCTTTTGCTAATCAAACTTGAGCTGTTATTCGTATTACAGTACCCAGTTCATTTTCATGTTTAGAAAATCTAATATATTGCATTGTTAAAATTGTAGTCAGTTGTTCCATATGTATGCCTGATGCCAGGATTAACCAAAGGAGAACAGCTCATTCTGGTAGTCTGACTCCTTGCAATCTCTCTTTAATACTAACTTGAATTTTTTTTTAATGTTGCAATAGGGAAAATGTCCATTAGTTCATAAATCTTACCCACGGGCATTTTTGATATCTGGGAATATTGTTCTGAGTTGCCCTTAAATGCAATTGCAGAATTTTGCACACCGAGATATACATTTCAGGCCTAAAAAAATTAGCCAAGATGCTGCTAAGATGCAATGTAAACTTGCTGTATAATTCCAGAGGATGTGGCAGAGTGTTTTTGTAGTGTGAGGCAACAGAAAATGGCAACCTGCCAATGCTAGGTGCAAGCTCTTGTTACATAGAAGGGTTGCGCCTGCTCTCATTTCTTCTTGAAATGGCTTAATTGGTGTCAGCACCCCAGGGATAAAGGCCTCTAACACTGAAATCCACACGATTCACCCTGTCTCTGCTCAGTGTAGGGAAACTGGTAACAACTGGTGGTGAATGAGGAGTGAACGGTGCTGTAACAATACTCGATGATGTTTGGGATGACAGAAATTAATACGCACTTGCTTGAAGAAAGCAATGATTAATGGCAGTGAGCAAGGGAATGCTGTCCCTCCTTTAACTCCACTTTGATGGGGATTGAAAAGCAAAAGGCTGTTTTCATTCTCTCTCCAAAGCAGAGGTCACCCAGAGTACATTACAGCAATTTTTCCCCTCTGTTTTTTATTTCATAAATATTATGATAAGCATAGATTAGATAGATTTTTTTCACCGAGGCTTAAAAGGCTATTTTGTGTCTGTTTGCTGTTTGTGCTTAACAAAGAAATCTAGTGTGCTTCTCTTTACATATTAGGTCAATTTCCTTCACATCAGAATAATTAGTATAATTAAGATTTTTTTTTTTAACCACCACCATGTTAGCACTTCTCAGTGCTTTACATGTGGAATTTCAAGGCCTTCATTTTCAGAGACCTGACAGGTCAGAATGAGCAAAGAAAAACTGCTAAGAAGGGAGAAAAAAAGGTTAAAAACCTAAGGTTCCTCACTGAATTTTTGACATAAATATATTTTGCAAGATCCTCGCACTTGTCAACGGCTTTCTCTGATATTTGATAAAGAATCTTTATTCTACAAGAAGACTGAAATAACAACTGTGCTTTGGATAATGAATTCTTCATCTAAGAAGAACTTTAAAACAAAGTACAATGTTGGCATTTTTTTTCTTTGAGTGAGAAGGCTGATACATCTTTGGGATCCGACAGGAAGACATAAATTAATAGAGTTCTGGAGATCAGTTTCTCATTAATAATCCATTTTGTCATGGTTCCTGGCATTGTCAGCCTAGTAGCTGGTTCATATTTTGCTAAGGGATAAAAGCACATGATGTCTAAGGCACAACACATGGAGAAAAGTTTATCATTGTTTGGAGAAACTATCAATGAAAGAATAAACTTGTTTTGCAAGAAAATAAGTAGAATTGTTGAGACGTTTATGCATTTTTAATTCTAAACATAAGCTTTTTATATATGAATTAGGAAAGGTAGTTCTCCATCAGAATTGGGGTGGTGGTATGTAGTCACAGCTTGGCATAGCTGCTGTTCTTCCTAGATATTTGTGTTTTTGTTGAGGAATAATGTTGGGTCTCAGACCTTTTCACACTGTATTTTTAGATTTCGTGGCAAACTGTGCCCAATTTAAACATAGCATTGAAAAATTATGGGTTTTCCTTTGGGCAGGTAATTGTGCAACCTGGCCAGTTTCAATGTAGCTTAGATATATTTGACAGACCCAGGTAGATTTTTTTTTTCCAGAGCTTGCAAAGTGAAACATTCTGTGTTGTCATCATGGTGACGACATAAGCTGGAATCTTGCACCTTTAAAAGTTGGAATCTAGTGTCTTCTACATGCTAAGACTCTGGCAGCCTGACAAACAATGCAGACACTTTTAAAAGGTGTTGAACTTGCTTTGTCCTCCCAACTAGAGAAGGATTTTGAGAAAGTGTAAATCCTTCTCTAGGATTTACACAAAGTGACCTAATGTAGCTCTCAGTGAAATCATGTGGTATCTGTTTTTGGAGCATATCTCTGGAAACTTGTCAAGCCCTCAAAGGGTAGGAAAAAAGAGAGCTAGCCCTAAAACAACCTGTGAGATCCAAAACGCTTATAATTTAAACAAAGGCAGGGGACTTGCTAAGAAAACAGTAGAAGGAATCGTGACTTATGGGGAAAGAGTAAAAGGGAGCAAAGGGCTGGTTAAGTATGTAGAAGAAAGAAGGAAAAAAGGAAGTGTCATGTGTCAGTAGTACAGCGTTGACCACCCATGGATGGTGCTGGCATGTACGGACATTCTTCTAGCAGAACGTGATGCAATCAACTCATCTCACCATGCAGCAAGACTCATGGTGGTTGCAGTGCCATGGCCCTTCGCTTAGAAACACAAGACATAAATGTGTCTCCTTTGGGCCCCACTACTTGGATGTGAGGGACCCCGCTGATATAATCCTTGCAGCATCTTGCACTGTGGCTTGCCAGAATCCTAAGTGATCTACACATAAACATACCACTTCTTGATGCCCCCTTAACCTTCATTAACCTCGATAGTCACTCTCAGTAGAGGAACAAAAAGGTTACATCCATTGTTGTGTCTTTCTCAGACTACTTGGGTAGGTGGTTGAAAGATGTAATCTGTCCTTCTTGAGTGTGAGATGGAAGAGCTGGCAGAATTTGGCACTGAGGTTGGCTAGGAGCATGGTGTTTACTTCATCAACAGGAATATGTAACCATTTACTGCTTGTCTGGAAATCGAGGAGGTTTGAATTATGAAGATTTAGAACACGCTTCTTTATACAGAGTTGCAAAGGACATTTGTCTCAGCACATTGTAGTGAAATTTTAAAGAGCAGGTTTTGACAGGAGACATTTTGCTGACACAGAATATTTTGTTCACTTCTGACTCTCAAATAAGTGCTACTTCTGTCATAATGATTGATTTATATTCGTTTTAGACCATACACTTCACATCCTGTTTTTTAGTGCTTATGGCTACACTGCTATGGAATAGCATAGTTTAAAAATTGTTATGAGCATGATATCAAGTTTCACATTTAACTAATAAAATAAAAAATGTTTATAACTGGCTGCAGATATTTTGTACCCTGACATGCATGGGAAAAAGCCCTGCTCTAAGTGATCTCCTAACACAATATTACAGTAAAGACAAAGAAGTCTAAGATCAAAATTTGTGTTAAAGTAAGACTGAAAATTGAATTTAAGTTGAATGTAAAGTCATTATGGATGAGAATTCCTTCTGAAGCCCAGTGCCCTGCAAAACATCACTCCTGTGGTTCTCACTAAAGGTCCAACTCTATAAGGGGTTGAATCAATAGGGCCCAGGATGGCCAACTCCTCCCAGGAGGCACTTGGCTCTTCAGGTTTGGGTGTTCTCAGCTTGAGTCCTCAGCAGGGGACCTGGTGACCGTCTATAAACTCACTAGGGGGGACCAGAAGGGTTTGGGGGAGATGCTGTTTCCCCTAGCGCCCGCTGGCATAACAAGGAGTAACGGGTACAAGTTGATGGAGAGGAGGTATAGATTGGACATCCGCAAAAACTAGTTCACAGTTAGGGCGGCTAGGAGCTGGAACCAACTTCCAAGGGAAGTGGTGCTGGCCCCTACCCTGGGGGTCTTTAAGAAGAGGCTGGATGCCTACCTGGCTGGACTCATTTGAGTCCCGTTTTTGTTTTGGGGTTTTGTTGTTCTCCCGCCCTGGCGGGGGGTCGGGCTAGAAGATCTACTAGGTCCCTTCCGACCCTAAATCTATGAATATATGAATCTATGACAGGTTGCATTCATGGCATGATTTCAGTGGTTATGTGACTTGTGGTGTCACAATTGCCTAGTTTGTCCCCATAAACTGGACTTCGATTAGGAGCCTTAGAGCACGTCTACACACCATCCTGCGGCAATGTAGTACTGTACGGTGCTCTGTGGTGATGGGTCTACCTGTTATCGCCAGCTACACTGCCGTAGCAGCATGCTCCCCAGGTATAGCGCACGCTGCGGTGACGTGGCAGTGAAATCTACATGTGCGCCATGTGCAAGGCACAGTAACTGCCTGTAGTGCACTGTGCTTTAGTATTTCCAAATGAAGTACTGAAGCATGGCACTATAGCAGCGTTGCAATACAGCAATGTGTAGACACACCCTTAGTGCATTTTTAATGGTCAAAGACCAAGAAAAAATGGTTTCAGCTACAGCTTCCATTTAAAACACATCCCCTCACATAGCAGAATAATTCTTGTTAAAGGAGGATCCTCTTTTGAGAAGTGTGATTTAGTGAACAAGAAGCTTGCTTGTTTTCAAGCTTTCCCTGTTACAGCGTGGAAGTGGCTGCTGGTTCCTTGGGTGGCCTGGAAGCCACACACCTGTATGCAGTCTGGTGTGGTGGACTTCGTTTTTCCTTTCATTCATACAGGTTGTATCTCACATGCAGTGATTTCTGTGGCAATGCAGAGGAAGTGGCATGTCTCAGTGTACGTGGTTTCAGTGTGCTAGACAAAGTACCTTATGCTGATGGGTATACTGTTTCCGAGGTCTGAATGAGGTTGCTAGCTGAAAAAAGGAACTGCGGCATTGAAAGAAAAAAGAGGTAGGCTTGTCCATAGTCCCATTCCCAGTGTGACCATCTCAATAATTGTAATTACTATGTTAATTGGGCCTGGGGCTGTTTCAAGGAGAGGCTCACAGCAGTGTTGGAGGTATGCCAGAACTGATCCCCTATATCCAAGGAGAAGTCCTGGTGGTAACTCATGACGGGAAGTCAGACTAGATGAAAATATGCCCACTTAGCTGAATTCCAACACTGGCTCAGCATTACAAGTATGGAGAAAGGAAGGGAGCGAACCGTATAGTTATGAAGCATCACTTGGTGACTAGCCACCAAACGTCGTTCCTGTCCATGAAGGAGGCTGTCAGCTTTTCCTGATTCAAGGTTAGGGTTGTAATGCATCTTATGCTGATTTATGCTGATGACAAGAAAAGGGATGAGATTATCACACCCATACTTCCCTCTGGAAAAGAAAAAAAAAGGTCACCAAGCATAAAGGAGCCAGCCTGCACCTGAAGAGAGAAGGCTGCTTAGGGTCATCCCGGTCTCTGGAGTTCCAGTCTGTGCGGGATAGGAAGGGGGCTTTGTCTTTTGTGTTGGCTGAGGTCGAGTGGCTGTGGGAAAGGTCACATTTGGTTGCCATTAGCCTTCGCCACAAAAAGAAAAATCTACTAAGCTGGTGAATTGTCCTCGGAGCAGGGAAGCTAACATTCTAGGAGGAGTTCAGAGAACAGGGCTTCCAAGAGCTTATGGATTTTGGGAAATATTTGACAACGTGAGCAACATTAGCTAGCGAGGGGAAAAAAACCCTCTCCAGAAAATCTTTCACGGTTGTGCCAAGAAAAGCAGCTTCGATGGAACATTTTCATAAACTATCATCAGTTATGCAGCACCAGCTTCACAAATCAGAAATGATATCTTCAGGCACTGCTGTCAAGTGTTATTCAAATAATACCAGCCTCACATTTGAATAACAGCAGACATTTTGAATTAATTAATCAGATGAGATAGTCTAGGCCTTTTCTCATTAGTCTCTGGGTCAGGCATGGGAAGATATATGCGTTGGTGATGATATACTTGTCTTTAATCGTGATTTATGAAGATTTAGGATTGTGTGTGATTTGTCAAAGGTTCTGGGAAAAGGCTGGTGCATATTTCATTACCTAATCTGAGATTGATTTCATGATGCCGAGAGATATAACCCTATTGTTAGGATATGTGGGAAGCACAGGTAGGCACGGCATCCCAGGATTTTTACTGGCTTATCTTTGCAACTGTCAAACAATGCTGTAAACTTTTACTGCCAGCAGTTAACAATTCCTGCTTTAATTATAGGCAAATTCTTCATTCTGTCCAAAGGGGAAGCATCAGTGGTTATTCAGTTAAAAAGCATAACAGACCTTATAACGATGACCCACTGTAAATCATGGACAAAGTTGGCAAATTTCATGGCTTGGTCATGGGGAAAATATAAAATGTCATGGTTTGTCACAGTTAAATAGAAAAATCCTATTAAAGCTATGCAAATAACAGAACAACAAGGAAGGTGGAGCTCCTTGCATGGCACCTTCCCGCTCATAGGATTTCTTTTAAGCTGAAATCAATGTGAACAATAGGAGGCTCCTTCATGACGATGCAGAGCACCTGCAGCAAGTGCTCTCTGGGCTGCACAAGTTTCTTTGAGGCTTGCTTAATATGTGTTGTTTAAGACGGGCCAAATTACTGCTACGCAATTGCTGGGCAGTATTTATCATGTAAGAATGACTTCTGGCGTCAAGAGTGTTTTGAATTGGAAATACCTGAACCCAAATTGGATTAAAAAATGGGGTAAATGGCTTCTGCTGTGAATGAGCAGTGAGCCCAGATTTTTTATATTAGGGATAAGAGTGGACAGCACTGAGCATGGGTGTCTCTCCCCATGCTTGGTCAGGTTTATAAAAATTTATCTTCTGCTAGATGTCCTGAACAGTGTTCATCATTTGGTTCTTGACACTGTGTCGCAGTACATTGTCACCAGAGCACACTACCCTGCCAACACCCTCTGCTTGGGCTAGCAGGCAAATTGGTCAACAGATTATCCTCATCTTGTAAAACTGATCTTCCAGTGACAAATATCCACTAGAGGCGCTTGGCTCTGTATGCTCTTCCTGCTGCCATGGAAGAAGATAAAAAACTGTGGGTGTAGAAGAAGAGGCCCTTGTGCCATGCCAGTCCTGGGCTGTGTTCTTAGTCTACTGTGGTATTTGAAAACTAATGGACCAGGGAATGTATGAAGTGGGACTAGAATCAGGGCAGCGCAAAGGAAAGCTTTAAACTGTATTTACGCACCATCTATTCTGCTCCTTGTACATTTTGACTGTGCCCACAAGTCTAACTCATGAGTCAGATATAAACTAGGCCAATAGATCCTAAACAGGCTGAATTCTTTCTACTGATTCTCTTGCATGAAGCCCTTTGTTGCTGAGGTGCAGCCCTTTAAAGAGGAGCAGGGCAGGATTACTAAACCTGAGCAGTCAAAAATCGTGAGTCATTTCTCCAAAAACTTGCAAGTAAGCCCAGGAAGATCAGGGTAAAATCTTGTCCCTGTTGAAGCCAATAAAAGTTATTCCGTCAGGTTCAATTTGTGCAAAATTTCACCCTGTGAGATTTAAAACAAAAGAAGGCAGGAGTTTGTTTAATTTGCCTTGTCATATCTGAGGCTGGGGGGGGGGCATTTTTAATGTTGTCTCCACAACAATAATGGACAGAAACTTACATTTTACAAGGCAAATTGAAATTCTCAGGCAATCACGTGACTTTGAGAAGAGGGGCTTTAAGGGAAAGAAACCAACATTAATTATGAAACTGGAGAGAATACTGAGAGACCCAGTGACATTAAAATGACATCTCTCAACATCTTCAAAAACAGTGTGTCCAGACTAGGCTTCCTCTGAAATCAGCATAGACGTTCACCTTCGGTATTGCATACAAGTGTTGTCTGGTCTTGCCGAGGATTGAGAATTGCAGTTCTACTCTCCAAAAATGGATGGCTCAAATATATACATTTATTAAAGCAGTGGTTTAAGATAAGACAAATAGGCTGCATCCAGACGAGCGTGGCCGTGTGGTATGTGGTGCTGCAGACGTGTCTGTGGTGCCACCTACCACACGTTCAATTGTTCTCTGCGCTTCAAGGCAGCAGCATGGAAGGGTTGACTCTTGGGTATCCAAGGGTCAAAAAAACCTGTGGGGAAAAAAAAGTGGAGTGGCGCATGCTGGGGCAGTGTGCGCTGCTTAAAACTCAGCAGAGCCTGGCCACCCTGAGCTGCACTCCAGCTGCAGGCCAGGCTCTGCATGGCAGGATTGCTGCTGCTGCAGCCCCAGGAGGCCTCCAAGGCCCTAGGTAAGACTACTGGGGCCAAGTCAGTGCTGGCGCAAGCCTCCTCTACCCCACCCGGGATAACCTGCTACGCACCAGAGGGTGTGCGGCGTAAGTGTTCCCCGGGGACAACTACCGGTGACACAAGGTGTCCTGCCGCTAATTGTCCCCAGGGAACCAAATGTCCACGCATGTGTGGACATGGCCATAGAGGTTTTTCATTGTTTATTATAGTAACAATTCATATTTTTAAGCCTTCTTTCTAAAAGTCTTTAACTTGTAGTAGTTTATTTTAGTGCAATGATTAGTGCCGCTTTGCTGTTACTAAACAATTTAGGCTTTTGGGCATTTCCATATGATAACTATTGTAATGTTGGTAAGTTAGCAGCTTTTAACTTCAGAAGGCTGAAACTTGGCACATGTATTGGCAGCTGGATGCATCTGGGAGGGGTATTTTAACTTAAAAAAAAGCTGAAGTGATCTGACTAATAAAGACAGAAGAAAAAAATTTAAAAAACAAACAAACCCAAATTGGTTTCTTAACTTGCAGAGTTTTAGTTTTAAAAGTAAATGAATTGTTGACTTGTTCCTGAACATTTTTTCTTTGAAGGAAGTGTCTATACTCTGTACTGAAACACAGTGATCATGTTGATTAGCACCACAGGAATATCTATAAATATTTTTCCTTTTGTGCTCATAGTCACCCCATAGCTTGAGGCTGCCCCCCCGGTTGCATGTTGGCATATGCGGTCTTGGCATTCATTGTAGTGGCTCGGAAGGAAGCATTATGATCCTGAAAGCACGTTCCATGCCTCAGCTTTGTGCTACCATGATGTCATTTTACAATCATTAATGCATAGGGTTTTTCCGCTGTAAAATCCCATCCAGAGGAAATAGGAGATTTGCACCAGTCTTCCAAAAGAGATTTTGGGCAGGGAGCTTGTAATGTGGAGAAAGCATGAATTATTGCAACCTCAGGAGGAGAGAACTGCTTCATGTTTCAGTGGCTTTCTCTCCTTTTAGAAGAAAGTGAGCATGGACCTTTCATGATGTCCAGAGTTATTACAGTGTCAGTGGGGTAATCGTAGCCGTTCCATTGATATATCAGTCCTCAGGGGACCTTTGTGCTTAGTCTGATGATGTCAGTGAAACATATGAGTGCAAGCTGTAACAGTAACTTTGACACTGTATAATATCAGCCCAATTGCAGCTCTCATATATTATCAGTGGAAGGATATTTCCCCCGTGAAAGTATATTTAGGGGTCCAGTACCATGAGTCAGCTCAGGAGGGCGAAACCTTTGCCTTGTGAAATCACTTTCTTTTCTGCCTGGCATATTAACAGCTCTAATCTCAAATCATCATTCCAGCTAATATGTTTTAACCTTTGCAGCTAGATCAGTTTTTATGACAAGAAATAGATCTTGCAGCTCTGAAACCTAGTCATCTAGCTATTTACAATAAGCAGGGTGGCGTAATACCTCCAGGATAGCGCATTAAGCCTGTTGCTCTTGAAAATCTGTTTTCTGCTCCTCTCGCCAACTGATGGGACAGAAATGACAAGTATGTGAAGCACAGAGAGTGGAAATTTGCTGTGAGGAGACCTGCAGTATTGAATTGTACTGCCTACCGCCACCAGTTATTATCCAGGGTAGTGAGTGCATTGCCTATTGCTTACAGAAAGAAAAAGGAATAGAGAGCAGAACACCCTTTTATTTTTCAAAAGGAATTTTTTTCTGAGAATTTTGGATGCCAGTCGATTAGCAGCTAAGCCTCCCCAAACTTCAGTGCCATGCTCTCCACGGCTCCCCTGGAACTGTCACGGTTGTTTTGGGGTGAATGTACCTCCTTAATCCCTAATTATCCGGAAGCTCCATGTCTCCTTCATCTCATTCAGAAGTCTCCTGATCCTCAAGTATTGACTCCCCTACAGGGGCTTCAGCTGTTCTTCTGCTTAAGATAAGTTGCCTGTCTCAGGAGCAGGCCAAAAAAACTCAGCTGTATACACATTCAGAGTGAGTACTACAACTGTCTGGTGATACTGGATGTTTGCACACCACGACTAGAATGAGGCACAAGGCAATCCAGGGAGGACCTCCAGCCCCTTGGAAAGTGGAGGCTGCTGTTATCACACACTTCTTGGAATGGCTTTTATGAAAAACTTCTGTCTTCCTGCCACAGCTAGCTAAAGCTTCCAACCTGTCCATTTGTACTAGAGGCCAGTGCAGCAGGAGCCCTCTTCAGTAACAGAGTTGTCCCTTCCTATGGGTTATTCTCTTTCCACGAGCGCACAGCTTGATCTAGCAGAGGCAGCATTTCTCACACACAACAGGATGGGAATGACCCTGAGAGAGACTGTCTAGAGTTCACAGCACTGCTTAGGCACTCGGTGTCATTTGCTTGGGGGCACTTGATGAAATTCGTTGAATATTACCCAACTGCCAGTCAACATAGAGCATTTTTATTTGTGGGAATTACTAGGCAGTAAGTATGTCTCTGTGTATGGCCGTTGTGAAGATGATAGCCCGTTTGCTGTGTGACTGTTCGCTCTCTTCACAGTACTTTTCTACACTTAAAAGTGCAGAGTGCAGTGCAGTTTCAATGCAAACGTATATTTCTGTATATTAAGCATGTGCGTTAATATATTATTATTACTTGGGCTAATAACAAATAGTCGTCAGTCAGTGAGATAAAAAGGGACAGAGTTCAATAGTAATTCTCAGACAGCTTAGTAATTACCCAGACAGCTTGCAGTCAGAAAAGCTGTTCAAATCTAGGATTATGAACTACGCTGATGGCAACTCTACTGGGTGGAGTTTTAAAAGATTGTTAGCACATTTGTATATAATCAGAAAGCCTCATTTCCAGCATTCCTCCTGATGAATTTTTCCTTTAGATGCCAGAATCAACAACCATAAAAAAAAAACTCAATAGGCTGGTTTCCAGAATCAGTCAAAATATTTATTTTCTAAACCAGAAACATTATTAGTTGCTTGAGAATGGCTTCAAGGCATTTTATCCTTCCCTTTTAATGACCCAAATTCAGAATTCCTTTAATTTTGCTACCATAGTTGACATCAAACGACACGCATGACAACACAGATTTTGTGGCTTTATTCCTAAATATCAGTCTGTCTTTCCCAGAAGAGTGCATGCAGCCTTTCTTCTCACTGCTTTGAATCACTCCATTATTTTTGCCTGTTTTTTTTTTTCTGCAAGCCAGAATTCTGCCCTCCAGTGCTTGTTTGCTTCTTCAGAGCTGTGCATTGTGGTGGAGAGCTGCGTCTGTGCAAAGGGCTAACACGAAGCCTGGGGATCACTTAAGTTCCACTTAAGCACCAGCCAGGCATTACCCCGCAACTTCTTTAAGGCCCTGGGTCAGCCAGGCAGGTATTAGCCATGCAGACCATGCCTGACAGACTGGATCTTAAGGTTGTGTGCCCAGCCTAGGGTGTCACAAGCCCAAAACATTTCTGGTTTCGGAGGATGATTGTTTGCTGTTTTCTTTCTGGCAGAAGGGGTCAGAAAACGTAGAATTTGAGCAGAAACTTTGTTTTTAAAGCAGCTAAATGAAAAAGTGTGTTGTGGGATTTTGGGAGGGTTTTGAGAGCATTTACTTTTTTTTTTTATGGGATACATCAATTTTCTGTGTCTCCAATATGCATTCAAGCCACCTGACCACTAAGTCCCAGAGGTGGACAAGCTCAAAAGAAGAGCTGTCTGTAAAGAAATCGCCAGCTCAGCCACCAAATTGTATTTTCTGTGCCTAGCCACAGCATACTTTAACCCCAAGCAGTTGTCTGGCCCTAGGCTCGTATACTCAAGATACACCTGTGTACCCTTTAATCAAGAGCTCTTCACTGTGGAGTTTGCTTGGGAAAAGGGTGGTTATGAGAAATCAAGATTATTTGGGGGCTGAGTACTTGTAACTGGATGTTGTCAATGGGCAGTACATCATTCCCATTTTTATATGTCCAGGTGGAATGGGTTGAGTCCATCAGATGTGTTTAGTGCCTTGCCTCCTCTCTGCCTGTATGCTAGACAGAATTCAGGCTGTTCAGTACACAATTATGGTTAACAGAGCTATGCTTCTGCCATGTGCATTACAGAAGAGCTTCCCCTCTGTGCTAAGGGAAGACGAGCCCTCTTCCTGCTCCTCAGAGTTATGGACTATGTACCAGAGAGGAAATTAGCAGAAGCTCTGAATTTTAAGAATAGCCCTTAAGAGCACAGCCCTATTACCTAAAGTCTGTAGCTACTCATAAAGCCAGTGGGCAGTAGAGAGCTGGACTCGCAGGTTTCCAGATGCTTCTCCACAGCCTCAGCTGCATCCATACTAGGGATGACAGGGAAGAAGGATGGCACTCGTGGTCCGGGACCTGGCCTCTCACCTGTCCACCTGCTGGTGTGGGAGGCTGGGATCACTGCACATGTGGGGCTTGGGACATGCCACTTGGTCCTTTTGCAGCCCTGATAGCTGCTTGTACTGCACCACTGTACAGATGGTGAATGCTCATTGCAACTTAGTGTACCATAGCCTTCAACAATGGGTCCAGTGCTGTTTGGCCATTTCAGGGTTTCTGGAGGAGTCACACAGGCCCCAGGATCAAGGGGTTCAACTCACTTGGGTGAGGTCAGGAATGTGTTAGTACCAGGGCCCAGATACTGCCACACCAGGGCTCGGAGCACATCTGTCACGCTCCAACTAGAGGGGCCTTCCTGGCATTATCGCGTTCCAGCTCACACTCTTTTTTTGCTCTGCAGTCCCTATATTTAATCATTTATAATGAAATGTCTTTTAATTGCCTCCTGTTGTAAATCTGCATCCCATCCTGTAGGTATACAGTATAACCAGACAGTTTAATGTACGTACAAATCCATATATTAAATATAATGCAGTGCAAAAGTTTTAATGACATAAATCTTAGTCTTAAATTATAAAGTTAACATGACCTTACTCTTTATTTCCTAGTTGTTGTGAGCCCCTCGAAAGGCCTCAAGTTGTTTCTTCTGAGTAGCTCTTGTTGAAACCTCTGCAGAGTCTGACCAGGATTTAGCTTTTGCAAAATGGCAGAGATATGTATGGAGGGAGAGATATATATGGAGGGAGTGCATAGATATATAAAACTAGCTTCATGCGCAGGTAAGTCTCCCCTTTTCTAGGAGGAACTCTGCACATAGCCAAGGGCTGGTAACATCCCATCCATACAGGCCTCACAGCTCTCCTGTACACCAAGCACTTCCAGGGGCAAAATACCCAAAACTTAGGAAATGCTAAACCAAAAAGTGGTGCTGCGCCCCCGAGACCAAAATGGGCAAACCTTGATGTATTTACAGATGTGCACACGGTGTATGCATTCTGCAGAGGCTGGTACACAGTGTTGTGTTTGCCACAGCCTCATTTAGACATGGGTGTCTCCAAATAGTGTCCAAAGCAAACAGCCAGTTGAGAGGCAGGTGCCAGACCTGTCCCTGCTTCTTGTCAGCCTGGGGCTGAGCCACAGCACCCAGTTTCTTAGAGCCCTGCCCCTCTCTATCTGGGCCCTGAGGAAGGGGAAGCTGTTTTATCTGCTGCTCTTTTTTTGTTGGGCTACTTGTTTGGCTTCTGTGGGCAGTTCTCTGCTCCACAACACATCACTGAGGACAGGTGTGTCCTGCAAAACCTGTACCCCAGTGTCAGCCTTCCTGCGTCTGCAGCCACCCAGCATGGTCACACTGCACACAGTGGGGAGAAGGGCAGGCTTCTTGCAGCCCAGGGGCTTTTTCTGCACCATTCAAGACAGACAAAAGGTGGGGAGGGGAAGGGCAGATTGGTGGGGAGAAGGGCAGGCTGCTTGCAGCCCAGGGGCTTTTTCTGCACCATTCAAGAGGGACAAAAGGTGGGGAGGGGAAGGGCAGATGGATCCCAGAGCTGTTTGCACTCCATACAAATAACTCCCTTGGTCTTGGAGGTGGCCTGGCCCTCCCCCACACCCATTCACATCTAGCATTTAAAGAGGAAGAGGTAGGGGAAGGGTCTGCTTTAAACATCTGTGTCTGGCCCCTGTGAGGGTGGTATCTACCTTGTCCCAGTGACCTGCTGCTCTGGCAGCCAGGAAGGCTTTTTTCAGAGGTGTGCTCTAAATCTGCTTTGCTGTAGTTTGAAACCAGTGCTTTGTGTCCTGCCCTCCATGGCAAGAGAGAACACTTGTTCTCCCTCTTCCTTACAGCTGTCTTTCAATGTCCTGTCCCTCCTTAATCTCCTTTTCTCCAGGCTAAACATACCTGGTCCTCTCCCTTTCCTCTAGGACACAGGCACTCAGAGGCGCACACACATGCAGATTCAGTTATACATTACAGCAACAGAATATCATCTCCAGGGAGACAACAAAAAGATATATTCATGTTGCAACCACATGCTATGCTTAAAGCAGGAGAGTGATGAGTAAAAGGATGACATCTGGTGCTGAATTAAGTCTTAAAATAAATAAAGAGAGGCCAGGAAGAGTTCTTCATCAGTGGCCTCTGGCACAAGTCAATCCTTGGGAAGGTTATAAGACACCTCTGTCTGCTGTGGGTCTCTTCTGCCTTCCCATGGTTGGTCTCTCACTCACAGGTGTAAATTCTCTGTGTGTGGGAGGAATCCATCAAGCACAGAATTTATCTATCTCAGTTTATTCTGTATTAAGATTTGAAACCTCTCAGCCCAGCCCCAACACCCTTCCTCATGGTGAACTCTACCATACCCCCAGGGTCCTGCCATGCAGAGAAAATTTACATCTGAGAGTGACTGATGTGCTGGAGGGAGCCGGTGAGGCTACCAGCATGGTGGAGTAGCATTTCCCTAACTGTGCTGAAACCCTGAAAATGGCAGAAGATACATATGCGCACTGTAAATTTCAGAGATAAGGTGGGATTTTCAAAAACACCCCTGACATTTAGGAGCATAAATCCTGTTGACTTTCAGTGGGACCTGGACTCCTAAATCATGTGCAGATCAGCAGTTATAAGACTTGATTTCAGGAAACCACCACAAGTCATGTGAGCATGTAATGCCAACGCATAGAAATAAAAGATACACCTGGGCTTTGATTATTAAGACCACATTGAACGGTTAAGCAGAATGACCACTGGGCACAAGGACAGGGCTCCCCATGACAAAACACCTCTGTCAGTCAGGATTTGGGACAGGACGCCGCTAAAGTAACTCATGCAAAAATCAGAGTCTACAACAGGAGTTCTGTAGATTCTGGCTAAGCAGCAAAAGGAAGTCACTGGGTATGTTTTGGAACTAACCGTGTAGGGGCAAATGCTGAGATGCTTGCCCTGTTTTAAAAAAATACTGCAGTTGGAGTCTGATTGGGGTGGTTACAGTACTGTAGTTTTAGCTTTTAATTACTTACTACATTACACTGTATCTAACAATGCTAATAGAGCACAGAACTGTCATAGCTTTTGTTTCAAAGTGTAATACTGTATAGTGCTTAATTGTGTACCAGTGTTGTTCAATTACAGTTGGAAGTGTTTAATAAAGTATGGCACAGAAGAGCACAGCGGAGTGGCATGTGTTAATTGGTGCTCGCGTCATTGACTCCATTTGGTTGCAGTGATCACTTGGATATGAGGATCAAGTGGCAGAGTGCCCACATGGAGCCTTCAGACCCGACTCAGGGTCATTTGTACATGTGCGTGTGTGTCATGAGCACGCTCACATGCTGTAATGGCGTTTAAAATGGTGTTAAAGAGTGTTCCAGAGCCAAAAGCCAGACTTCAGCTCCTGGAACTGGAGTGAATCAGACTGCAGACGTCAAAGTCCTAGACATCTCTGCCTGGCAGCCACCTGCCCTTGGAGCTGTGGGGGTGTGTAGGGTGTCTCCCTTTGGGCCCAGCAGTACCCTGGGCACCTACAGTTTTTTCTTCTGCACACGTGCAGGTTTGTCCTGGTCACCATACCTGACACAGCTTTCCCTGCCAGGGCCCAAATCTAGGCAGAACAGTGCCCAGATCCCTAGAAAGGCCCATCCTGGGTGGGGCTCTGGTTTTGAAGGGGATAGGCACCACCATCCAGCTTCTTCTCTGCTTCTGGAGCCTGTGTTTTAAAAAGACTGAGCCCTGTTTGGTTCTTTCAGTGGAGGCCTGTGGGTACCAGCCCCTCCAGGCTGGCCCCAGCTCTGGATGCTGACGAGTCGGAGGTGTCTCCCTCCAGCCCAGGGAAGACTTCGTGTGTCCCTCTGGCCGGCTCCGAGGGCTCCCGCTCAGCCTGTGGCTGTTGGGATTGGCACTCTGAGGCACCAAGCTCCCCATGCACTGCTTAGCAGGTCTAGCCACTGAATGCTGTACTCAGGCAGGGGTCGCGGCTCTCAAGAGAGAGAGCCCCTCACTTGGGAGGTACCAAGTCCTTCCTTGGACGTGGACCTTAGCAGTTGCCCCAGCCATGAGTCCATTGTTCCTCTCTCGCATTCTCTTCATAGCAACAAGCATCTGAGGCAGGTTGTCGATGGCTTCATCCTCTCAGGGAGGCATCCATGTGCTGGAGAACAGGCCTTGGGAGCCAGGCCAGGGTCCTAGGCACTGCGCCTGGTGCGGCAGAGCTGTCGTTCTCCCTAAGGAGCACAAGCAAGCACCTGGGGAGAGGCTGTACCTTCAGATGTTTAATTAAGGGCTGGGAAGGAGACTAAGCTGTGGGCTTGTGTAGGGGCAAAGAAGGTGAGGAGCCGTCTGCCAGCATCCTGTTCCTGTTGGCCACTGTCTATGCTGTGCCAGCCCTTGCCCCACTGGCTGGGCCCTGGGGAATGTCTGGTGAAAGGGAAACCACCTTTCTGGCTCTTGGGAGCTTGCTGCTAGGAGGGCTGTGCCCACCCCATGTCTGCTAGTGCTGCATCCCATGCTTTCCAGGGCAGTCTCCTTCATACACCACTCAAGGCTGCACCAGGCTGGAGCTGTTTGACAGGCTGGGAACCAGTACCTGGAGACCTTTCCCACCAGACCCCAGCCCAGCACCAGCCACAGGAGTCAGCTGCCTCTGCAGCTCCCTTGTGACTGAGTTCTCTCAGCCTTTACAGGAGCCATCTCACCTGCCACCCCTTCCCAAACTGGGGCTGATAATTGCACAGAGCTGCCTGGCCCCAGGGCCTTCAGGCTGTAAATGGGCAGACCACCCAGTTACACAGACTGCAGCCAGGGTAGGTACGTTAGTAATTTAGTTTCAGGGGTCTCTCTCTCCAGCTGAATTGGCTCTTGCTGACCTTGTTTTATTCTTTCCCCTACTCAGACTAGTTTCCCCTAGAACATATACAACCTTCCTAGCAGTTGTTTCCTGAACAGGAATGCTTTTCTTTTCAACATCCCACTTTTTGCCCCATTTTTGTAAGTTTGAAAGTACTTCTTCTGGAACAAATGCTCCAGCAGATCAAGTTCATTCCTTAAGGGTTGATTGTAAAATTACAGCTTTCTTTTATGTTAGCAAAGTGATTTTGGATGGTATCAAATTGCAGTATTTGTATTATTTTTTCCTTCAGTATAAATATGGAATAATTGTGATAACTTTATTGTATCATATTTCTGAATGAAAAATAATTGCAAACAGATTTTTGCATGGTGTTACTACATCACAGGAATGCTTTTCCCAGCCAGCTGGCACCGTATATGGTGTTGTGACCATACACAGTCAGCAGCGTCTATTATTCTGTGTTGAAGTCCTCCTGCACGCATTTAGACAGTCTCTTTATGATTACAGTGGTTACTTCCACAGATTTTCTACATTCACTCGCATGTGGGCTTGAAAGCCACCTAGCATGCAGGTCATGTGTCCTTAATTTTCATTATGAATGAAGAGTAAAATGTGAAGGTTATTGCCTGGCAGTACAAATGCACTTTTTTTTTATTTAGAAGCTCTATTAGAAGTGTCAGGAGCCCCATAACAAAGCAGGGCAAATATCCACAGAGACACCTTGTTGAAAAAGGCAACTTGGCTTCTAAAAGGTTTGAATATGAATGTGGTTGTTTCAAATCAAGCAGTCCTTGAAAAGAATTCCCTGCTATTACTTACCTCTGTCTGTTTCATTTTTATTTCTAACGGGTTCGGTTCTTTCCTCAGGATCTGCTCCTCATGCTTAGCTAGCATCAGTGGGTGGTAGGGAGGTATACGGGGAGAGAGCAGCCCTGTGTAAGTCAGGGACAGAGGAAGGGGGCCCAGAGAAATTCACCAGCAGAACTGTTAAGGGTTCCAAAATAGATCGAGGGGCAAGAGAATTATCCTGGGCTTGAAATGTCCAGGTGGAAAATGTCATGTTCTCAAGGAAGAGAAATGATCTCTCTTGATTGCGGAGGATTGTTCCTACTTCATCGTGGACAGTGAGGAATGTCTGAAACTCTCAAACGCCCCCTGAACGTTTGAAGGGATCAGTATTTCACATAGAAAGAACATGAGTGTTGTGGACTGTGGGCAGGTGCATTTTTTAAGGGGCCATAGGAAATGATGCTGCATCCCCAGGTGCACCATGCGGCCTTCTCCCAGGTGTGGGGTAGGGAGCAGTTTCCGAATTGAGTGACAGCCTGTCACTTTTCTCTATCCACAGGGGCCCTTGCCTGCCTGCTTGGGTCTGTCCCTTCCCCCATGGTTTCTCTAGGTCTCTGGTGACAATTTACCTTCTCAGGGGCTGTTTCCCACCCTACGTCATTTCTTGTCTGGTCACTAGGATCTTTTTAGTTTGTGGCTGATGCCACTGCAGCTATGGAAGTTTGAGAGAACTTCTAGAGCCCAGCAAATCCTGTAGGTCACTGTACCAACTGAGAGGAGAAGCAGCTTATTAAGGGGGACTCTTCTTTTTCCTCTTCTTTTAAAGTCTTTCACTGCTATCCTGCTCCTAGGAAGATGGGATGCGGGGCTTCAGCCCGAGAGGCCGTGCTTCCTCTGCACAGCTAGTTACAACCCAGGGTTCTCCCTAGTGGGCTGTTCAATTAGGCCCAGTGGGTGCTGTGTCTCCATCTCCCAACCCCCCATGCGCCAGCTCCACCATGGGCAGGTGCTGCCAGCCACTGCCATTTTCACTGCCATGTCACTTCCATCTGTTTTCGAAAACTTGACCATGCTGGCCCTGCCAAAGTTGCTTGTTGCCCACTCCTTTTCCAATCTCCCCTCCTGCTCCCAGGCTTTAACACAGCTGCCTGGCTTCTGGCTGCAGTCCTCCCTTTGGGTCCAGGCTTGGGCTCATGAAGCACTCAGCTTGGGGACCTTAGTCTTGAGGCACCGTCCACTGCCCTCAGCTTGGTCCCCACGCTTTGCTGCCAGTACACCTTAGTGCTTGCCTGGCTGCACTCCCTCTTGTTGCAACATGGGCGCCTTTAGGCAGCTGTGCACACTTGTGGGTGATCATGCCCTGCTGGGCTGGCAAATTGCCTCTGGTGTCCAAGCAGAGACGATGTGGGCACTTTCTGAACATGCTTACAGCAGTGTGAGAAACCACATTTTGGCATTCTCTTTGCACCAGCTCAGCTGCTTCCTCTGGCTGCCTCTTTAATCTGGTGCGCATGCTATCCCATTCTGTCTTGTCCCACTGGATGATTTTGTTCACGAGATGTCATATCTCGTGGTGCAGCCTGTGTTAAAAGCAAATCAACCTGGTATTAAATAAATAACTGGACCCAGTCTTGCTCACAACATGGATAGTCCTGGATGTGAGAGGCCACAAGCAGAATTAGCCCCTGGAGGAGGGGAGCGTGTTTGGAATTACACTGTGTTTTAAGCCCCTTCTCTTTTTCTCTTTGGAGATCGCTTATCAGCATCTTGAAGGACATGAATTGTTCCAGCAGTTAGAATTGGCAATGCTTGTTCTGTCGGAAAGTCAGCAGTATGGCAGGGTTTGGGATTCCAAAGTATCTGAGTGTGTCTTGCAATACACGTTTTAACTATGGCATCTTCAGAGCAGTTACAAAATCCCTTTTTTGTTTAAATTGTCAGTGTTTTCTCCCTTCCTGAACCTGTAGCATCTGGCAGTAGAAAAGTACGGTAGGACTTGCTGGCACCATGGTGCCGAGCATCGAAGAATTCCATATTGTGACAACACATCAAAATAAATTGCTGTCAACAGACCAAAACACCAAGCGCTGTGATTCTATCTGACGTGTGAAGACTCAGACAGGCTGTCTTGACAAGTTGTGGTGGAGCACCTGCAATTGGCAGAAGACAGTGATATAAATCTGATTTGCCTGATATGCAGCACCTAGATATAGTTAATGTTGGTGACAATAACTCTGCATAAAATTTCCAAGACACAGATCTGATTTTTTTTTGTCCATTACTTGTGTTGTTTTTTTGTCACTCTCTGATACCAGTTCTGCTTCCCTTCTCTGCTCAGGCTTTGCCTCAAAATAATTGTGAATAATAAACCATATTAAAAAAAAAAGTAATGACAAATTAAGGTTTAATTCAGCCTCTTTTTGAGCGTTAAAAAAGCAGTCTTCCTCCTAGCTGCTTGAGGCGAAAGATATACCATGAAATTTTATTTTACACTAATCATAAAAATAATCATAGTGGAGGCTGTATTAATTTCCTAACTCGCAGCCAAAATATTGAAAATAGTAGGTTAAAAGTCATGAGTTACAATAAATCATCCCTGAAACATACGCAGTTTTAAACTTCTGGAAGGGAAAAATATCATTGTATAGGTGGTTAATTTTTACCTTTCATTACCAATAAATGGTAATTCTTTACAGTAGCAGCATATATCACAGCTCATTTACCAATGCGTAAAACGTATCTTGACTCTGGAGTTTAATTATTGGAACTTAACACTATCTTCTCTGTTTCAGCCCTTCCTTACAAATGTGAATGTGGTATATTTCATCCTGACACTGGCAGGAACCAGAAAACAACAATGCATCTAAATTTGACTTTCTGTCTATCATTTTCCCTTATGCATATTTAAAGTCTTGAGGTTTGAAGCACTTGTGTGTGCAGCAATTGAAAACGATTTGGGGAGTCATTATGGCTTCTGTCAAAAACAAACAAGCAAAAAAAATCTGTCTTGATGGTGGCTTTTGGCTTCCTGGCTAAAACAATGTTTCACATCATTTAAAGTTTTAGACACCCGTTGTGGCCCGTTCCCAAAGCAAAATCCTGTCGGTATTCTGATCTGAGTGCCCAGTGACACCTGGGCTTCCTTGTAAGCAGGTGGGAAGTGTTCTTGAGTTGAGGGAGAAATCTGTTCAACTTCCCATACTCTTGTTCCTATTTCCTGTCCAGTTCGTTCAGTGTCTTATTAGAAGAGTTACGTTTAAAAAAAGAAGAAGGACCATGTGTTACTTTACTATGGCTGTTGTTTGTGGAGTCTATGGGTATGATGTGATGTCAGATCAAAAATTTTGCAAGATATTCAGAAACAGCCAAAGTGAAGAACTTTACAAAATGTTCTTGTCCACTCTGAAAAGCTTTAAAAGTAGAAAAGAGGTTTTTGGAATTACCATTCGTTCTTGTCTGTATTGTTATTTTATCCCTTAAAGGCTGCTAATGAGAAATAGAGCCTCATTATGATTTTAAGGATGAGAGAGGAAGGCTTTTAATTAATGATATGTAAATGGTCTTGAATTGATTATGTTAGAATATCAAGAGAGATGGGTAGAAGCTGTGGTGTAATATATTTTAATTAAGAATTAATTAAAAATGATGGCAATTTCATAAAGCCTCACAGAAAATAGTGGAATTTACTTTCTGTCAGAAGTAAATTAGCCAGTGATTAAATAAGGGGCCTGCATTAATAGTGGAGTTATTTTTAAACTGTGCTATGAAGAATTGTGTAATTTTTCCTAAATAAGTAAAATAAGAATGTAATATTTGCAAACAGGTTTTATAAATGGCTGCAGAATGCAAACTTAGTTTTGGTCCCTCGCACCCTTCTCCGGAGTCGCAGGGACTGCGGCAGAGTGAATTGTGGGCTGGCTCGCAGCAGAAGTGCTGGGCTCTGGACAGAGGCGGTCTGACGCTGTCAGAAGATGGTCTGTGCAGTTGTCCTCCTGGTATCAGAGGTGGGCGGTGGGCAGGAGGGAGCTCTCCCCTGCCATAGTGGCCTGAGCTGCTGTTCCTTCCGTCTCCGAGTCTCTCTGTTTGCAGACATCCCTGTAGTTGAGAGGAGCCTCTTCCTCCTGTATAAAATCCCTCGCATCTGATAATTAAGGGGAAAGCCTGTTTGTGGGAAGCTGCTTGCTATAGCTCCTTCTCTTTTGGGTCTGTCTCCGTCTCCTGCTGGGTGCCCTGCTCTTTGCTGGCCGTGGCACTAGTTCTGTAGCAGCAGGCGAACTTTGCAGCGAGTTCCTGTGCTGTCGCATGGCTGCTCAGAGAGCCCTGCTGTCTCTGCGGACGCTGACAGTCTGCCCGCTGCCACCGTGTCAACCTGCTAACAAAGAAGGGAAACTTTGTCAGCCAGATTCAGGGCTGCGTGAGCTGAGCCCAGGGGATTCCTAGTCCACTGCCTCATTTTCTCAGCCTCAGCTCTGCAGGGCACACCCCTCTCATTGCAAGGCTTGCTTCTGTACCTCGGTGCCTGGAAAGGCTCTGAGCAGGGCTCCAGCAGTGCAGCCCTTGCTCGTCTCACCCCTGTATGGTGCCGCCCCTTTGCCATCATGCCCATCCACCGTCCCTCTCAGAGATTCCCTCTCCATCACTTCACACAGGTGTGTGTGATGGATCAGTGGGTCTGTGTCCAGGCATGGTCACATGCCGTCTCCTTGGGCTCCCGTATGCCCCAGAGGTGCCCTGCAGGCTACATGCCCTGAGTGCTGCCTCAGGTCCTCTCCAAAGACAAGCTCTTTCAGCCTCTGTCCTTTGCTCAGCTGCCCCACCGCCCCACTTCTGGAGCTGTCTGGTGGGCATAGGAGCCCCACAGCCCTCCGCCTACTTCAGGCCAGGCACCTCCTTGATGGCGGCTCTGTGGCTTGAGCTGGGTCGGACTGACAAACAGGAGCCCTTTCCCCGCTGACCTGCCTGTCCCGGTGGGCTGAGACAATGGGGAACATCTCCCCTACCCCTCACCTTACAAAACCCCTGTCGCCTTGGTTCATCCCATAAGCACGAACTGTTGCTTGGGACTCCTTTCTCTCTGCCAGTGTCTGCCTCTGCTCCGCCTCGGTCTTCACTGGCTCCAGACCACCACAGGACGGGGTTGACTGGCCCCTTGCCCCACAGTTGCTCTTTAAACCCCCTGGGAAGCGCGGCATGGGAGAGTACGCAAACACAGACCCACCCAACTTTTCTACTGCCAGATGCTACAGGTTCAGGGAGGTGAGTGTGATGGCTGATGCCCAGTTTAACACAGATGAGGCCAGTAGCTGTGACTCTCCCAGACCTCTGCCCTCCTGTCAGCCTCTCCTCCACCTGGCGCTAGCCTCCCTCAGGCAGATATCACATGCAGGGCAGCAGATGCCCCGCTGCAGGGTCTGGTACGAAACCCAGCAGCTCACGCATGGGAAACGAGTGTATGTTACCGGCACCAAAAACAACAAATGCTGCGTTTTCTTCTTTACCGAGGTCTGGCGACATCTCTGGCTGCGAGCAGCAGTTGCACCCGTGCTGGCGTGTTACGTGGGTTTCATGCCCTTGTACATGCTATTCAGTAAGTGGGTTTTATGCACTTGTTTAGTCTGCTATTCAATAAAAAGCATTACCATAGCAACTGCTCCATCACATGGTATACACTCGTGCTGTTGCTGAGATAAAGAGCACATTTTAAACAGCATATTCTTAATGCCTGTGTCGTCAAATGCAATTTGTGATTATTTTTTCTCTGGGAGAATATTTGTGATAAATAAACAGGCTTCCTTGTCATTCCTCAGTGCCTGCTAACAGGACTTTTCTGGGAGAGGCCAGTGCATCTCCAGTGATTCCTTCTCCACTTGGTGTTTTCACCTGCAGATGCTCCCATACAAATCATGAAGCATGCGTTAGTTCATAGCTCCACCTGGGTGTGGGTATTGGGGGGATTTAGGACTTGGTTTCTGTGCGGAGGAACCTGGGCTCTCCCCATCATGGGTGCATCCAGTCCAGTACCCTGCTTTGGGCAGTAGCCAGTGCCCACTGGTGCTGGAGTCATTGCTGTGTAGGGCCTGGCTGTGAGAGGAGGACGGAGTTGTTGTGACTGGTACATTTGGTAGCTCCGACAGAGACTCAGTGTGTCCTCCCTGTGAATGCGCCTCCTCTCCACTGGCCTGTGAGATTGGGAGTTCTGTGGTTGGTCTCCAATCCCAGTCTCCTACATGGCAGCACAACATGTTGCCGCAACCCCATAGTGCCAGCTAAGCCAGCTCTTTTAATCAGTGTATCACCATGGGGGGAGCAGTGGGAGGGTGTTCCAGCCACGCTCTGGTTAACATCCTGCTTGCTTCTCCGTTATGAACCCCAAGGATCGGGGGTTGATGACGTGGGAAATGGATGAACACCCCAGGCTGCAGGACGGCGGGAGCTCAGCTGCTAGGGAAAGACACGTAGACTTCTGCGCGCTGCTTGCTTGTACAATCGGAGACTTTCCAGGACCCCATTTTGGCACAGGCTGGGGAATTGTTTTCTAAAATATTTGTAATGGAGAAAGTTCTTCACAACTCACTGCCCAGCCCTGGAAGAGAGGCTGCCAAAGTATGTGAAGCTGTAAGAGAGGTTGTTAAATTGAGTAAAAGCCCATTGGAGCATCAGGGTGCATTCCCTTTTAAGTACTCTGTTCCCCACATGATGCTATCTAATTGTTTCTTGAATGATCTCAATGTTTCTGCCTGGCTGAACTTGCCTGCTAGGCCATTCCACATTTCGGATTCTCTGCATGAAGAAAGACTTCCCAACTTAGCCTTGAAATGTCTTTCTGACTTCCGCCTGTTTGTAGCCCAAATTTGCACTGGTTTAATGTCTTTCTTGGACTTGGATACATTTGGAACCTCGCGTGAAGGCCCTGTGAGCCTGTCAGGATGCCAGGAGGGAGAGTGGTGTACAAGCAGTTTTCCTGCACCGCATTTTAATGTCAGCATCTCCAAAGGATGCCTGCCTGGCACTCAGGGGCGGCCTCTCTGGTCAGAGCAGTGAGACACAGTGGGTCATATCTGCTAAGACCAGATGCTTTAGCTGTCAACATGCTAGGAACATTCATTTGTCCAGCGCTCCTGGTTCCTCCAGTTGTGGACTCAGCAAACTTATCCAGTGTACAAACATGCACATCTGGATGGAGCACAGGCTGCCTCTTTTAACACGAGAGGCCTTGGTGTACCCTGTATGATGGTGTTGGGAGGAATTCTAAGCTAGATCTGCAGCCTCAGGAAGTCAGTGGAAAGCACATGGGTTTTGGGTCAGGGTCTTGGTTCTCAAAAAAAAAAATTCCTGTAGGCCCCCAGAGTGTCTCCTCCTCCTCCTCCTCTTTCAAAAGCAATGAAAGGCACAAAGCAGCGCAGTGTGCTTGGAAGAGCGGGGATTTTCCCTGAGACTCGGTGCTTTGTCACATGTGTAGGCACCTGCTGGGCTATGTGGGCACCCTGTGCTGTTTGACTCACTTGCCCACATGTCATGTTCCACACAGAAGGGGATGTCGTGGTTGTAAACCACCCATTGTTCAGAACTACAAAGGAGGGAAGAATTAACATTCCTTGCAATTACCCAACCGCCTTAATTGCTTGCCCAATATTCCAGTTTGGTTTTAGCTGCCCAAGTCAGTCTGGGGTCTGCCAAAGAGAACTTCTGACCAGTTTGTCAGGTCAAAGGCAGAAAACAGGCTGAGAAGACAGAGCAAAATCTACCACCATACCCTGATAAATGTTGCCTGAACCCTACCAGCACAGGCAGCTCTGCGCCCAGGGGGTGAAACCAGGGGGCTCCCAGGGCACAGAGGAGAAGGGGGTCACTCTGGCCTGTTGGTCCTTGTTCTGGTGACTCCTGACGGGGCTGTGTGCAGGGCACTGGGTACTGGGCTCTGATTCATATGGACAGCATGTCCTTACAGGGGGCAGCTCTTCATGTGGGAGCGGTGGGCCTGCTGTAGGGAGAGCATCTGGGGCATTTGGCCCAGTATGTAAACGCACCGCTGGGATGGAAGTGGCATCTCTAGGTGCTGGGCTTCCATGCGCTGGGGTTCGATAAACGGGCCGGTGTGGACTCTAGCAGTGCCCTCAGGGAAGCAGCATCTTTCTGTGGCAGAGTCCTGGTCAGGTCATGCATCAGGCAGAGCTGGCCAGCACAGGTACAGGTAATCTCAATCCCAAACCTTGGGACACTGATGAAAACCAAGGCCTGCCAGCAGGCAATCACCACAGTCCAGCTGTCCTCCCGGATGGGAGGGCATTACAGCTGTAGCTGCCTAGCGACCAAGGAACACGGCACACCTCTTGGCCTACCACGATCCAGGCTCCCATTAATAGTGCTTTCCCCTAATGCGTCTGCCTCCCAGGGAGGCATTTCAATCGCTTCCTTGGGCCAGCACACGGAGAGTCTGCCATTCGGCTAGTTCTTGCCTTCATGCTATGAGAGCTCCCTGGGCTGCTGTCTGCAGTCCCAAAGCACCGAGCGCTTTATGGTCGAGTCCTTGGTAAATCAGAGCGCCCCAAACACCTACACTGAT
Source organism: Gavialis gangeticus (assembly GCF_001723915.1). Taxonomy (NCBI): domain Eukaryota; kingdom Metazoa; phylum Chordata; order Crocodylia; family Gavialidae; genus Gavialis; species Gavialis gangeticus. The sequence goes on from NW_017729011.1 coordinate 25,898,000, forward strand.
TTGTAGTGAGGACGAGATCGTGAGATGAGGGGCTCAAGTCTTCCAGTTGTATGAGATGGGGGGGAAAAAGCCTACTGAGTGGTTTATGTTACCCAGTGTGAAGTACATGCCACAAATGGCTAATAAAGATTTGTCATAACAGGAGCCCTATAAGCAGAAAGGAAGTAATAGTTTACGGCTCTTGTGCTATCTGGCACCATTCATTAGTGTATTCTGTGCTAGTAATAAAATTTTACAGGTTGATCATTTAAATGCAGGTTAGAAATAAATTTGATGATCCAACTGGAAAAGTAGCAGAGTCTGGCCAGTCTGTCTTTCCCCCCCCAATCAATATATCAAGTGACGTTAGGCCGTGCACACCAGATTAGGCTATAGTTAAACAGTTTACTCATAATAGGAGGTTATTGATCGGGGGGCTTCAAACACAATGCAGGGGTGGTGGGATGTGGAGGGGCTCAGGGAGGCACGTAGCAGGGAGCGTGCATTGACGTTGCGGAAAAGCAGAGTTGCTGCATAATACTAAATCCCGCCCCTCATTTCTGCTTGCTCTTTTATTAAGTGTCCTGAACCCTTTGATGTGATAGGGGAAATCAGTAGCACAGGTCTCCCTCTTTGTTCTAGGATAAGCAGCAAGCTTGCTTTCTGCAACTATCTTGATCAATGAGAGAATGCCTGATATCAAAACCACATGGAGTGAGTGTAGCTGCTAGGTGATCCCTTGAGAGCTGTTTTGATTGGAGCTGGGAGTTTTGTATTGAAAGAGGAGGGAGACAGACAGGTTGTTTGAAAAAATTCCCTTTAGACCAAACGCTGATGTTGGAGCTGAGCTACAAACACTTCCCCTGTAAGAAGTGCAACTTTATCAGTTTTCTAGGTTAAATGCTGTCCTTTGGAATATATTGTGCACTCCACTCAGTTATTCCTTTGGTTGTAGCTTCCTGCAGCTCATTAGCATTAATTGGGCACAGAGTATGATGGTTATCAAGCTAATTAAGCTTCAGATTTTTTTTTTTTAAATACAAGATTTTGTTTTTAACTCCTCTCCCCCCTCCCCTTTTGTGAACATCTCTTGGAAGCAAATACAGATCCCCGGCCTGGGAGGTGCTGAGTGGGAGCTGGGGAGCTCGCACCAGGCAGGATTGGGCCTGTCTCTTTGTATGTAACAGGGGAGACCGGTTGCTGCACACAGCTCGGGGCTAGATGCAGCTGATACAACCTGCAGCTTGGCACGGTGTTTTTGTAGCAGATGCATTTCCAGTGGATTGTGCAGTTGGTTAGGACAGAGCTCCCAGCTTCTCATTTAAAACAGCTTCCACAGCAGGTTGTTCTGAAATCCACTACCTGCGAGTGATCTTCATAGGGAATGTACCGTTCGCAACGTGTACTTTAGTAACAAGGGGGTATATCATGAAACATTAACCCCGGGCAGTCATGATTAATGCTGTTCCTCTGTGTGTGTGCATATTTCTATGTAAGTACACACACATATATGTGTATAATATATACACGCATACCCATGCACACATGGAAATACCAGGATATATTAAGTTAAACTTTAATATCAGGTTAATTTTGACTGATTCAACAGCTTGCTTTTAAGTCTTCCGTTGACAGCCAAACTGCTGGGCTTAATGCTAAGCTTCACATTGCAGCTTATCTCCCCTTAATTAAAATTAAAATGTGAGCAACAACACAGAGATATTTTGTAGTCATCCTGGACGAGGAGAAGCAGAAGCTCGAGTGATGGTTGTTTAATAAGATTATAATTGGGGAGTTAAAGCCTTGTGATCTATATGAAGATGGGCTTGGTGCTGGTGCTGCTCTGTGGCAGGCAAGCCCCAGGTGCCTGACCAAGCATCCCTTGCCGACATCTGGAACCAGTTGCAATACATCACTGTCAAAACTGCTTTCTATACATATCTGCATTTACACATTAGTTACCCACGCAGCACTCATCAAAAAAGCTGAGCAATCTTGACATGGTGTCCCTGGTGGAACTGCAAAGGTGAAGCGAAGTTGGGAGGCAGTGTCTCGCGTCACTGTCTGCTGCGCTTTTACAACAGGAAGCCTGATTAAAACTGAAAGGAAAAATTTATCGTCAGCTTCTGCTTTGTATCATTTTAGCTACAAAAAGAATATTTTGTTTCAGATGAAATGTTTATCATCTGGGCCTTCCGGTGCTCTTGGTCCTCGCGGTCTGTTTGCAGCACTGAGCACTGCTCTCCGGGTGCCAGGGCCAGACTGCTCGGGAGGCTTTTCTTTTTTTTAGTCCTATTCCTTCTTGCATCTCATCATTCAGTATTTCCCTTTTAGGAGGCATTTGCATTGTCATTCAGTATTTCTCTTTTAGGAGACATTTACATTGTAGGACTCGTTTGTAGCTGAGGCAAGTTTGCAGGAGAGGGATGGGTCCGCCTGGGACCAAGGGAGCTTATCTAACAGGGTCATATTGCAAAGTGATGCTGTATTTGTCACTGCACTGAAATTAACACTGCTCACATCTATCAGCAATGAAAACCGAAGAACACAAGAGAAAAATGACTGGGAGTTTGCACAGATGGGTTTGCACTTAAAAGCTCTGTTTCTGAGGAACAGCATTAAAGCAAAGAACTTACTCCACAACACCACAGTCATCACACGTGTCCTTTCTAATACAAACTAACTGGTTTAGAAGGTCTCTCTCTGGACTGGGGATTCACCAGGGGTGAATTGTGCAGTATTTATTTTTCCAGTGTAAAATCTCCCTGCATGTGTATTTGCTGCAAAGCCAGCACCACCATCCATGAGCTATGGGAGAGCCAGCAAAATAGCTTGTCTCAGAAAGTGCCACCAGCCTGGGCCAGGGGACTTTGTAGCCAGCCCTGATTGGGTTGGGTGGGCTGTTAGGGAGACAAGGTCTGGATATGAGGGCTGCTTACAGAGGACACTTGTACTAGTATTGCCGTATGTAGATCTACCATGTCCCAGGCCCAGCTGCAAGGCCTGCCTACTGGGCCTCTGGAGGGCTGGGGGCTCCAGACCCCATAGCACTGCATTGCAGTGATGCACGTACGGGCAGTCACACCCTGCTCGTATGCCTGCCGTTCTTTGCTCTTGTAGATCCTGTTCCATCATCTGTGGGTCAAAGCAATCCTGTCCTTGGCACTTAAATCAGGGTGTTACCCGCACACTCTTCTTTTTGCAGTTATCCCAGCGATTCTTGAGGCCAAACACAGCAGGGAAGCTGGGGTATCTAGCAAGTTGTACAGACATCAGATAGATGGCAGCACAAGGAAGGCTACTGGGAGAAGTTTCGGGCCCAAAGAACACCGTTGGAGGCCTGGGTCTTTTGTCCCATCAAGCTGTCATTCCTAACATCTCGCCCTAAATACAAATACCAGCTGTGGGACTGTTCCCCATTTCCCCCAGTGCACACTGGAACTGTCCTGTGGCTGTCCTATTTAAATGGGAAAGTCACAGAACAGTGGAGATGTGCAATGCATGATCGCAGCCCATTCCTGCAGCTGGCACTTCAGATGTCCCACAGAAATATTTTCACAGATGGGGAAGTCTGTGGAATAAATATAAAATTGTCCCAAGTTGAAGATTTCCTCCTAAAGCTTTGGGAACTCCTTTGTTTTTCTTTTCAAGGCCTGCTTGACTGGCAGCAGCGCTGTGCGGATCAGATCAGCTGTGTTCTTGTGGGCTTGTGCAGATGGCCTATCTGCTTTAAGCTTGATTTGTCCAGCCACCATTTCATGCAGTGGCAGTTGTGGGGACATAGGTTTAAAGGATAAAAAAACCAAATGATGAAGTCAAACCTCGGTGATTTTAAGTAGTTTTTCATGTGGTGCCATTCACATTGGCTTCTCTATGGCACACCAGTCATCTTGGGTACTCCAAAAATGCCCATTCAGAACCCGATCACGACCAGTGCTTCCTTCCCCCCTTCCACTGGACATGGTGGCGGGTTCCCTGCTGCTCCATGGCCTCCCTGGTTCTGTGAGGGCAGAGGTTTCATCCTGCTCCCCCCAGGGAGCCAAGAAATACCAGGGCCAGGGAGTTCCCAGGCTCAGTTCTTCTCCCTAGGGAGAGCAGAGGGGACCTGGGGTGTGACTTATTTGTCCTTGCTTGCCTCTGCTCTAGTGCTGACACCATGCTGTTCTCCTCAAGGTCCTGGTGTGATGGGCACCTCTTGCTAACTGGGGTTCACTTCATGAGCTAGAAGTCTGGGTGCTGCACTAGACATCCTGCAAAGCCCAGGGCAAGGAACTACTTTGCCTTTGGCGATTCCCATTTGTTCACATCTTTGTGGCTTTCCTGAGGTCAATGGCTGTGGTTACGTGTGAGTCATCTGTGTCCATCTCTGGGACTCAGTATGTCGTTGAGAGAGAGAGAAAGCCCTCCAATCCCCGCAGAGGCCATGGAAGACCTGTGCAGCATTTCAGTCATGGTTAAGCCAGTAATGCAGACCTGCTGAGATCCATGTATGTATCCCCCAGCAAAACATCTATGACTCTCAGCCCCTGGCTGTGGTGGGAGCGAATTACAGTGTGGTGTTATAGCTTAGCACAGGGGAAGACACAAAATAGAGATGATCTCTGCCCCAAAGCAGAGGCTGGGGACAGACGGCAGATGCAGTGGGACCTTGGAGAAGGGAACTGCTAGGTGTGGTGGGGTCCAGCGCTTGTTGTCATGGCCGTGTCCCTGCTGCACAAAGTGACTCCATGACACGAGATGGCATTTTTCTAATGCCCCCACCAGACTCCTGGCACAGCCGTTTCCAGCTCCGTGGCTGCTGTTCACTGCACTCCCACAAGCTTCGCTGAAAAGCAAACAAAATCGGCACCCAATGAGCCTAAACTGAATTTTCAAACAATGGCAACAACAAACCAATTAGAGTTCCTCTTGGTTTTATGTTAAGTGTAAGCACTGACTCCGCGGAATCGCTGCAAAGTGTGAGCGATGCATGAAATGGAAATTTCCTGCCTAGTGCGTAGAATAAATACAGATAGAGCTGTGCTGTTTGCTGTAATATTCAGCTCAGATGCAGACAGGGGAGAGGAGAGGAGAGGAGCAAGCCCTGGTGCCACACCAGCAGGAACACTCCACAACTTGAGTTTGTCACGTTCGGGAAAGTCTTTTCTCCTGGCATCTCAGAACCGCGAGCCTGTCAGACCGACGGCATTCCTGCCCTGTGAAGGGGTCCTGTGATGGTCTCATGTCAGAGAGGTTGTGGCGTCTGAGCTGGGGGCAGCCTGTAGAGACCCGTCTGTCCACACTGGTTCTCCAGCATTGGTCTGTCTCACCGTGCTGCACTCCATCGCTTGCTGCCGGGAACCCCGGCATGCCTTGTGGCCAGGGCATCCCGTTTCCCTGCGTGCCAAGTGCAAGTTGGTGGCGTCAGTGCAGGGGCTCATGGCATGCAGAAGCTCTCTTTCCTTAGATCCAGCCCTTCCCCATCCTGCAGTAAGGAGAAACATGGTGCGTTCTCAGGACTCTTAGCTGGGACCCTAAACTGTCCTACTCTGTAGTTAATATTCTGGCTCGCTTGTGACTGGGAAACGAGTGGTATAAAAACCCAGCTGCTGTTTCAGCTGCTTAGAAAGATCCTTGCCACCCTGGTGCCCGACAAGGCCTGGGAGGAGGAATTTCAGCCGCCATTCAAGACTTGCAACCTTTGCATGTGCCTGGTATTATTCTGAGTTCCTTTTTGTGTGACATCTCCGAGCACACGTGCAGTGGCGGTCGCTGTCACCCTGCACCTCCTTACTCAGCAGGAGTAAGCAGTCAGATGTGCTGGCTGGGCATGCCAAGCCCCGTCAGAGAGTTAGATTCCACGGCAAGTTCCCATGGCAGAATCGCGCCTCTCACTGACAATGGGAAGGTCAGAGGAGCCAGCTCAATGCTCAGATCCCAAGCGGCGTTTATAGCAGCTGTAAGGTGTGCCGATTTGTGGGATAACATGCGTGGAGTGCTGGATTATTAGTCACTCCCCAAAGCAGGGCTGGGCTTTCAAGCCCTGTCTGGGAAACAGGGACTCTTGCCATGGCCCATGAAGGTGTGTAAGGGCCCTGGCTCCCCTTGCTGATCCCTGTCTTATCTCCCTGAAACATCAGTGAGCAGGACAGGTGCAGCCAGGCTGCCTTGGCGTTCGGGTGCCCTGGGGATGGACAAGGGAGCCGACAGGATTTGGGCTGCCGCGTCCCACACGCTGTTCTGCCTTGCAGGCCCACCCGTCACAAATGTGTTAAAACAAAGGAGTGTTCTCACCAGCACCGGCAGCTCCCTGCTCCAAATCTGTCTCCCCTCCCTGCCACTGCGCCGCGGTTTATTATGAATTAAGAGTAGAACTCCTTCTCTGCCACGGAAAAAGCTGCCTCCATTTTTCAGAGCGCCTCTGTTTATATAGTTTATGGGAGAAGAGGGCTCTTAATATTTCAGTGTCATGACCATAAAATGAAAAGGTTACTGCTTGCTACAAAGGCTTGCTTGGATCCAGTACCAATTAATTTTCAATCTAAAATATATGTCTCCTGACCATCTTGCAACGTCTGTGAGCAGAGGAGATTCCTGCTCAACATGCCGGAGCCGCAAGCCCAGTTAGAGAAGTAGCTAGCATTTTCCATGCTGGTTTGCTCATCCCCACTGGGGATTCCCATTATCCTTGATAGACTGTTCACTCTGGCAGTGGGCTATGATAGCTTTAGTTTTTCACCCGGGGTCTGTTCTGTGTCCATGCATACAGCTACTCAGATCTCAGTCCTAATTTTCCTCACAGAGGGGAAACGGAGCATGTGTCAGAGGAAGGAGAGTTACTATGTGGAACTGCTCTTGCAAAATCCTCTGCAGAATGGCTTGAGTTTATTTGGGTGTAGTAGTAGTTTTGCCATCTAGAGCACACAGCCATTTCCAGCCTGGATTTCCCCACGCCTCACTATGGCTCAGCCCGTTCCCTACACATAGGGGGAAGAATAGGAATTGAAGTTGTAGCAGACCCCAGCACGCACATGCTGACTTTCTGGAGGGTGGATGAGCTTCTCTTTATCTTTATTTATTAATAAAAGACAGAATGCCTTGGGAAACAAAAGGTTTTAATGGCTGGTGCTCGGTATCCTTGACAACAGTCCCCAAAGAATATTACATTAGGGCACCAGAGAACTTTTAAAAATAAGTAATGGAATTCCGTCTCTGTTATGCTTTTAGTAGTCATTTCGGCCATGGTGCAGCGAGGTCATCAGCTGAGCTCAGTGAAGGGAGCCAGAACACGAAATGATGCTGAGAGAACGTCTGGGAGATGAGAGGTACAGAATTACAAGCGAAAGTGCAGGCCTGCTGAGGCAATTACAGCTTAATGGGGTCATTTGGAAGGCAATTGCCAGGGGTTAATGTAGTATGGAGAGATGAGGTGAGATTGAAGTGAAATTTGGGGCTGGAAATGTGTTAAGATGAAAGATCAGAGTGCAGCGGATTCTGCAGTGCAGAAGGTTTATATCATGCAAAAGATTTGAAAAAAATGTAAAAATAGTAGCCAGATGTTGCTAAATAAATAAATAAAACCTTAAGTAAACCCTTTTAAAACGTGAAATAGCTACATAAAAAAATACCTGGCCCTGGGAATAGATTGCAGCTTGGAGGGCGACGTTTAATACAGCACAAAAGCACTCGCTTTGAAGGAAAAGTTCTGTTGCATTTGCCTGCACATGTCGTGGAGAGACAATGTGCTTAGGCTGCTCCCATTATTAACACAACACGCTGCCTTGTGACAATGACAATATTGCTGCTCTCTCAGATGCTTGTGCCTCATTTAAAAAAAAAATCCACTGTTTTGGAACTGAAAGCAGGAAACAGCCCCACATACACATATTTTGATATATTTGTAATGGATTCGTCACATTATCTTTTCAGGCATTAAAATAATACTCATAAGATGTCAAAATATTACCAGAATGTAAGCGTGCATTCTTTGAGAGTGGGTATTTGGGTTCTGAAAAGTATGCTTAAATATTACAGGTGTTTAAATTAAAAATGTCAAACCATGAAGGCATAATGGAAGTAATCATTTTTACATAGTTTTAAGCCGCGCAGTGTTTGAGAAAGCTTTGCATTCCAGACTATTGTGAATGAGCGGAGTTCATAAGAATTCAAAGGACAAAAGAGATCATTATGCTTTGTTACCTCAGCTAGTTCATTACCTTAATTGCTGAGCATAATCCAGTCTTGGAAGAAAACTCTAGGGCTTTAAGGAGATCAACATCGGCACCTTATGGCACAGAAAATGGAAACCCTTTCCTGTACCGTTGCTAACTCCAGGAACACTAAACCTTGATCAAAGGCTGAACTTTTCTTAAGGTCGGCCATGTGAAAATCCCCTGGAGCTGTACCATGCACTGAACCGTAATGAAGTGTAGTAGGTTCAGCACCATTTCTGTGCAAGTGTGACCGTCCTGGATCACTGGCTAGCAATAGCACATTATCATCCTTTCAGATAGGTGAAGTTTTAACATAGTTATGTTTAGTAGGGATAATACATCTCTTTTTGCAACAGCTCTCTGCATACTGCACGCACCAAACAAACTCTTAATGTGCAATAATGCTGCAGAGTCGAGAGTCAGAGCAAGGAGCTCGTCATCAGGCAGGAGGCCACTTTTCCAGGAATGGCTTGTTAAATTCTCCTTAGCTCCATGCAAGGAGAAACATTTGCAGGCAGGCATTTGACTACACGGATCAGTTTCAGCTGTGAAATGATTCAGAAGAGTTTTGTTAGGGAAGAATCAGATTTATTGTAAATACATTAGAGCATGCCTTTTTCCCCCCACCTGTATTTCCCTGATACGTGTAGGTTTTTCTCTAGTTATCCGATCTGACGACACACTCTTTTTCCCTGTACAGTTGCATATATTAGGACTTAAAAAAAATGCAGTAAAACAAAAAATATGACCTTTAAAAGCATGGTTGAGTTGCATTCATTTTATAACCATCAAAGCAACTCTTTACTGTTGTAAGGTAGAAAAATCAATGATGCAATCTTTTTCCTTTTGCCTCGTGCAATCCGTAATTGAAATGGAAAATCAAATGAACGGCTAACAGATAATTGTTTTATCAATATTCCCTGCCTGCCCTACAAGGGTCAGCCTAGAATGATCATGAGCCACGGATATGATGAGGACAAAATGTGAAATTGAACAGCAAGGAGGCAATAAATCAACCTTGACAAGAAAGAGTGACCAGCATGTAGCTCTTGCGGGCAGCTTTTGGGACACTTTTTGTCTCAGGTGTCTGCACTGATTTAAAAATGTGAGAATATAATATTTGAAGCTCTACCAGTGGGTAAACAACTGCAGACTATTTCTGGGTTAAGGCACCATCAAAGCAAACATGCTGCAGCTGAAAACACAGAGGACACAGGGACGCAGCAGGAAAAAGCCCACTGTAAAACGACAGTGCAGGAATAACGGAGTAGTCTGGGCTGCAGGGAGGGAGCACTTCTGGGTCCTCTTCCACCACCCCCGGCTGCTTTAACACTCAAATACATTTGAACGTATGTTCCAGACGTCAGATGGGGCAAGAGCAGATCTCTGAATCGGAGACCAGGTTTTTTGCAAGCAGGAGAATGAGAGGCCAAGCAAGCGAGTGCTGCTGCCTGGCTGCCCCGGCAGAGAGCGGTAGGCAGGGATTCCAGGAGGTGAGAGACCTCATGGTAGTTCCTAGTATGTGGGTGGTGAATGCAGCGTGGCATTGAGCCTGGGCTAGTGGTCTTGCGTCTTGCTCCAGCTTCTCTGGGCGTTGTGTTGCTCTGTGCTGCCAGCTCCCGGGTGATGCCTCCTAGTCCCAGGTGTGGCGCCCGCTCTCTCTCTGTTTCCATGTTCCTGTTTAAGATATTGCTCCAGAGAGAAGGCTCCTATTGGACATCTCAGCATCAGGGCATCTGCTGGTTTCTAGCAGAGGAGGAGTCCGCTTGGGCAGCACGTGGAACAGACGGCATTCTCCGTGCACACACCACCCATCCCATTTGTGACTGGGCCCTGTGGACTGGCTCTGGAGGCTGGAGATATGAGCTCAGAGTTTCAGCGCCGGATGCTTGGCTTGGCTTTTATGACTATTCAGAGTGGCCAGACACAGCCTTCATTCAACACACTTTTGAGTTGTGTTGCTGGAAAGCAGCACTGATTAAAGACCCCATAAGGAAGGATTATTACATGGGGCAGCCACCATGCCTGGAGGGGGTTGGAGCGTGCAGTGGCAATAGCTAAGAGCTGAGCTGTTGCAGGTCTCTCTGCAAGGGCTGAAGGATGCATGGGTTGAATATGGGTGGCTGTGGCTCCATGCCCCTGCATGCCATATGTTGGCTCTGCTTAGTTGGGAGTAGAGGGAAATGGCAGGAACAGTTGCAGGTCTGGGGCCCTCAACACACCAGGCAAGTGGCACGAGTGGGCTGCAGCTGCCATGAGCAAGAGGTAAATGCGGAGCAGAGGGGAACTCACCCACCCTGCCCTGCCTGCAGCTTACTGCGCCCTTGAGTTCTAGGATTTTGCCCTGACAGCTGCTGGTCCGGTCTGTCTGTTTATATCTGTGAGACCGTGCTGAGAAAGCATCCCGAGAACTTGATTTTAAATCTGGGCTCAGCCATCCTGGCTCCTTCCCCAGGGAGTGGGGGGATCACGTGTTTAAAACAGTTTTTGAAAACTTCTCAAAATAAGGAACCTGGTAAAATGGGTTACCAGGCGGGGGACCTTCTTGTGTTGTTATTTTAAGCACAGTGTTTTAAACACATTCTGTCCTGTCCCCTGGGGATGGAGCTGTGGGAACTCAAACTATTTTTACTGTTGGCTTCTCAAACTTGCTTCCTACCAGGGCCCTTTGATACAGAGCCGCCTGGGCCCGAGTTGGACAGTCCTCGTGGAGGTCATACCCGGGGGGTTCTCTCCTCAGCCCCAGAGCTAGAACTACCCCTTTAAAAACCATGTTACGCTCTGCACTGACCGATGGGGCCTCTGAGCAAAGGGCTGGCCTGGGGTCCAGGTTCCCAGGCTTGGAGAACAAGGGCTCACAAATAAACTGGACCCAAGACAACCTGAGCCAGTGCCACACTGAGAATGGCAGCCGGCTGGGTCCAGGTGCAGGCCTGCGTGGCACAAATGCTTTGTGTCCAAGTGCACAGCATGCTCAGAGCTGCTCACCATCCTGATGTACTCCCAGGGCAGTGGTGTCCCCACTCAGCAGAGGGGAGACTGGCTGGGCTTTGCTGCTGACCCGAGTCAGAGGGGGAGGCTGGATGAGGATGGAGATGCTCTTGTGTCTCTGTCCTACACCCGAGCCTCTGCCAGGGCTGGCGTGGGGCAAGCTACAGTGTCCCTCTTTCTTGCTCCACCTCCAATGCAATGACATACCACCACTGTCCTTCATGCTGTTGAAACCCGCCTGGTCTAAAGAGGAGATACCAGTTTATCAGCAGTTAAGAAGAGAGGAGTGTGATGGGGAAGGGCAGTCTCTGCTCGGGTGTGCGGCAAGAGGGGAACGTTCATGTCATGGGTAACAGACAGGAGGAGCCCAGGCTGCCGTCTCCGTGTGTGCTTGGGTGAGAGACAGCAGCAGGCTTGTGAGAAGCATGAGCCAGAGCCCTGCCCTCAGTAACTGCTTCTGCAGGGGTATTTCCTGGCCTGGCAGCACGAAGAACATCCAGGCAGGCCCATGGGGGACACGTGGTTACAGCCCGTTGTGTCATGAACACCCTTCCCAGAAATGCCCTAGATACATGTTACTTCATGGTGCCTCCAGGGAAACTGCTTGGGCTGTCAGGCTATTCATCTGGGTTTCTTATGGCTCTGGCCTACCAGACGAATGCATCGTGTGAGACCTGGCCTAGCTGGGCATGAGCTACAGGGCACATGTGCTGGAGCTCACACTCATGGCACTGCCACCTATGGCAAACATGCCTGTCTCTGCACCCCAAGTGCTCAGTGTGATGATGTCTGGGGCTCAGAGGGTGTCCTCAGAGGCTTGCCAGCCTCCAGGCCTCACTCGATGGGAGGGCAGGTTGCCCCATCAGGACCTTGTGCGGCAGCTGTGCTCCGCCTGAGAGAAATGGCCTTTCAAGGGAAGAAGGTGAAGCCCAGCCCTCCGCATGCACAGCCAGGCACGGGACCTGAACACCCATCCTGACTGAGGCTCAGCACCATCCCTTTCTGGTTCAGCTCCCAAGGGACCTGCAGCAGGGACTGGGCATCCAGGGAGCTGACCAGCATGGACACCTCCCCGCGGGCTCTGTGGCATGCTGGCGTCGTGTCCAGCCTCCTGCCAGCATACACACCTTCCCTTTGCCTCCCTCGCCCTGAGTCACTTCCTTGGCTGTAGGGGGGCGTGCCCCTTCACCCTGAGCTAGTAGCAGTGCTGCAGGGACACACCTTCTGGGGACACTGCCCTGGCTCTCTTCTGGGGGCTCACCCTTTCCTCCCACAAGCCACATGTGGAATCGTTAGTTGGGCAAGTAGGTCCCTGAGAGGATCATCATCGGCAGTCACCTGAGCAGGGGCAGAGGGGCAGCCCTCGTGCTACTAGTCAGCAGGAGTCTGGGTTTGTCTCCTGCCTCTTGGGCCGGGGTTGAAAACCAGCTGATTGGTCTGTATTTTGAGACTGGAGTCCGGACGTGGCTGCCTATTTGTTTTCATTGACGTTGATATAATCATTCGGCGTCTTCCATGAATTAGGTTTGGGGAACTTGCAGGTTAGCTCTGGTGCCTCTTCTCTCCCCGGTTATTACATATGCTTAGATAAACACGTTGAATTAACTTTATAAGCCTTGTAAAAACTACAGATAAAACTGTTCCAGAAAATCAACATTCTAAATCATGCTAAGTCTCTTCCTATTTTGCTCATCCTCTAGCAGGGCATTGACAAAAATATGAAATTGATTTGGTTGAAGGGTGTTAAAGAGCCGACAGCCAAATGTCACAAACAATGAATGGCTGCAGTGTTGAAAAAATCAATAGGGAGGTTAAAGCTGGTCTTGTGAAAGGCTTGGCAGACTGCTCTGTTCCAGGAAGATATCTGTCTTCTGGCCTTGGTTGCATGATCAAAAGGAAAACTTGATAGGTTTAATGAAGGGAGATACTGTAAAACTGACAACAGAAATATAGACACTGTGGTAAACTGCAGTGCACATCAGTGAGTGGAGCTATTAGATACATTTTTCAGTCTGAAAAAATATTTATAGGTAAAGATGTCAAAAAAATATTAGGGCATTCTTTCACTTTTTTTCAGTCAGCCTCCAATCAGCAAACACATTTGCATGGAGTAAACAAAGGTTTGTACTGTATGTTTAATTGTACAACATCATGGCAAATGTATAGGGCAAAATAATTAGCATGTTAATTAGTGAATCATAATGTTTTCAAATCATTGCATGATGAGATTACAGATCTAAAACTGAGATCAGAATCACTTCATTATTTTGAGATAGTATTTGCAGAGAATCATTGGAGAAAGGAAGAGAAGAGTCCGCCACTGTCTCATCAACGGAAAGAAAAGACTCGTTAGTCCATTGCATGGGATTTGTATTGGGGCATCATGTTTTACACCTTGTTGGTAAATGGACCCTTCCCCTGAAAATTAGTTCTTTGCAAAGGTGAAGTCCAGAAATATAAATCAGGACGCCTGCCGTTTTCCAAAAACAGCTAACAATATTAAGTTGACTGAATACAAATTGTGAACAAATTGGTAAAGATTTAGAAGGGGCCGGGTACCAGCACGCTCCTACATAATGCTGCGCAGCTTTTGTTTCACTATTTATTTTGCACCTGGATTATTGCCCCCCACATCATTTTTAGCAAAGAGCCACAGCCCTAATGCTCAGCACTCAACTATATCACAACCCTTGGACGGCGATAACACCTCTGCAACATTCATTTTTCCAAGGCCCTGTGTTAAGCACATATGTACATTTCCTGAGACTGTTTGTGCTGGGTGGTTGTCATCTGTCAGTTCTGGGAATCTTCCCCTTTTTTTTTTCCTAGAAAAATGAACTCATTAGTTTAAAACTCCCAAATGCCACATTCAGCTCAAACAGCGAAGATGATAACCTGTAAAAAAAAAAAAAAAAAAAAAAAAAAAGAGGAGAAAAGAGAGTAGTAGTCTGGCAGGTTTTCTGCAAGTGGACGCTGTAATAAAAATGCCCCCTACTTTGTTGGGATGGTATTTGTAGGGCTGCTGCCATATGTTACTTTCCTTTTTAGCTGGGATTATGCCATCATTATTGCTGATAAAAGCTGTTTACTGCCTTGGCAAAGGAATGATGCTTGGAGCAGTTTTGGAAACCGCCATTCAGTTTACAGAAAAGTGCATTTAGTGCCAGATGCTAGGATCCTGGGTCTTTGTTATCTTTTCCCATTATTGGGATCATCCATTGTCTGGGTTTTTTGTTTTTTTTTTAACTTAACAATGGTTTTATTGTTTGTGTTTCGAATCTACGGTATTTCTAGCAGGTGACACGGGAGATTTTTAGCTCACTATACAGCTCGTCTCAAGGAGTGCATTTTATCCCGCATGCCCTGGGAGCCATGTGTGTGCTGAGTTTCTGGTTCTCAGCATGCCCTCCAAGATGTTTGCACTTTGGATCCACTGTGTGCCCGGAGGGAGGGAGAGGGAGGCTCTTTCAGCTGAATAATAAGCTGCCGGCGAATGTGTAGAGCAGAAGCAGAGAGCTTCACGGCAAGGAATCCTCTAGTGTTGCCTGAGCCCGTTGTAGCTTGTGTACATTCCTGGGAACATCACTGTCAAGGACTCTGCAAAATCATTGGGCTGCAATAAAGGGAGGCAGTCGGGGGAAGTGTGTAAATTAAAGAATACCTTGTATTTTTAATCTGAAGGGGACCATAATTCATATGTAAATGGTCTTAGCACAGAGTAGCAGAACTGGGTGACATGCTGCAATTCCAGCCGTGCCAGCCTTTCCATCAGAAACCTTTATGGATGGGGCTCCAGAAAAGACAGCGTTGTGTTTTTTTTCCCTCCTGTGCTGAAACTTGATAAAAACTGAAAGGAGTGAACAGGAAAAGCAAGCGGTACCTTTACATCCTGGCTGAGCTGCTCGCCATCATGTTAAATACCAGTAGTTTTTAAATGAATGTTTGCACCTTGTTATTTATTGCCGGGCATGGAGTGTCATAGGCCACGGACAGCGTCTCAGTGCTCACCTGGCAACGCGTAGCAAGGAGGGTGATAGAGTGACATGTTCAAAATTCAGGGCAGAGACCTCTGGTGCCCTTGCCCTTGCGAGCTGGGGGAGACTGCAGGCCCCGGCGGAGGGGTGCAGGGCTGCAGGCTGTGCGGAGGGGTGCAAGCCAGGCTCCCCAGGTTCTCCTCTCACTGGTGGTGAAGGCTTGTGACTGGGCTGCACAACACAGCACAGCAGAGCACAGCAGGGTGTTTTTGCCCTGCCTGGGGAGAGCACTGAGAGATCGAAAAGCTCAGAAGGCTGAATGCTGCGGGGAGCTGTATTCCTAGGTCTGGTGTGGTAGTCAGTTCCTATAGTGCCTGGTCTCTGCCCCAAAGCTATTTAATGATACATACCCAGCAACACTGCTCCAGTTCTTCACTGCAAGGAGAGCGATGCCCAGCAGCACTGCTTCGGTTCACACCTTGCTGAAAAGCAGTGTCTTGAGCAGGTACCTCCAGTGGGGACAAATGCTTCACGGCACCAAGCGCTGATACATTCTTTGGAGCTGCCCCATCCAAACCCCATGCTAGGCTTCCCGTCCAGCTGGTGAGATCTGGGGGGAGCACAGGTCGAGGGGCCCCTGCCTGCAGACGCATCTGAAGCACTGGGTGTTTCTGGCTCACTGGGGTGCAGCTGCTTTAGCACCAGCAATGTCTTCTCTGACACTTTGCCTCCATCTTTACGCTAACGTGTTTGGAAGGAATGGTTTTCCCTGGGATCTTCCTCTGAGCCTCTTACCTGGGAGATCCCACAACCCATGATGTTCCTCATCGACTGTGCAGAGCAGCTGGGCCACTGCCAGAGTATGGGCATGCCCGGTGGCAGGTGGGGGCTGCGGAGAGCCTGGCTGTGGACGGGCACAGCAAATCCCTGTACTGCCCTTTCACCTCCACCTCACAGGTTCACCCGTGGGAGGTGGGAAGCAGCCAAGAGCTTCTCTTGGGGGCCTCTTGTGGCATAAACGTGCCTCAGTGGATGGCATCTCACAGCACAACCCGGATCAGTGTGAGTAACTCACGTTGGCAGCTCAGGCTGAGACACTGAGGCCTGAATGGGCCCTGTGGACCGAATTTCCCCAGCGGGTGCTCGCTTAATGGCCAGGCAGAGGCTAGGGGCTGCTGCAGGAGAGGGTGGTGTGGGCAGGATGTCCGCCTGCCAGGAGACTCTTCGGTGGCTCAAGTTTTTCATGTTTCAGGGCCATGATTCCAGCCCCTGGTGCAAGTGTGGAAGGGACAGGCCTTTTCTTTGGCGTTCTCTCTTGTTCTGAAATTGCACCCGTCCACAGACCGCTTCCCCACCTATTCCCCTGCCATTTGTGCTGAGAGGTGGGCAAGAAATGGTGGCTCCCACACTCAGCGGTGCCTCGAGGCTGACAAACTCAGGGATAAATACGCGAACACTGGGCTGGTTTGACACGCACCGAGCCATGCAGTGGTTCATAGCGATCGTAGGGCAGCGGGGCTGGAAGGGACCTCCCGAGGTCACAGCTAGTCCAACCCCTGCCTGAGGCAGGACCATCCTTATTCAAACCCTGCCGGACAAAT
The DNA here is from genome assembly GCF_001723915.1 of Gavialis gangeticus. NCBI lineage: Eukaryota > Metazoa > Chordata > Crocodylia > Gavialidae > Gavialis > Gavialis gangeticus. Next base: position 25,914,737 of record NW_017729011.1, read on the forward strand.
CGTAATCAAACCTCTTTGTAAAACTGCCGTCAACCCTGACACAATGCACATTGCCTTCCCTGCAAACGGCTTGCTGGGCCCGGTCTATCAAAGAAATCAGGCTCGATACTGTAAATTCTGCCCTCGTTAAAACACAAGGACCCGTTGCTCGTTAGCTGTCTTCCCAGTGCCCGCGTGCCCCCCTGCTGCATCAGCGATGGTGTGCACTTAGGTGCTGGACACACCTTCCCCCTCCCCAGGCCGTGTGCTCCCCCCAGCAGGCAGGTGACTGGGAAACAGCACATCCCCTTGCAGGGGGTCTCTGTGGGGCTGCTGGAGACCTGCTGTGCTCCGTCCTGTTGTTCTGTGGGGAAGAGACGCTGACCTTATTCTCCTGCTTAGAGAGATGCGTCTGGAACCAAATGAGGGCAGTAAAGTATAATGGAAGGCTTTACAAATGAAAGTTTTGTTTCTGCTCGTGCAGTGCCTTGTTTCCCCCTCGTGTATCCTGGGAAATCAGACTGATCAATAGTTCCCATTTCAGTACAACTGCAGCAAGCATTACAACTGTATAAAATTTACAACATTGTCTGCTGTAAATTTTAATTGGAAAAGCCTTATGGCTTTACCCTCTATCTTTGCAGGTTTAAATCTATTTGATTTAAAAAAAAAAAATCAAACAAATTTACTACATATAATATCGTGTCATACACTTTTTATTGACAGTGTAATATAAATAGGACAAAACCACCGTCCTGCTGGAAGAAAAATGGCCATAAAAATAGGTGGAAAAGGCTGGAAGTGCTGACTGCACAGTACGTGCTGGAGAAAACACTGCCCATTGCGCCGTGCGCGTGGCAACAAACTATTAGCCGGGGCAAGCGGGTCAGAGGAACGGATCCTTTGTGCATGTGCACAGGAGCCCTGAGCCGCAGCCAGTCGGCGGAGAGCGCAGCCTGCGAGGAGAGGAGCCGCAGCTCGGAGGAGATAGCAGAAAATGTCGCTTTCAGCACAGCTTTATTTCTGTCACAGGTCAGGCTTAAAATGCTGTGTGATACAGTTATTGACTCTAATCTGGGCATAAACACAAGTCCTCAAGCACCAGCCCAATTAATAATTTGCATAATTAACATGCATATTAAATAGGGACTGGCCTTGCATCTGTATTTGCAGTGATAGGGGTAATGAGGGCTAGCGGAGCGGTGCCTCGGGCTGGCGTTAGCAGACGCGTGGCAGTAGTAATTTTTGCTCGGATTGACAACTGCTAGACAAGCAGTCCCAGCATAAAACTAAACCCCGTTTGGCAGAATTAATCGTTGACAAACTGCTCTTAAAGCTGTAACATTGTTTCTGTCAGTTGTTCGGTTTGATGTCACTGTTAGACATAATAAATCAATAGTGTCAGAACTTGGTAATGTTTATAGCTAGCAAGGTTTATTATTTCATATGACTGTCATGTACAAATAGTGCTTATCATGGCTGCCCCTAAATTATCGAAGGCAGAATATTGCTTTGCATGGATTTCTGCAAATTCCTGCCCCAATCAGTCCCTTTGCCAGCTGGAGCCTGAGGGGGCGGCTCGGATTTGGGAGGTTTGAGCGGCATGAGCAAGGAGGTAGTTTTGTTCTCTGCAGATTTTTAGTACACAGGTTAAGACAGTGGACATGACTGTGTTTGCATCCCCGGCTGGACTACCTGGCTGTCAAGGCCTTTGTTTTACAAACCATTTTGTCACATGCCTTTGCTTAAGCAGTACTGGATTCTTAGCTGAGGATAGATCGAGAAGAAACAGTTTTATAATAGCAGGCAGGTGATGAGGTTTGGGCTGTGCTTCTCTTCTCATTGTAGGATTCAGGTGACTGCAGATCTAAAGGCATCTAAAAACCACATCCTTGGTCCCCGTCAAGTGAGCAGGCACTGGGCGTGGATCGCTTTGCAAACTGCAGTCTGGGATGCTTGCTCTAGGGACCCTACCTGCTCCTAGATGTACAGCTGGATCCTGCACCCCAGACTCTGGCGGATGTGCAAGGAATCAGGCCCCTGGATCGTCTTTACAGCATAGGGATGTGTGTTTATCCCATGATGCAGACAGAGCACAGTGAGCCGCTCCTTGGGAGCTGCTTCCAAGGCAAAAAGCAAGATCAGACTCCTGCCTGGATCCAGTAACAGAGGTTTGCACAGCAGCAGAGCACATGCATGCTTAGGAAGTGTGTGCATATGTGCAACTAGCCCCAGCCTAAATAGCATGGCACCACCTTGCGGCTTCTGCAGCCGGTTCAAAAGCAGCTTATCTCCCCTACCTGAGCTCCCCCCCAGCTGGTGCTCCCCCTGCCAGCTCAGGCAGACGGCTTCTGTGCCATTTATTCCTCAGCAGGCTTTGCATGCAGCCGTTTGAGCAGTGATTGACAGAGCTGCTCATGCAAAGCCTACCGGGCACAAGCCGGGCTGGGAACCGGAGGCAGGGCTAGAAGCCAAGGTGGCCAGATGTGGAGGAGTCAGGATGGCCAGCGAGTCGCAGGGCCCTGGGTGGCTTGTCCCTCACACCTGTCCTGAGGGCACGAGTGAGCCCAACCCCAGGACAGGCCTGCAGCACAGGGGGCGGCCCGACAGCCCTGCTCTCCCCCCTCTTCCCGCTTGGGCCACGATTCATCAGGACCCTGCTCTTTGTCACGTCACCTGGCAGTTGTTAATGATGCGCACACGAGGTGTGCAGGTCCGGGAGGGAGGAGCCAGATCCGCGGAGGAGGTGCCGTCCCACGTCTAGTGTATCAAACTGTCCTCTTGCTGAGGTGGGTGTGCATAAATTACTGCCATAAATTATTGCAGCCCCAGGGCAGGAGAAGCATCAAGTTATGACTTTTACATGAGTATTTAGTCAGCCATTCAATAAAAAATAGGTCTTCCAAGTGCGTGCTACCATTTATCAGCTGCATATTTATTATTTATCATAGCTACACACAATGCAAATGTGAATTACCAAAACAGCTCCTCCGAGGAGCACTTGCTTTTATAGGAATGTAAATGTATATAATGCACTTGGCAAACCAGACACCGACCTCTGAAAGGAGAGAAAATGTAGAGATGCAGATTTTATTTTTACCTTTCATTTTCTACATGATAAATTTTCTACTCGCTATTTCCCTCTTAAAGGTCATTTCCTGGATTAAGCTTCCTGTAGCTCACTGCTGATCTATGTATAGCTTCAGATAACGATTTGGATAAATGCTTATTGCCAGCTCTGTGACTGGGCCTGGTGGGGGAGCGGAGGCTGGGTCGTGACACGCGTTCAGGTTTCCCGAATAGGATTGTCATGTAGACGGACCCAGAACTCCAGACCCAGGCCACGCTCCTGCTGGCAGAGAGAGCTTTTGCTGAGTGTCACGTCAAGGCCTGAACGAGCATAGCCTACCGGGGAAGGGCCTCGAGTTGGGGCTACTGTGCGAAGCCCTCGGGGACAGCCTGCGCTGTTCCTGTCGGCATCGTGCCCAGCCAAGATGAGACTTCTCAGGTCTCTGCCCACCATGTGACAAACTTTGATCAGCAGGAAATACCTGACAGCATTGACATTCCTGCCCTGTGGGTTAATTCCAGCTTTTGTGTAATTTGTAAAATCATGTCACCTTCCAAAGAGGGATCTGAATAACCTGCCTCTGCTTGGTGTTTCCAGATGAGCTGGGTGCATTTTCACCAGTTCTCCAGGCAGCTCCCGGCCTCTCCATGATTCCCAGGCACATCGTGCCTTTCTGCTCCAAAGGTCCCAAACCACCGCCCCCGCTGCACGGAAAGGAACCGCTTCACCCAACACAGGGCAGTGCAGATCCTGGATAGCAGCCTGCGGGAGCTCCGCACAGCTCCTCCCTGCAAGCACAGGGAGCAAGGAGCCGGTCCACTGAAGCTGCGGGACTGTGCAGCTCGGGATGTGAAAGGACCCCATTGCACTGCGGGGCTCTCCACTAGCTGGACGCGCAGCCCTGCGTGATGGGGCGCTGCGTCTGTTTGCCTGGGAACACACCAGCTCACAGGCAAGGTGCCGAGTGCTCAGGGCGGTGTGTCAGAGTTCCTGGGTTTTGGAGGACCAGGCCAACTTCACCTCTTTCTGGGCACTGGGGTGGCTTCTGTGTGTGCAGGAGGTAAGGCTGTCCCCAGGACTGGATTGTGAGGGGGCCATGTGCTGCAGCCTGCGTTGAAGCCAGCGGGGCTCTGGCAATCAGCACCTCAGGTTAACTGCATATGAGGGAAACCCACTGCACAACCAAGTGCTTGAAAATCCCAAATCCCCCCAGACCAGGGAGACCCACCTGGACAGAGCAGCTTGGGCTGGAAAGAAAAGGGGCATCTCTAGCAGGCAAGGAGCAGCCATGGCAGTGCCCACCTCCCTTCTCCCTTGTGTGGCTTGGGGAGGGGTTGAGGCCTCAGCCCTGCATAGCAGCCCCGTCGCTGCGTGCAGGGTCGCTGCCTGGCTACAGGGAAAAGAGCAGCCAGAAAGTGTCTCCGCAATAAATTGGCCCTGGCGTCTGTTAGACTGGCAGGCCCACAGGGGGTCACATTCTCTCCCTCCAAGGAAACAGCTCTCGGTCTTCCTTGTGGGAAAGGGCACAGCCAGAGGGTTTCCCTCTTGGCATGGCTGGCGGCAGCAGATCTGGTTCTCCCTCCTCCCAGAGACAGCGTGAGCTGTCCCAGGAGGGTCCAACAACATAGTTTCTGCTGCCAAGGCCAGCGCCGAGGTAACCAACAGCCTGGCCACTGCTGAGCAAACAGGCTAGGGCCCTTTTTGCTTTGCATAGCAGCAATCCCAACCTTTCCCTGCCGGGTCCCTTCTCAACCATGTTCCTACTCCCTGCCAGGCAGTGGATGGCCTTTGCCTCAAGCTGGGCCATCAGGGCAGGACATGTGAGCTGTTGCCATCAGGGTAAGGGATGCAATTTGCTGTAGCCTCTGTCTTTCCAAAAGAGATGAAGCTGTGGGGATGCAGTATTGCTGTCAGCCCATCAGGTTGCACTGAGGCCTGAATTCTCCTGCCAGGTGAATGCACGCATGCCACTGGTTCAGAGAGACACTGCAGCAGCGTGCTCTTGGGAGGGCTGCTGCCAAGGGCCAGCCTGGTTTGCTCAAACACTGCTGTAGGCAGCTTGTCTCATGGGACGTTTGTCAGAGGCCACTCTCTCGTCCCCGGGTTATTAGTGAATGTTTGATCACTGTGGGCAGGGCTGGTCTGGGTTTGAGCTCCCCAAAGCAGCGGTGCAGGACTCTACACGCTCGCCCGGGGAATCTGGGTCACCCAAGAGTAGCACTCGTCTGTGCGTGTGTGTGTACATGCACACATTTATTTAACCTTTGCTTTGCCCCATACCAGAATTAGCAAACCCAGCAGGCTGAAGCCTGGCCCCCGCATCAGTGAGGGGCCTCTTTGGGTGTTGCAGGAAGTAACGCAGGCTGTTCAGTAGTGGGGGACTTTTTCCATCTCTTAGTGTAGGCTTAGCTGGTCGGAGAAGGTGTAGGTGGAATGGCTTGTTAGCTTATCTCCCTCCTGGTGCCAGCAATATGCCCCCTTATCCGTGCAGCTCATGCCGTCTCTGTCACTGCCCCTGCAGGGGCCACATCTCTGCAGTGTTTCCTTGCAAATCCACCAGTCTCCAGTAATTGGGATTGCATTTGTGAACATCAGTTTCTTTCTGGTGAGGAGAGCCCATGACCACCCACTGGTCCAGCGTGACCTGCATGGACTCCAGGATGAGAGAAACCACTCTTCCTACCCAGTGCCCTGGTATCTCTGCTGGGGCAGCCCCAGAAACAGGGGGTGCCATTTTTGCTGCCTTTTCAGTTGGCAAACGTGTGGCCCTAGGGAGTTCTGCTCAGCTGCACGCGCCTCATTGACAAAGCCCTCGCCACTCTGGCTAACAGAGGGTGCAAGGAATTGCTTATAACAGCCTGGGGGCAGCATTAGCGTCCTGGCGATGGACTCCACTCCGGGGAGCTGCAGTCTGCTCCTCTGATACATGCACACCCCATGTGCACAGCTCTTTGGGATCCCTCAGGCTGAGAGTCACTATACATGTTGAATTACTAAAGCTCCAGATGCGTGCTGTTTGGATGTGCTGCGAGCCCAGGCACTGCGTCCTACTGTTATTTTTATTTATATTGCTGCCCATATGCCAGCCAGCAGCAGGTCTCTGGGCCTGGATTTCCTCTTTGAGAAGAAATCAGTGGGGCTTGAGGACAGATCCCCCTCCTCCGGGGGTCTCTGCCAAGCTGCTCTGCACCAGGTACTGACTCCAGCTAGGTCACAGGGAGAGCAGAACCCCTGCTGCTTGCAACAGCTCCCTCCACCGAGATGATACTGCCCCCAAAATAGCCACACAGCCTGTCTTGGAAGATATGTGCTGAAACAGCTTGCAGAACGGTGTGTAACTGCTGCCCCCTGCTATGTTCTTTGTCAGCCCCCTGCTTGGTGCTGCCCAGGACAGAGATGGACGCTGCCTGCTCTGGGCAGCTGCCATCCAGAGGCAGGAACGTAGGACACAGGACATACCGGGAACGCAGAGGGAGGAAATCTCGGGGCACATGTTTGAGCTGATGGACTTAGCGCACGCTCCCTCTGCACTGCCTCAAGCAACTCCCCCCTAAGCACAGCTAAGAGTAGCTCCAGGGGGGCAGCTCAGTGTGATAGAGACCCCCCTGCCCCCCCCCGCACTTTTTGCTAGAGAAGGGGCTTGAGATTTGGGGATACAAGCCTGGTTGCCTCTCGCTGTCCAGGCAGCATGTGGCTTTGGGCTCTTCTCTTTCAGGTCCCTGCTCAGTAGTCCCTTCTCCCACCTGGCTGTGCAGTGGTGCCCACGCTGGCCTCCCTGCTGCTGGCACGGAGCCCAGTCGTCAGCACGCTAATGAGCTGCATGCCTCACAACTCTACTCATGGACTCTTGCTGGGGTGCACGACACCCTCCGTTCATTGTCATCCCTGCCGCGTTGTATCTGGTTGATGGTGGAAGGTCAGCCTGGCTTGATGCGTACAGGGGCTTTGGTGCTGCGTGCTTTTCTTGAGGCAGGGCCCTGCCATTTCCTGCACGTCTCCTGTGCACCCCTGCCGTGATGTATGCCAACTAGCTACCTGAGTAGGCCTGCGGTTTGGCCGGAGACCTGTAGGCAGTAGAAACCTGGCTAGCTGCTCAGGGGGGTTTCACCCGGTGCTGAGCCCCCCACGGCCCTGGAGAGGTTATGGTCTCAGATCCTCATGTGTCGCTTGCAGGGAAAATGTGAAAGGCACAGTTCTCCCAGTCCTGCTTTTGCCAGCTCCAAGATCATGTGCTAGCAATGACCTAGTACTCTGGAGCCAAACAAGCCCTATTCCCCATTGTGTTAGAAGCTGCTTTAGTCACAGATATTACTGAGTTTCTGACTCTGCTCTCATACAGCAAGGCCAGGAGAGCTGGCTGCACTTTGGAGCAGGGCTGCAGGGTTCCAGCTGCATGGCGTTGGATCAGAAAGCATTGCTCTTATGGCCTCTGACCTTTTGGCTGTCCCCTCCCTCTGTCTCCCTGGAAATGGCTGTCTCATGGCTATAAGTCTTGCAGCCTGCCTGGTCACTGGGGAGAAGCTTCGCCCCTGTGCAGAGGGGCAGCGTGAGGCCCATGTGCTATCACACCCCCCTTGCCTGTCTTATAGAATGATTACTGCTTGATTTAAAATAATTGCCCATCATGTAAATGATACACATAATCTGGAAAATGTAATTAAGTGAAACACAATATTTATAAACAATATTTCTAAACAAGACATGGGGGAAGGAAGGGGTTTTACCTCCAAGTGAAATCAAATCCTCTGAATGAAATGTTTGAATCCGGGGCCAAGTGGTGTGGCTTTCAAAGCCCGTATTTCTTCTCTGGGTAATTCCCCAAATCAACACAAGAACAAAGAGGAAGCTGGTTCTCGTTGGCTTCATGCTACATTTGGAACCGTGCACATGGCAGCCCGCACGTGGGTTTTGCATGTACGTGGACCTGGTGCCCTGGACTTTGGCTGATGCTTTCAGGCACCTTCACATTGCATTCTGCCTGATGGGATGTCTCGTCTTAACTTCCCGCTTCTACCAGCTACAGTACAGGGTGGACTGGGTTTCACGCACTGCCTCTTTATTGGGGCACTGGAGCCATGGAGCGAGCTCTCATCAGTGGGTTTCTGATGTTTCTGAATTTCCTTAGCGGTGAGGATATGGGTGCCAGCAGTGGGGCTGGCGATCCTGGAGGTTGTGGTGGGGACTCTCACTGCATGGCCATTTGGTGCCTGCTATTTGTGTTTTGTCCTTTAAAGCACCTGGCTCCCACTGCAACAAACTGGCCATAGGCACTTAGGCAAATAAAGAACTGAAGACTTATTTTAGGGGAAAGAACCATGGTGTTTGCAGGGAGGAGATGTGAGGAACAGGGAAGGCTTCTTCACCCTGCTACCATGCACCACAAGTCCTGACCCACAACCCTGCTCCTAGTGCAGGACCAGAGTCCTCTGGCACCCCCCCCGGAGCTGGGGTCAGGGGAACCTAGACCGTGTTTGTAAGGCATTTGCTGCACGCTCTCTGCTTCCATTCGTGGGTTCCTGTGACCATTTGCTAATGCCCCTCAGAGCCCCTCTGTGAAACCGTTCAGCTGTTCTGACCCTGGGAAGAAGGAGCAACGTGTGGGTGGTCTGAATTTTGGGCCTTGCAGGTAAAAGGGTAGGGCAGTATCTGACTGTGTCCTGTTCCTCTTGGAAGGAAACCTTAATATTTTGAATGAGTTTCCTGCCATCTGGTCCTCTCCACTGGGGGAGAAGGACTGAGGCTGTTAAGGGCTTCCTGAGTTGCTGAGCTGATAGTTATTCATAGTCAATGGGCATTTTCCTGCTGCGGCCCCTGGGTCAAGCTGGGGAAGGCTACAATGACGTAGCTGGTGTTTTCAAACAAAAACAGCACGTCAGCCTCAGGCTGCGGTGGGAGGAGAGCCGGGAAGAGCCACTCTCTCGGGGAGACGAGCCCTTTCCCATGGACTCGTGCCGGCTTTTGCCAGCCAAAGGGTCTGCAGTCGCCGCTTTGTTGAAGGGGTCCATCCAAACCTGTGAGACACTGAGGACGGGCTGGGTTTTCTGGGGGGAGGTCATTAGTTAATGTATCTGAGAATAGCAGCACATCCGTTAGCATGCTAATTCACTCAACTGGCAGCGAGTACTGCGACATGACAGCTTGCAGGGGGTGCGGGGGAGGGTCTGAAAATGGCAGCAGATTGGTATTTTGAAAGGGAGGGAAGTTTTATAATGATGAAGAAGAAAGATGACATTTGGTGCTCACATTTAACTTGCATTCGTTGTCCACAGGAGGGTCAGCCTGCGTAACCTCCCTTGATTAGGCCTCAGGCCGCCCAGCAGCTGACTGGGTGTATACCCTTCAGACTGCAACAAAAAGAAAGGCCTAGATAATTAGGCCAAGTTGAACTGCGGGAGGTAGCCAGCTTCTCGGCTGCCTTTTGTATATTCATGACCCAGCTTGATTGATGGAAGGACAGTGTTTGGTGACACTGTCATTTGCAAGTTGAAAGGTAGACTACAGGCTGGAGCCATGCTCAGATGTGCCTTAAAGGGTCCTGCAGTCAGCTCATTTGGATGCTGAGGATGTTCGCATCTGCATTTCTTTGTTTCTAACTGTTTCGGGAGGACATCTGTTAATTTGTCTGGGTCAGCCGGGTGCTTCCATCTACAAGCACCAAACCATGGCGCAGGACGGCTTCTTATGAAAACTTCCCAGCAAAGTTTCCACAGGGTTTTGGAGTCGTGCTCTTGACAAGGGGGGGGCAGTCTTGCAGGGAGGGGAAGACAGACCCCAACTCAGCCCAGCTCCACCAAGCTCTGGGTGTCTGAGTTCAGCCTCCCAGGCCTGGAGTGAAAGGAGAGGCATGGGTTAGCAAAAGCATCTGTTGAATGAGACATTTTAGGAGAAACGAAGTGCCTGGCTGCTTGTAAGAGCGGGCTGGGCTGGGCTGGCCAGGAAACCTGCACTTCCCCAGGGAGAGGGGGAAGGAGCCAGGTGCCAGGACCCGAGAGGGGCAGTGTTCTCCCTGCCTGACCCCCAGCCCCTGTCATGCTGCCTTTCCCAGTGCCTGGAGTCCTGTGCTGGCGGCAGCCAGCAGCTCACCGCCTCCACCGCTCCCTGCCTGGCTCCGGAGCCTGAAGGGAGCAGGCGGGGGGATAAAGCAGTGTTTCTGGGCCTCGTAAAGCGTGGCGCTTACCTGGCGAGGCTGTGGCACTGTGGAGAGTTATGGCTGTTTTTGCAAGAGAAGCACCGAGAGTTGCTGCGGGGCTGAGTGATAGATTTTCCTGCCTGGAGCATCCCAGTGTGTTTATCCATGGCTTGTATGGCAGCTTTCATAAGACATTTACCCCATGATTTGCGATGAGCTTATGTGTGAATAATTAATGGCAATTAATCCTTAATTACAGTAATTAGGCAAGTCACAGGAAATTAAGCTGCAGCTGGAGAAGACCATGCCTGGGAAGAGCGGGCTGGGGCTGTGCGAGTGTGCCATGCACTGACAGTGCGGCGAGCAGGAGCCGGGGCTCAGCTCCGCTGCCAGCCCGTGCCTGCACATGGTGCTTGCTGCCGGCACTCGGGTGCCAGCCTCCGGTGGCCCCGCTTGCTCTTGGCCCGGAACATAAAGGGGCTGGAAGCGTTTTGGGGGGGAAAGGTGCAGGGGAGGGAGGGTGTGGCTTGGAGCTGGAGCACACCGGAGCTGCAAGGTGGGGAGATGGAAAAAACCCAGGGCAGACCCAAACCAGCATGTCCCTCGCAGCTTCTCTGCTGCTGTGACACAGGAGAGAGGTAGGATGCAGCTAGGTCTGGCCCAGTGCCTGGCAGCTCAGCTGTTCTCATGCACATGTGTTTTAGGGGCACCGCTTTGGAGTCTCAGCTCCCTAGAGCTGAAAGGCTGCAAGGGAGAGAGGGACGGGGGCAGAGGGGGGAAGCTCAGGCCAGACCCAGTTCAGCATCTCCCTCTCAACATCTCTGCTGCAGGAGATGGGCCAGATGGAGCAAGGGTCTGGTTCAGCACACGTCAGTTCTCATGTCCCCATGACCCACCGGGATGGGGTGGGAAGGCGCAGGTTGGCAGGGCAGCAGTGGGGCCTTCTGCCTCCATTCTGGCTGTGCAGTACCAAGCACCGCTGCTGTGCTCCAGGGTGAGATCGCCCACCCCTGAAGCATCTCTTCTCGCCTCCCCAGCTGGCAGCAGCTCTGTGGCCCAGTGCTGAGGCGCTCCAGGCTCCCCCACACTTAGCTGCCCAGGGGCCAGCGCTGGGGCTGGGGGAGGCTAGGAGGAGCCTGTCAGCTCCCCTTGGAAGCCCAGACCCACGTGGTCACCCCTGTGGATTGCCTTGCCCTTGGCAGAGGGTTTGGGGCCTTCCTTACACCTCCCAGAGATGAACCACGTGGTCCCTGGGGGCCAGACAGGGGCAGGAGGAGCCTGAACATCATCAGATCTGATGCAGGTTTCCTTGGACCCGGGGGGTGTGGGCAGAGCCAGCGGCAGAGGAGCCTTTCCAGCTCTCTGGGTTTTATCTCCTGCCTGCCCACACTGGACATCCTCCAGCTAAAAGCCTCAGCTCCTGGAGCCTGGGGATGACCAAGAATCTCAGTGTCTGTGTTAAACTCAGAGTCAATTTCTAGCCTCTGTGGTTGTGGAGAAAAGGTGACCTGCAAAGTCTTTGGCATCAGAAGGCAAATCAATGGGATTGCATTCATTTTTGCCAAAACACATGCCATTTTCTAGTGAATCTATGTATTTTTTTGGGCCTCCGGTAAATTCTTGTGACACCTGCTGTTGTCGGTACTGATAAGGGCTGTGATTCCCCAAAGCTGTCAGCATTGTTGGCTTAGGAGCCAAACTGCCATTGAGGTCTGTGGGAGCAGGGATAGGCCTGTGCTGAGGACTGCTGAAAACCCCAGTGCAATCCACCCAGAGCGGGCAGAAAAACAAAATCACGTCTCTAAGAAAAGCCCTTTGCACAGGTGTTTTTGTATGCACTTAGACGATCAACAGGAAAGCCACATGGAAAATACCATGTGCACATTACCTTCAATGCTGACCAGAAAAGGTCAGGCAAAGACTCTCTGGTGCTAAAAAAAAAAACAGGCAGAATTAATCCAAAATTAAGATTTCTTGTGTGACTGTCCTGGAAAAATGACACGTCTTCCTTGCAGCGTTCGGTACCGAGCAAAAATAGCAGAGCTGAATCCTGCTCTCTCCTGTTTTCATTCTTATGCATCTTAGTGCAGAACTGCGCCCAGCTTTGCTAAAAATCAAGCCAATTTTGAAGGGAACGTGTAGGATTAAAAGGCAGGATTATCCCCAGAGGGCTGTGCTGTACTTGCTGCTCCCTGACCCATTGGAGAAGCGCGTGTATTTTGGAGTTGTGCTAAAATAACCCCTAATATCTGCGAACTTCCTGTAAGCAAACAAACCCGCACAAAAGCGTCTCCAGCCCTGCTTCCCGAGCCATGCCTTTGATTATCTGTAATCAGGCTGAGATGTGCGTCTGTGTGCACGTTCACGTCAGGGCTCTTAACCCTTTTCCAAATAATATCTTTGTATGAATATGTGCTGGGAAATAATGCTCCTATAGGTCCTGGCAATATAAATAATGTATGTGGAGAAGCTCATAAATGTAAGCTTGAATTTTCCTCAGTAGTTTTTGTTCTCAATCACCTTGATGAAACAATCTTGAAGGCGCTCTCCTTTCAGTGGCATTTGGAATGAGTCCCTGACAGCCTGATTTTCCACCCCTGTTGTGATGCTGCTTTCTCTAGTTAATATTCCTCTGTAAGTGTCGTACCAAAGTAAACCAAAGGAGCCCAGCTCATGACACTAAGGCTGCATTTGCATTAATTATGCAGTCAGGGCTGGTGAGAAAATGCTGTCACAGGGAGAGAGGCAGTAAATGAGAACCCTCTGAGTGAGCCTGAATGAAGAGCATTAAGTTCATTTACATGGAGGCAAGAAGAGCCCTCAGATTCGAGTGAAGGAACAATGGCATTTCTCTTGTCTGCTTGTTCTGTGGCATTGTTCTGTGACTTAATGAGTTAAAGGCAGAGTGTTTGCCTTGACAAAAAGACAGCGAAGATCCCTTTGGTATTAATAACAATAACAATAATTAATAATATCCCACTAAGCATGGAGCAGACACTAGGCAGAAAGTTTAAAGAGCCCCTGCCTTATGGAAGCCACTTGCGGCTGGTCTGGAGCGGCTCCGGGGGCAGTTGTGCTGGGAGGGGACGCACTCTTCTCCTGGCTGCGCTGAGATCTTGGCAGTACCGAACGGGGACCCCCGTGCAAGGCTGTCACGATGTATGTGCGCCTGCACATGTATGTGTGCGTGTGCTGCAGCTGCGGGGGACGGGAAGTTTGGGGATTTGAGAAGGGCAATTATCCTTTCTCCTGCACCTCCCATATGCTGCCAGCTTGCATTGATTTAGTCTCAGCCGTGCCCGTCATAGAGAGACGGGGCCATGGGACCCATGCCTTGCTCCCAGTGTCATTCTCCCCGCTCCAGCTTTTGGGAAAGCTGTCACATGGCAGAACCAGTGCCCGGCAGCGGCAGACAGCAGTGCCCCAAGGGGGTGGGGGCATGGGCATGCTCCATACGTGTCTGAGCCCTGCGCAGCCCAAGCCCTGCGAGCACAAGCATGGGGGAAGCCCGTGTCTTAGAGAGATGCCCGGTGAGGACAAAGAAAACTGGTGGCCCAGTAAATTGGGCCCTCCCCAGCAGCCCAGGGGCTTTCTCTCTGCCTCTCCCCACCACACGGCTGGCTTGTCTGTTTGCACTGGAAGCTCAGTAGGGCAGGGACTCTGGGACTCTGTGTGTACAGCGCCAAGTGCAGCGCAGCCTCAGAGCAACAGCAGTAGCAGAGGGGGGACGGAGGAGACAGGCCTCTCCAGGAATTCATTCCTGGTCAGATGTGAAAGGCAGTTGGATAAGGTCCAGAGAGACAGCTGGCCTCCCTCTCCATTGGAGACGGACACTGTCTGATAGCAGCTGGATGAGCACCAGCCATGTGCAAGGCGCTGTACACCCATACTGCCTGGGGAAAAAACAGCTTGTTCTGCTCCCCAGGCCTCCGGGCAGGCCGGCATTTCCTGCCCCCACTGCTGTCTTTACCCCGTATTGTCTATGACACAACCGAGCCGGCGTGGCTCGGGGGCAGGAAGACCGTAGTCACTCCCTCCTGACTTGATGGGGGTATTGAAGCAGGCAGGGGATGGGGCTGTGGGGGAGTGAGAGAGAAAGGTCTGCTGGCCCAGGGTCTTTTACCCCGATGGGAAAGGAGCAAAGCGGAGGCTTTGACCTGCACAAAAGCATTTTTCTTGCAAGCAACAAAATGCCCCAGTTTCTCAAGGTTTCTAAAAAGAGTAAAGGAGGATTAAAAAAAAAATTCATGTGCTTGCCTTAACATTTTTCATAAAAATCGAATTAACATTTCCACTGCCCAAATGTCAGAATTTTTTAGCAAAATTGCTCCTCTCTGAGCCAGGCGAACGGCAGAAAATGCCTCATTTCACACAGGGAATTTCACCCTTTCAGTTGCCAGGAATCAAGTTCACTGCCGGATGAAATGACAAAATATTTCTCTACCTCCCCCCAGCCAGTCCAATTCACAGATACTGCTGCAATTACTACGGAGGATTCTACAGTTACTAGCACATGTATGGGTAGGAAATTGCATATGTAAATATTTCTCAAATATCCTTTTGAATAAACTTTTATACGAGGTTGTATCTGCATGGAAAGCCAGGCTGTGCGGATGGCTCTCCGTGTTACAGTATAAAAACAACAGCAACACAATTTTATGGAAATCAAGTGAGAATTGTAGATGCAAGCTTAATTCACTGCCACCTCTGGCCCACTGACTGCCGCTCAGTTCTCTCCCCTCTCCCTGCTAGTTCCCTCGTGTGTGTGTGTGTGTGTGTACGTATATGTATGTATGTATATGTGTGTGTGTACATACATACACACATACACACACACATGTATAGAAAGATCAAGACTCCTTTATAGGAGCTGTATTGATAATGACATCTGTCCTATGTTGAATTAAAATGAGTGTCTGTACTTTGATTGTATTCATTTACAGTAATCAAAGGTGTCTTCAAATCACTCTTCTGTGTGTGTGTGTAATATGTAATCTGGAATTAAAGCAAAATTTGTAACCCAGAGGCATATGGAAGTACAGATGTTGAAACTGTTATATATAGCTCACTGAGGAACAAATAGGAATTTATATGTCGAATATTAAAGATGTGCTCTTTGAACCTTTAGTAAGTGAAGATTAATCTGCCAATATTATATTACGCTAAAACAGTTTGATTATTTTCATCAAAAGGGGGAGGTTTCCTCTAAAGTTCAAAACTTGTTGTCATCCATATTTATCTTCAAGACTTGCAGACACTTTGCACTCCAGTTTCAAATTTTAAGTGACTTTTTTATTCATGGTGTAGCATAATTTTCCTTGGAATGATTTATACTTCAATAATAGCTTAAATAATGTTTTGCATTCTACTCTTAGATGTCATGAAGGAGGTGTCATCACAAGATAAACTTTTGCATTTAGAGTCAATAAATAGTATTTAAGTAATCTAATAAAAAATAGTAAATGACTATATAGAGATATACACAGTATAGATGTACATATATATTTAACAAAAGACCATGTTTGATCATATGGTGTCATTAGCTTTGACATCACTGTATGGTACCAGTTTACAATGATATGAATCTTATAATACTATATCATGCTTTTATCCACTAAATAAAAACCTGCCCTATGTTTTATTACAAAGTAGGTGGCCTGAAGGAAAAATATATGTATTCTTTCCTTTTGGAATAAAATATGCATTTGGGCTTCTCATTTCATCTCCAATCTGTGTTATTCCTTAAAAATGCAGAACTGCCTGAAGTCCTCTTTAATATTTAATTCAACAACTTTTTAATCTGTCATTATGCTGTGATGAAGTAAGCATCAAGTGTCGCTGAAAAAGATTAAATTATACTTGGAAATAGGAATTGAAATGATTTAGGGTTGGAGGCTGAATATTTGCTTTGCACAAGTAATAATAGTAGTAGCTTGGGTGAAGAAGGGTTTGGATCTGGCTTGAATGCCTCTGCTGAGCCCCACTCCCCAGTGGCTGCCCTGTGATTTACTCTGGCACTGCTGAGCTTTATTAGATTTAAATGGAGGTAGGAAGTGGAAATTCCACCCTACAATACATTAATTACTCTCTGCTACTTCTTTACACTGATTTCCCTTTTCTCCGTAAACATCATAAACTCTGATGCAGGCAACCCAATGGATAGCTGCTCCCAGCAACCCTATAACTTCTTGTTAACAAGCTTATCTTAAAATGGCAAAGCAGGAATAATTAATATCTACCTCGGGTAGAATGGATGGCGTGGAATAGCGGAACACTTGTTCCTGTCCATTCATGAGGGATGCCCCCATGCAACGAGGAACTCGTGCCAGCACATCCCATTGTTTAACTCACCACCTCACGCTCCCCACTCTTTCTGGAGCCCTCTTTGCCTTGCCTGCAGGCAGAAGCAGAAGAACAGTGTCTTGTTGAAACAGTGGCTCCTTTAAAGCCCTGGGTTCAAATTCTGCTGGGCGGCATGGGAAAACCCCCTGCCTGGGCCCCCCTTGCAGGTGTGCGCCATGTGTGCATCCTGGCACTGCTCAGCTTGTCTGTCACTCCTCTTGAGAGCGGCCTTGTGCTGGGATAGCGGGTGCTGAAGGGCAGGGCTGAGGCTGCATGTCAGCCTCTGAAGACGGCAGGGGAAGCAGTCCCTGCAGCTGGCTCAACCCCTCCAGGCCTCTTCCCAGCCAGTGCTTGCTGAACACCAGATTTGGCTCTGCGACAAGCAGCTGTTGCAGAAAGGAGTAGCCACCACCGTGCATCAGGCCAGCCCCAGCAGTGGCAGGACACCGACATCCTGAGACCAGGAATCACAAGTCACTGTTGAGATGGGAAAGCAGCACCAGACACCTGTGTTTTCTGTTCTGCCTTTTGCGTTTTGACAAGTTTCCCCAGTTATCCGGCACACAAAGAATGGTGCGAGCTGCTATGATCTTCACACACAAGGAGATCTTCACAGTATTGGCTGTACTGGGACCTGTCTGCTGCCTCCGCCAAGTCCAGCTTTCCGTAATCCCCAAGGAGAAGAGCCTGGTTCCAGGAAATCTGCCATGGATTTTCCTAGTGGCCAGCCCTTTTGCATGGAAAGCACACATCTGTGCTGCTCTTGCACGTATGTTGCTATGGCAGTGATCACCCGCCATCACACTTGTACCTGCGAGACAGCCGGTGTAGTTGGGACCCATGTTTGCAGACACACTGGACGTAGGCCAGGTGGTCCCGACCTTGTTACTGTTTATAATTCTTACAGCCGCTTGAATGAATGAATGAATGGGTCCCCTTGCATTCAGGGCATTTAAAATATTGATAATAATTCTTACTTTTTTTACACGTGTGAGTGCAGGGTGGACAGTAGTTTGCTGTCATCATGGATAGGGTCAACGTTCAGGGCTTGTAAGCCAAGAGCACTGTCCGGGTGTCATTCTGATGGGGCAGGCAGCTCTGCCTGTGGAATAGTGCTTTTATTTAATTGTCTTGCCTCTGGATCTCCCATCTCTGCCCTCAGTTACAGTTTTCCCTCAGGTTCCTGGTTCCCTCTCTCCCCTGGCCCCTGTCCTTTGCTCCTGACCCTGGCACTAGACTCTGCCTGAAGGTTAGGGCCATGGCCAACTTTGCCCACAGCTCTTCCACCCTGAATTGTGCCCACGTTCCCAAATGCTCGGGGCCATGGAAATACAGGAGCTTCTTGTGCCATTGCAGGACCTTCTGCTACACACTCAGAGATCCTGTGAGGCATGACTAACGTGGGAGAGCTGGCAGTGCCGGAAGGGGTCCTGCTATGTATGGGGCAAGTGCCACTTTGGCGTGGTGTCGGCCCCTGCCCAGGGCGGGTTCTCCTGCCACAGGCACAGGACTTCTTGCTGGTCTGGAAAGAGGTGTAACTACCCTGCCAGGGAGCCTGACAGGTAAGCTGGGCACCTTCCAACCCCTTCCAACTGTAAATTCTGAGCTGTTTGGTATTTGAGTGTAATTCCTTCCAAACCGGCATCATTACTTGATTGCGATGAATTACTTTTTCTGTAAAAAAAATAAAAAATAAAACAAATAAATCGTAAATATAAATTCGCTTGCTGACCCTGCGGATTGTTTGCAGCGTGGTGTTTTGGTTGTGGATAACCTTGTAAAATAAATCCGGTTTTTAATAACAGCTCCATGTTTGCCCACTCATTGGGGTCCCCATTAAGATCTGCATTTGTCACCAACCTGCCTTTTCAGCCCGCACAGGAGACAAGTTCCTGCCCCTAAACCCACTCTGCTTGTAGGGGAAAGTAAATGCATGTCTTTGTAGGAGAATAAATAAAAAGAGCAAGCTGAGTCAATAAGCGGGTTCAATTCATGCCTACAGCAATGGCGGACAGCTCATTTTGTAGATGTGGGTGTTTTGTTTACATTTATAATGCAGCTTTATTTAATGCTGACAGATATAGCTTGTGGCAAATGATAGTCAGAATGTATGAGCAGTCATAATGCTTCTGTCTTCTTATAGTGTGCCGCTGAAAATAAGCAGTTCACCTCTGTTTTTATTGAGGAAAGGATATGAGACAGCTATAGCTTCGTGAGGCTATTTATTGAGTTGTTTTACTAGCTGTGAACATGCCGCTTTATAGCAGTTGTGAAAATGGACTTTGCTAGTGTGTGGGAAAGGAAATAACATTGCAGTATACAAGGGTAGTAAAAAAAATCTCTATAAATAATTTTTCAGACTGAAGAATATTCTCATTTAAACAGGCAGAGAGTCTGGTGATTTTTGCCAGGTGCCAGCTTCTCCTGGAGCAGCTGGGGTTGGTTCCCTTCACTCCTGCTCCTAACGCAACTATTTTAATTTAAAAAAAAAAAAGGCTAAATCCTTTCAAGTTGCACCTGTGAGAGTTTCCCTGGGAAAGTTTGTTTCAGCTCCTGGAGGTTTCCTGGCTGTACGGACCCAGTGAAGCTGAGCAGAGCCATGTGCCTGTCAGGCCTAGGACAGGGTAGAGGGGCTGCCTGCAGGACGCGGGTTTGATGTGATGTGGGGCTTTCTTTCGGCGCCCAGGCCACGCACAGCCTCCATGTGACAAACTCTCTCTGCGCCCTATTTATAATGTCAGGCACTGAGGACCCGGTGATATAAATATGGCACAGAATTCAGTTCACTTTATAAATAGCCTTGCCAACTGCTAGGGATTCACAGCTCAGGCCAGTGTAAAGGGAGGTGGCAAGAAGCTGCCAGTGCATCAGCATTTTGGTTCCAGGGAGTCGCGTTCAGACACACCAGGCCAGCTTTGAAAGGACTTTCTCAGCTAAGGAAGCTGTCTCTTCTCAGTGACCCAGCCCTCTTCCTGCAGCCACGTTTCCGAGCACCAGATTCACTTGCAGGATTGGGGCCCCAGTTTGATGCCCCCTTTTTCCTTCACCTTGTAGCGCCCAGTCCAGAGCTGGTGGGAGTCCTCCCCTGAGTCAAGCTACCGGGTGCCTGAGCGTTTGCAGGGGCAGGTGCTACATCTGTCTGGGCTGAGCTGCTGCCACTGGTCGCTGGTCCTGTATCGCTGCCATGTCGTTACGTAGCTCCTGGCGCTCGTTTTGAATCTTAAATACATGAAAGACAGTGTTAAGGATTAGGTGGGATTTGGGGAGTTCATTGCGTTTTCTATTTTTATTCACATGTTCCGCAGCAGCAGCGAGGGGCACAAATCATTTTCATGCATGCAAAAATAATTTAGAAAATGGTATGAGTCTCAGCAGGTGAGGCCTTTTGTTTCCTCCACGTTTATGTACAAATTCCTAGGGAACACTGAATATTAAATTGAAATAACCCTTCCTTATTATGCTACAGCTAAGGATTCCATTTAATTCTCTTCAGATAAGGTTTTTCTGGACACGCATTTGCAATTGCCTGTCCTGTAAATACAGTTCTCACTACATGCTCCCCTACCTTCCCGCGGCACCGTTACGGCACTGCTTGCTGTATTTATGGGCTTTTGGCTTTTTGGAAGGAGACATTTTCCTTCTCATTCTCATTAAGTTTATGGATTACGGGAGTGCCGTAAGATGTCCCCCCTTCCCCCCTTAACTGGACAGAGAGATGGGTTAATCTCTCCGCAGAGCCATTCCTCCCCTTCACCACCTGGTTCTGAATTGCCGGCCAGCAAAGCAGGAAGGATACTGGACCCCGGCAGCTGCTGCGCCCCAGACCCTGCTCACGTGGGGGGCTGAGACGAAGGATGAGGGGTGGAAACGTCCGTGTGGGATGCACTTTGCCAGGGCTGGCTCTTTCTGTTGCACTAAGACCGCTCGGCTTTTAGCCTCATAGGAGTCAGAAATTTTGGTGAAAGGGGGAGCCCTTTCCCAGCAGGGGGTACAAGCACCTTTTAAACCAGCTGCCCCCTTCCCTTGGTAAGACATCCTGGAGGCTTTCACGTGTGCCAACAATTATCCAGGTTCTTTTTAAATATTTTATTCATTCAAACTGAGGAATTAGTCTCATTTTTATGAAAATAAATATATGGCCTCGCTATTATAATAAGATTGTCTCCACTGTGTTTAAGTAATAATCATTTATTGTTTAAATACAGTAGAGGCTGTAACAAAATGCTGTCAAGAGCCATCACACTCATTAACCTGCCAGCTAATTAGCCTCCTCCTGCCTGATTGCTGACAAGTTCTTCAATCTGAACCTATTGCTGTTGTGTCAGCACTGAAGCACCAGCGAAGTGGAGGAGGGCTCCATTAGATGTTTGCGAACAAAGTCTGTGCATTAAAGGTTTGTTTTCTGCACTCCAACAAATGTTACAGCATTAATATTCTCAGCTATAATTAAATTGGAAACTCTTAATTACCGTAATTAGTGCATTAACTGTTTCCTTCTTGGCGTCCCTGATTGAATTCAAGGAATTCCAAGTGCAAGTCAGTCCGAGCTGCGCTGTCCTTTTTCACCCTGCAAGGATGAGGGGGGCAGTGCCTTCCCTTTCCTACCTAAATGTCTTCTTGCCAGGACAGAAGGGGACATAAAATAAAACATGAAAGTCAGCTGGCTCCAGCAGTTTAAGATTCAGCATTATGGAAACGGACAGGAAGTGTAATGAATGTAAATGTGCAGCTCAGATAAAGCGCTCTGCTGTGGCCATTTAACTGATGGTGGGCAATTAAACCTTCCCGAGAAGGCTTACCCTTGCAAATGTTTGCCCGTGTGAGCACCACTGCTCACCTGGGCAATCTCTTGTGAGCCGGTGGGGTTGCACAGGTGAGTGCAGTTGCTCGGTTGTAGGGTCAGGCCCTTTGGTTGTGTGCCCAAGCACCGTGTGACTGTTTGGGTTGCAGCTGTGTCCATAACGAGCCAGGATCAAACTGCCACGCCTTGTGCGAAGCGTGAGTGAAGCCTTTGCTAATTACTGAGCGCTGCACATAGTCGAGTGACACACAGTGATTTTTATTGGCGTTCGTCTGGCTTTGTTCTGTCAGAATTCAGCAGGACCTGGGCCTTTCTTTGCAGTTTTGCCTGTGGAAGTTTTACTGACAGCTTGTTTTTCATTAAGAGCGTTAGAGCCTCCTGGTGAAGTGCAAGGAACGGGAGCACCTGGGATCCAGTGCGCAGTTGGTGGCATTTTTAAAAACACCCCAGATACTCCACAATATGGGAAGACGGCAGTGGCAGTGCGTAGGCTCCCGCTTGCCGTGCACACGCGTACAGCGTGTAGATCCACTCTGTGCACGCAGTCCCAGGCTGCCTGACCTGCAGCTTGGAGAACCTGGCAGCTGCGCCAGCCCAGGATGGCCACTGACTGATACCGGGGCTGATGGAGCTGGGACTTTACATGTGAATTCAAGGGTTTCCTTTCTTCTGTGCTACAAGGGTCATTATAAACAGAGCTTAGCAGAGAACCTCTGAGCAGCGTAAGGAACTTCAGATCTCAAACGGGGTAGAAGGCACAAGCATAGCTCAGATGGCATCGGACATGCTGTTAAGACCTAGAGCTGCCTGGGAAACGACTTCCATCCTCTCAGAAATTTGGCCAAATCACATCAAGCAGTTTTCACTTAATCGAGACATTTTCTTCGACATTTCTCAGGTTTTTTATCTGATTGTTGTGTGTTGGTTTGTTCGTTTTGCTTTTCAACAGTTGGGAGCCAAGTTACTGAGGACCTGAACTGCTATTTCCTGCAGAAACATCTGTTTTTTTTAAAAAGATCATAGGTTCATAGGAAAGCTGGGCTGGAAGGGACTGCACAAGGTCATCTGGTCCAGCCTCCTGCTCAAGGCTGGATCAGCCCTGACTAAACCAAGATGCTCGTCATTAAAAAGAGGGGGGCTTTGAATGAAACATTTTGACCTGCTCTAGTAAGAGGACAGCAGAGAAAGCTGACCTTGGCAGGGTCCCCTGAGGCTCAACAGGCTTGCCATAGTTTGCCTTACAGCACAAGTGAAATGTGTTTTGCAGTCCCAGTTTACCTCTTTTGATTTTCAGTCCACGTGACAAAATCAACCTGGGAGTTGTCACAGTGTCTGCAAGTGGCTTAGCACTTCTGATACCCCTGCACTGGATTGGCAGCCGGATAAACATCCCCTTGTGCTGTGAAAAATCATTTGCAAGATCTGATGGGCAAAGGCACTGGTTCGGGAGATCTCTCAACTGTCCCAGTTGGTCAAGAATGGAAACAGAGATCCTGTTGACGCCTGGCGAGGAAGGGCAGGGTGTCCCGGGTGGCTTTGTGGCAGCCGCTGGAAGGGAGTGGGACACTGGCGGTTGACACATAAAGGAAACCTGGGACTTTTGTCCTCTTGTCCAGGCCTTGTGTAGGCTCAGATCAAGCGTAGTATGAACCACACCATCCCAGGCTGCGAGAGCCAGATGCGACCCGACATAGTCATCACTAACGAAGAGTCCAAGAAGGTCGTGATCGTGGACATGTCCATCCCCTTCGAGAACCGGCCCCAAGCCTTCACCGACGCCCAGGCTCGCAAGTGGGAGAAGTACGCCCCGCTGGCCGACACCCTGAGGGGCTGCAGCTACGACGTGACGGTCGACGCGCTCATCGTGGGAATGCCCAGCAATGAGAGCGTCCTGCGTGCCTGCCGCGTCTCCCGCTGCTATGCCAAGCTGATGCGCTGCCTCATGGTGTCCGACACCATCCGTTGGTCCCACGACATCTACGTGGAGCACATCACAGGCCACTGCCAGTACTCCGACCCCACCAGACGAGCTGCTGCTGGACTGGACCCAGAGGGGACCGTCTGGACCGCC
>NW_017729011.1:25938387-25948387 GCF_001723915.1 Gavialis gangeticus
GGCTTAGTTGGCTAACCTTGTATCTCCTGTAACCTAGTTGCGTTCCCCTCCTCACCCCCATCCCTCTATTGTTAGTCCCTTGCTTGGGCGATCTGTATTTCCCTATCAGCTTTGTCATCTTTTTTTGGATTGCCAATCCTAAACATTTACTAATAAAAGTCAATCTGTTCAAGAAAAAAGGAGCTGGGACAAGGAGGCATTTGTGGCTGCTATGGAAGTAAAAGCTACTGTGCTCCTACCCTGGTATCCGAGATCAGTTCATCCGTGCGTGCCTAAGTGCTGTGTTCAAGGAGACACAGGGCTATTTCTGACCCTTCTCTGGGCTGCAGGAGGGGCTTTTTGCTTGTGAGTTTTTTCTCCTTAAAGCACGATGGGATCAGTCACAGCCAGGGTGGGAGAGCCCCCCAGACAGGGCTCCACGCTCTGCACCGCAGCTGTCGGCTCTCATATTTTGGTTCATATCCACAGGGCTTAAACATCTCACTGCAGAACTGGGCAATCCCATATGACGAGCCTTGTTTTCCATGCGGGGAAACTGAGGCATGGCATGATTGAGTGACTCATTTAACATCACACAGCGAGTGCGGGAGCAGTTCCACAGTCTCCTGGGACCCAGACCAGGCCCAACTGCCTCTGTGCAAGCCCCAAGAGTAGAAACTGAACCGAGTGGTATTGATCTTTGCAATGCTTAAATTGAAGGTCTCTAAAACACCCCCGGAAACTTCAAGCAAGATCAGGGCTGGTTGGTATTGAAAACACCTGGGAAATAAAGAGCTGCTGCTAATCTCCAGTGAACCAGGGAGATGGGGGGCCAGGAAGCATCAGAGCAGGGGCTGAGTGTCAGGGCTTAGGCCCGTTGCTATCGCCAGGCACCGCTGAGTGGGTTGTTCAGGGAAATTTAGCCTGTCGTGGCACGGGGCACACCCTCTCTGTTCCACTCGGAGCAGCTTTCTAGTCAGCCACGGGTGGGAATCTGTCCCTTGGCCTGTCTCCAAGTCTGTTCCCTCCTTCCAGGGGAATGTGGTCCAGAGCCCGGCTGCTTTGCTTGGTTGTTTCCAGCCTTCGGGCAGCCGCAGCAGCCTGTTCAGGGCAGCAATTCTTGCCAGTTTCAAAGGGGAAAAAAAGTGTTACCTTGATATTAGCTTTTTATTTTTTCCAAAGCACAATTATTCTGTATGGATAGAGTACAGGCAGATAACCCTAGGCAAATTTAATTTCAGATTGGGCTTTTGCTTAATGTATTATTCATAGTATTATTTATATCATCACTTAGACGTATCCCTGGCAATAAACCGGAAACTTAACTTTAACAATAACACTCACCTCTGTTTTGGGGAGGGGGCAGGGTGCACCAGTCTGGGCTCAAAGCAGCTGGTTCTGCTTTGTTGCCCTGCAGGGTTTTAATAGGGGAGGCGGTGTGGTGGGGAGGGGCTAATGAAGGGGTTGGAGGGGGTTGTTTTGCATCTTTTTAAACATTTTTGCTGCATGACCTGGTTTTGCATTTTTCTGCATCTCTGTTCATCTAATTAGGATGTTCTAAAAAGACCTGGACCACTTATTGTACAGAATGGTAGCCTGTGGGTATTTAATAAGGAGCTTTCAGTGGTACATTTGCATCTTTTGCTTGGGGTCTGAATAGTGAATTACCTTAAAGATCATTAGAAGCGCTGCTGTATTGTTAAAACCAGGCCACAATATTTTAATGACAGTTTGAAACTTCAGGCATTCCTTATAACACAGTTGACCCCAGCGTAATGGTGCGTGGTGCAGGTGACCTGGTATAAGTGGCTCATATCCCAGCTTCATTCATAGCACAGCTGCCACAAGCAAGCTGATTTCCACCCAAATACCCAACCACCTACAGGCTGCAGCAGCTACAGCGCTAACAATAAGCCCTGCACTTGTTGTGCGTACTCAAGTGTATGCCACCCTGCCCAACACTTCATAGAAACGAGCTGAGAAATGTAATTGGAGCCATTAAGCAAAAGGACTGTTGACATGTCCATCAGCTCAAGTGCAGAATGCAACCCTCAGCTCTCAGGATGTCCCCGGGTCTGCTCCCTGGCAACAGGGTAGGGTACAGCCATGGTGTGCTAGGCCCCGTGCAGGAGCGTGCTGCACCCGCCAATCGTGTCTGGGAGTGTGATTTAGTGCAAAGGCTGCATGGAGCGAGGCTTGGGGTGGCTGCATCCTGTGTGCATGGCAAAGCCATTCCCAGCCAATCTGTGCCAGGTATTTTACAGAAATGCATTTAAAGCTGCTTTGGAAATGTTTAGGCTGTCTTCCAGCATGGTCTCCTCCACTCGGTGGGCCGTAGCATCTTCGCATACAGCCTGCTCCTTCTGAGATGCAGCATTTCCTCTTTGTAAGGTGCATTTTGGTTTTCAGGTAAAGTTTCCTCTGGCTCTTTGATGCTTTTAGCAACGTATTTAATCAGCCAGGTATGCAGCAATACGGAGCCTGCCTCTCTACACGATTTCAGCACCAGCCACATGAAGCAGCTGTCTAAGCCTTTCCTCTCCACATCAGTACCTGTTCATTCCTCCTTCCGTGATGAGGTTGGAATCACTTGTGTGCACTTCTGAGCCAGGTCTGTGTACTTCTAATCACGGAGCTAACAAGCCTTGCGGCCATTCAGTTCTTATGACACAGTTTGGAGAGGTTTCCCTTGAAGACTTTCACATCACATTTGCTTTTGCAAATCTAAATTAAGTGCTTCTCTCGTTCTTTATTATAACATAGATACATTTTGATACCTGTGTTCATTATCTGTTAAGTATGTGCATTAATCAACATTTCCTATCTATTCTTCTGTTTTAAATGTTATTGTGACACTTTGTGGTTACGGTTTCCTAGCAACTGCACATCCTCAAACTGACCCTTGTCATTTCAAGGGGTCTAGATCTAGAATGCTTTAACGGCCCTTAATTATTGATACTGTTTCTCAAATATAATCAGTCCTCTTCCTTTCACAAGTTTGATTTCCTATGAAAAGGTTTGATTTCCATAATTTATTAGTGGCTAATGATTAAAATATGATAGTGCTAAATCAGCATCCTCAACTTTGCTGAAAACTGGGTCACGAAAAGTTCTCTTTTCACAGTGCAACAGGCATTTGCAGGGATCAGATTAGCCATTTCTCACCCCAAAACCTCACTTACCTTAAGACACAGAAATGGGGGGCAAATTGGGCTGCCTGGTAATTAGTATTTATATGTAACATTATTATTATAAATAAAGAAGTGATGATGGCACCCACAACATGGGGATTATAATATCCCTTGGGCCCATAAAATAAGATGCCTCTCTGAAGTCCAGCTGCACTGACCTTGGAGAGAGAAAATTCATACCAGATGTACACATCTCTGACTGTAAAAACACAAAGCTCTTATTTATTGAGCAGCCATTGTCGGTGATTTTAAAGGTCCTGATGTCCCATGACCTGTCACGGCTGGCACTGAGTAGGGATTCGCAACCTGCCAGTGCTATAAAGAACCGGCATGTTGCCCCAAGACAGTGGGCCTCGACCCTCCTGCTGCCCAGCCTGCTCCTCAGAGCCGTGGAAATTTGGGAGAGGACAAATGAAGCAGTTCCACAATGGGAAGTTAGGTGCAAGAACTGTATTTGCTGGTTTTGAATAAAATGCCAGAAAGCATAGGTGCTGCAGAAGGGGGGCCATGTCAGCACTTAGCTAGCTTCCTGCTGATGAAAGGCTTTATCCATTCATTCATTCATGTGTCCTTTCATTCATCAACGCTCAGAGCAGCTCTTTCAGTATCGAGCATGTAGCACGAGGTCTGCTGCTGCCCTAGGCTTAATGCAACTGGCCACCAACACACCCATCCCGGGACGTTCCCTTTCCCTCTCATGTCAGCCAGTCTGGCCCAGACCCTGGGTGGCCCTTGTCCGCCTGCTCCGCCAAGCTGACATTGACTCTTTAGAAGCTGGCTCCTAGCGCCTGGCGCGGTGCCCGCCCGCCTGGGGTGGCCGGCGGTCCCTGCAGACAGGCTCCTCCCCTGCGCAGCCTGAGAAGGATCCAGGTGAGTAGCTCAGCCTCGCTTGCCAGTTATCAAATCTCCTGAGGCCTGTCACTCGGGATGTTGCTGCCTGGGAACATCAGCCTTTCTACAGGGCAGTGATTAATTTTGGTGCATCTGGTGGAATGTCTACAAGATGTTTGTTTCAGTTATCTTCTCCCTCTGCAGTGTTTCTCCACTGTCAGCCTTCCCCAGCTGGGCACTCTTCGTGCATCAACACCGCAAAGAGGCTACCTGATCTGACAGGCCCCTTGTCTAAACAATAAAGCCTCGTGTTGTCTTTTCTTCACCCTTCTTATAACACTGTCAGGTTAAATGTTACAGAAACCCAGACCCTCTTTGTCTTGAGGAAACTGCTTTATTTGTGATGCTGAGATGGAGTGCTGAGCCCAGCCGGAGCCTGTACTTTTTCTTGAATAAATACATGCTAGGATCGGGAGGCAGCAGGGGGCTTTAATGAAGCCCCGCTGTGAAGATTTACACCCCAGGACCTGACAGGTTCAGGTGAGCCAGGCTCTGGGCCAGGTGGCTGTTTCACAGGTTAGCACTCGGGAAGGAGCTGGTGATTTGGGGCAGGGAGAGATTTGCAAGGAGGGGAATTTCTCTTTAAAAAATTCCATGTAACCAGCATTATTTTCCTCCTCTGGGATCCCAGACAATGGATGCGTAGGCCTGTTCATTAATATTGGTTGTCTTCTGCAGGGAGGATCCAGATTCGTCGTGCCAGGTTTTAAATTTTTAATGTATTACCAGTTCTTCCACAGAGCAGGCCTTTTCTTTGTTCTTTTTACAGTAATGCTGTTTTGTATTCAGGCTCGCTCTCATCTGATACAGCTCTTAGTAGCCCCTAGAAAGGCTCTCCCCTTATCAGAGGCGGGTAGATTTGACAAAGTCTGTCTTAGCGAGTTTCTGCGGACTCACGCGTCCAATTTTCTTGTCAAGAGTGCTGGGTGGTGTTTGGTGCAGCAGTTGCTATAGGCAAACACGCCATGGGTTTAGTCATGAGCGTGGCGTGGCTTCGTGCTGTGTGGCAATCCAGTCACTAACGGGATAATCTCGTGGCACGGGCACGTGGGCCATTTGAGAAGGTCTGGAAAAGCAGGGGCACTCCTGGAGCTAATGGTGTAGCTGGCACCTGCCTGTTCAATCCATTTGGAAAGGAAGTTAGACAGAAAAGGGAGCTGGCGGAAAGGAGTCTTGGATTTTGGGGCCCTTTAGAGACCAGGTGCTGGGTCTCCCACCCCTCCAAATGTCACCTGTTTGGGTTTATGAATAAAAGCCAGATGCTTGCTGAGGGCATGCGAGCGGCTGCGCTGGGATCCTGCCGTCCATGCCCACATGGCGTGTGGATGTGTTAATGGCGTGTTAATTGCTGTACGTGTTGTGAAGACCCCCTCAGGCATGTTCTAGGATGCAACATGTCAAGTTGATCCAGACCAAGCGATGTGCACGTCAGACTGTAACTCTTAAAAATCATGCTTGTAAACATAAATAATTAATTAAATTATAGTTTTTATTACCCGTTTCCATTCTAGCAGTGTTAATAAGTAGCTCGACTTCTATCCGCACCTGTTAAACCCAAAAGCTGTCAGTCTTTGTTTTCCCTGGAGGCCCGGGAGAAATTTGTTATGCAATAATTTCTCTTGTAGTTTGTGCTGTGACATTCGTGCATGTTTTCTATTGATCCACGGGGCATGTACTACGAGAGACCCGTCTCTTCTGTTTTCCAGGCTGATATTTTCATTCACTTCAGCGCTGACCTGTCCTGGGACGCCAGTCTCAGAGCATTTTGCTTGAGTGCAGCTGCATTTCTTGAGGTGCCAGGCATCCGAGTCCCTTGAGAGGCCACATTCTCCCAGGCTGGGTCCCAGAGGGGCATGGGCTGGGCCCGTATGCCCCGACCCAGCCTGTGGGGCTGCAACACAGCTGAGACAAGCAAAGGGCACCTTGATGTCAGAAAACAAGGCCTGTCCCATAAAATTGCGACTTCCCGCAGGCTGTGGAGCTGAACCGCAGGCTGCGTTACTACAGTGCAGAAACGCGGAGGGCTGGGCCATTCCCCAGGCAGTGACTGGCAGCTTAGAGCTGGTCGGGTCAATATCTGCTAGCACATGCGGTCTCAGATGGCGCCGGACCCCCTGGACCCAGGTGCGGGCCCTGGCCCTGGCCCTGGCTGTCTGTTCCCAGACCCCACGCAGCAGCCTCCAGTGGTTTCTTCTGGGAAAAGCACTGGCATTTTTCAAGTAACCTTTATTTCCACTTCATTTCATGTTCGCTAAGCAGCCCCTGCTGCCAATGAGACCCTTTCTGTGGCCACCCCTGTGTGGGGTGCGAGAGGAGAAGCCACTTCCTCCTCCTCTCGCTGCTCCAGCCGACCCGTTTTAGCTCCCATTACATGGGAGACTAACCCCTGCAGAAAACGTATCACCCCTGGCTCTGCGGTGTAATACGCCTTGTCGAGCATCACCTCGCTCCGAGTTATTTCATCTTTGAGTGGGACCGAGTGAGTTGCTAATGGCTGCACTTTCAAGGGTGTTTTGTGCATTAAGCACAAACATCCAGGTTGATGCATCAGAGCCGGGGGCTGTTCTGTGCTCGCAGCAGCCAGAGCAGCGCACGCGCCGTTCGGAAGGATGCTTCCTTTCAGGAGCCCTCTGCCGTACTCTGCAGCAGTGCAAATGCCAGCACCCCTGTGCCGAGGGAGCTGACGCCCACCGCACAGCTGTCTGGCACCAGCGTGGATGGCCACATATCTGTGGATGCTCTGATGCCACGGCCCCATCAGAAGGAGAGTCAACATGTGCCAGGCCATGGTAGGCAGTCAGGTTCTGTGCCCTCCATGGGTCTGTGGTCCCCCGCAGCGTGTGCTGGACCCGATAGCTCGGCCCGCGTAGCTGCCCGTGTGCCCTGCTATTTACTGCTCTGTGTAGCCGGTGCTGGGGTCAGATCCCTTCCTAGTGCTGCCTGAGGACCAGCAGACCTGCTGAGCCAGGCCCCAGTCCCTCCGCTCTTCCTCAGTTTACAGCCCTGAAATTCTAATTTAATCCTCATGCAAAGAGGGCTGCGATAAATCTTGCCGTCAGCATTAAATATTGTTTGTTTTAGCTGCCTTGCACTTCATGTTTCCCCTTTTAAGGGGAGAGCCATTAGGAAAGGTTAGATTCACAGTTAGTGGCGCTTTAGCTCTCCCTTTTGAATCAGTGAGGTTGCCGGTTTATTGCTCTCTGACTTGCACTTCAGTGATGAGAGTAAACTAGCATCAGATTAAAGGTCAGCAAATCCCATCAAAGAGAGGAATATTAGGGGCACAGATAGTTGGAGAGGCAGCACACCACTGGGTATTGACAGGGTGATTCCAGGGTATCAGTCAGCAGAATTATAGCTGCCCAGAGAGTCAGTACAGCTTTAATGAGCCTGTGTGAAGAGGAAGAGGGTGGATTTATGTAGTTCCTCATAATTTTCTGTAGAGACTGTTATTGCAGACATTCTGCAGAGTGTTCTGGTCTTTCATTTAATTCAAAGGTCCTGGAGCTTCTCCGTCCGCGAGACTCCTCTCTGCAAGCTCAAATCAAAGCTGACATCTCTGCAGTTTACCACCTGAAGGGCCCGCTTCAGCAGGGAGCCTCTCCTGGTCACTTCAAAGTCCTGGATGTGGTTAGCTTAACCTCAGAGTCGTGTCTGAGTGACCGCCGGCAGCCGGCTTCACCTCCAGACAAGCGGCTAAATTGATCAATTCTGGGTTTTTTCCAAACTTGAGCAGGATGCGAATTTACAGCGAGTCCTTCAGGGCTTTCTGGGCTGGGAAGCAGGGGGACTTGGCTGTTGCTGTTGGGTGAATGCTGCGCATTTGTGTGCGCGGGTGGAGATGGGCGGGAGAGCGCCCTTTGTTGTGTGACTCTCACGTATGTGCAGTGGGGCCGGCGGAGGGAAGCCTCAGGCCTGGTACAGCCTGTGAAACCTGGGCGGGGGGCACAATGCTTCATAAACCTCTGCAGGGGAATTGGCAGTGCCGGCTGCCTCCAGGGCACGGATCGAGCGGTGACACTGGGCGACAGCAATGCAGTCCCAGACAGCCCCCGAAACGTCGCCTTCCCCAGACCCTGACCCGCCGGGGCGCTTTCCTGTGTGGCTATTTATGCCCCGTGGCTCACGTGGTGTTTATACAGCCTTTGTTTACAGCTTGCTGGAAACAGCAATTTATGAGCAACTTTGCTGATCAATTTAGAATCTGTTCGGTTTTATTACTTAGTCTAGATATCCATTTGGGTGATTTATTGTCTGAAAACTCTAAATGTATACAACTTGGATCATATTTTTAAATAAGTGTGTGTTTTTGCAATGTTAAATTGGAGGCTGTGCTCCTGTGATTTAGTGCTTGGAAAACACGCCATTTAAGCCTTCCCTGGCACACCCCTCCACATGCCTCAGGCCACGCGACAGTGCCGGCTGGGGCATTTTCCGTGCCATACGGCAGCCCAGTCATGGAGGCTCTCCTGACTTTTGGGGACCGTCCAGTAGATTATGTGCCTCAGGTGGCCCAGATCATTTCATGGAGCCCTGGAGCCTTGGCCATTAACCGGCTATTTGTCCGGAGACGCACCCAACATGCTCCAAAACAGAACTGTGCAGAACATGTGCATTTCCTGTTTCCATAATATACCATGCCTCACAAAACCTTTTCCATAAAAAGTGAGGCGATGTCCCTTATAATAATGCAAATAAAACTTTATGTCGTGCTGTTACCTGCATGTGTACTGAGAATGACAATGACCCTGCAGGGCCGGGAGGCTTTGCCTTTTGGGGACGTTCGGCTCTGGCAGTGGGGAGCGCGATTCTGGGCCCCCCCGCCCTGTTTGAAAGTGAGGGATCCCCATTTCTGTGCCATGCTATGAACGTTTTATAGGGCAGGGGAAATAAGATGGCTGCAGCGGCGGAGGAGGAAATGAGTGCAAGGAGAAGCCCGAGATAAATGATCTGATCTGTGAAGGATTCTCAGTGCCATGAGGGATTTATGAGTGAAGTTTACTGAGATCCATAAAGTCCATGGCTAAGCAAATCTGGTGTTTTAACTTGCAGCAGAGCGCAGTATTTCCTTTCTGCCTGGGGAAGATCAGTGCTCAGGGTCTCCATTGGGTGGCTGCACCACTGTAAGGAGGAGAGTTCTCCTGGTGATGATGTCAAAGCAGATCGTTTTCTTTGGCGTCAACACATTTTTCATGCATATGTAAATAGAGTTTAAGAACTATGTAGATAAAACACAGAGAAGTCCTCGGCCAAGCATAACACAGAAATGACATTAGCGTAAGTGTGCATTGTGGGAATGGCACACTACGGTACTGTCACAAGTGCGGCTTGAAGAGGAACTACTTTGGATTGCTGTGTTCAGTGTAGAGTTTGAGAGCGAGCTACATGGAAATCGTTACCAATACATTTGCAAGAGAGAGAAGACAACTGTTGCTTCAAGTTGCAAAGAAAACTGGATCCCAATAGCACGCGTAATTAAATTTATCAAATGACCTCCTCCGTAGGTGCTCGCTTTTGCAGCACATGAATGGAGAATGGAGGAGCAGTGATGACGAGCTATTGAGGGCTTTGCTTCTTCAAGCTCAGCACAAATAAGACTGACATTTGAGCACTAAGTGCAAGTCAGAAGTAAGGAAGAAAAATAGAATGAACCAAACGAAGAAAATGGGATTGGAAACATAGAAATCCGTAAAAAGTGAGGAGAGAGACAATGCCATAAAAGTGCACAAACTTAGACATAATTTATAGGGGGAAATAAATGTAACCAACATAAAATCTGTAGCAAAGAACTCAATTTATAAAAATACCAGTTATTTCATATTTTCTATAAAAAGTTATTTCATATTTTCTATGAAGAGTACAGCACTGTGCTATAAATCTGATAAAAGTTGTAATCACAGGAAAGATTTGTTTCTGTTGTGAACATTTTTTTTATTTCA
>NW_017729011.1:25953387-25975887 GCF_001723915.1 Gavialis gangeticus
CAGGCTTGCTGGGTGACCTGGGCAGGTGCTGGAGAAGGGCTGTCTTCTGGCTGGGATCTGCAGGGACCTGTGGAAGCCAATGGCAGTGACCTCAGCGGGCTTTCAGACCTGGACCTCAGGGAGCGGAGGACGATGGGCTGGGGCCACGCCAGAGAGCCCCAGCATTGCGCTGCGACCGTGTCTGTTGAAACACCCACCTGAGCACCCCGTGCTCCAGGAGAGGCCCTCCCTTGCCAGCGAGCAGGGAGCCGAGGAATAAATAAGTAAGACTGAGAGCACAAGCTGAGGCAGTGCCCTGCATCTCCACCTTCTGTCTCTTGGGTCAAGCCTTCATTGTGTTTGCAATATTATTCTGTTAGTGAGGATACTACTGTACAATTCAGACACTGCAGGTTTCTAATCTGCTTATTTATAATTCAAAAGCTTGCCCATATATTAATGAACCCTTAATGAGCTGTTGAAAATGCCTGAATTACAGTCATATTATTAAACTCCAACGGCCCCTGTAATCATACCATTTGAGTGGGCTTTAGGTACTTTTCATATCTGCAGCTTTGTATTGTGAAGGAGATGGGTTTATTTGAAGAAAGCTTTGTAATAATTTTGACCTGCAATTTATTTATTGGCCTCTGAATGCAGTAGTCTATGCAGATGCTCTCGTCTATTATCTGTGGGGGCAGGTGCACAGCATGGTGAAAGACAGCTAATTAGGATTTGCTGAAAGATATGCTAAAACTGTGGTCTTCTAACAAAGCCAAGTTCATTGTTAAACAATGTTTTAGTGTCTGTTTATGTGATTTGTCTAAATCGTGGAGATACTGAAATGCATGTTATGGTTATAAGCAGATTAAAATCAGGAGCACACATGCTTTTTGTTAACCT
Source organism: Gavialis gangeticus (assembly GCF_001723915.1). Taxonomy (NCBI): domain Eukaryota; kingdom Metazoa; phylum Chordata; order Crocodylia; family Gavialidae; genus Gavialis; species Gavialis gangeticus. The sequence continues at coordinate 25,954,270 of NW_017729011.1, forward strand.
TATAGCACTCTGTTGTCACCAGGGAGACTAGATCTTAGACATTCGATGGATCCAAATGTGCATAAGAGGATATTATGGAGCATAGAAGGGGCTGGCCAAAAAAAGGGCACGACTTGGCATGGCCCTATTAGAGGGAGAGGGTTTACTGTCAGTCAGCAGGCTGGTAGGTGACTGCTGCCTAGCTGGGACCCTCGCACTTCCTGGGCCATTAGTACATCTGTAGTTGTGCTGGAAGTGATGTATTGTTGTGTTCTTTCCAGCCCGCTCTCTACCTTCATTCCACGATGCATTGAAAGGTCAGTGAGCTAAACAGTAATAAACTCATGGGTTGATATACTGAGGAATAAAAAGGGAAACAATAGCCACAGAGTGTGAGCTTATATGTCAAAAAATACATATATTATCACCGTGCTCAAAGGGAGAGTCATTTATAAAGGCAGATGTGAGTCAGGAACAGACATGTGCCAGTGGATGGAAGGAGGTGTTTGCTCATTGCTAAGGAATCTGGGAAGTGCCCTGAATTTTTCGCCGCAGATCATTTGGAAAACAACACGTGTGCGAGAGGAGCCCGTTAGCTGGCTCAGCAGCCTCCCGGTTTCACAGCATACAAAGGACTTCACTGCTCCAAAGGAAAACCACCCCCTACTTATGATGTGCTGATTTGAAGCATATCGTTCATGTAGTAACTAGGGAGGGTCCAGTGCAGCACGTTCATCCTCATGCCCACGGTTACCTCTTGTAGGAGTTCAGTGGGATGAACAGTTTTCCACACCCAGAGTCTGCACTGCAAGGCACGAAGTGTGTGCCGGAGACCCCTGGCAGTGATGTGGATTTGTGTGTGCTGCACGCAGGGCCCTGTGGCTCCCCTGAGAGCTAGCTTCTATCTAGCAATGCACTGTGCTTCTCTACAGAAACATTTCATGTTATGCCCATGCCCAGCTGCCAAAGTACCAGGGGTCAGGGGAGCTGTGCCCATTTAATCCCAGGGAAAGAATTTGGGGTGTCTGTGAGTGTCCGGGCAGAGGAGAGAAACCCACATTCACCCATGAAGGAGAATAAGGAGCATGGTAGCCCATGAACTTGTAAATAGCTGGGGAAACATAAGGGAGGACAGGCTGCCACAGAAAGCAAAGGGAGAAACAGAAAGAAGACTTAGCGATCTGGACGGGTGTTAGGAGGAAGCAAATGGAAATGAGAAATGGAGGAGGTGAGTCTCTCAGAGCAGTCTGAAAATCAGGAGCAGCCAGGCTGGGAAGGAGAGGACAGTCTCCTGGAGCCAGCAGGGATTATCCCCTGCAGAAATCGAAGAGCCAAGGAAGTGAGTAGAAGCAGGGGTGATGAGTCAAAGCGAAGCAGAGACGGGGAGGGCCAGGGAACCTGATGCACAGGACAAAGCTGCCGCTCCGTGAGGCTGATGCTGGGCAATGCGCTGAGCAAGCTGAGCTCATATCACTGGAGAGACCCGAAAGAACCACTGGCCTCTTTGACCGCCTGGCTGTGAAGAGGCAAGTCCTAAAATAAACTGCTCTTCCTCTGCCCAGCGCTAACCATGGTGCGCGCCTGGTGGCAGCGCGTTCTGCATGCAAACCGTGCCCATCTGCAAACCTCCAAACAGGCGACAGAACTAATTTAACACAATGACAAGATGTTTTTATTATCCCAATGAAATGATATGGAATCACATTTGTAAATGAAGGTGACAGATTTAAAATGTGTATTTTAGAGCAAAATGAAAGCAGCACCTTCCTGTGCCAGGGAGGTTGGTCAGGACGGGGTCATGTGGCGCAGGCCGTGGCGCTCAGGGCAGGAAGAAATTAGCCCTGATTCTGAGAAGATCTGGGCTGCATTCAGGCGAGGGCAGAGACTGGCATTGCTGGCGCTCAGCTGATGTTCCTGTCGTGTCGTGCGCCCTGGACTCCATGCAGCGCACTGCTGTGTGCAGCAAAAGCCAAGGGTGGGCACAGCCGGCGGGACTGGAGTGCGAGCATGCAAGGTGCCAACTGCCGACCCACTGGGATCCGTCTAACGAGTGCGTGAATACTTGCTTTTAAATAGCTTTAAAGAGGTTAATTAGGCTGGGATGGATTTGGGCGGTGTTACATCTTTAATGGAAATGCTGATTCAAGAAGCCGTGGCTCTAGCGATTTTTATACCGCTGTAATTATTTTTAAACTTTGTTTTCGGCGTTGTTGATCACGTCTTGGCAGAATGCCTGCATGACCTGATTAAACCTACAAATTGTCAGCCTTGATCTATAGCGCTCAGATGAGATTGCTGACTGGGCATCACTTTGAAAGTTCTCGATTTAAAACAGAAATTAGATTTAAAATGTTTTCCCCGACCATGCACTGTAACAGTGCTGGCAATTTTAAACACATATTTAGCATCCCAGCATCCTGATGGCAATTAAATTACTGGGTGGTAAAAGAATGTGTAATTCTCTGCTGTTTATGTTCAATTTCTGAAGCTGCATGTAAGCTGTGGTGCGGTGCCGTGTTCTGCGTGTGAGTGTGGCACTGGATGCGCTGCTCAAATACCGCCAGCCTCAGCTTTCCCCACACAGTTATTGCCCCTGGCTTGCTCTCACCTCTGTCCCACCTGCTTCCCATTTGTATGTGTGAACCTTCCCACTAGGTACTGGGGCAGCTCCAGAGAATGGGGGTGCCTTTGGAGAGAGGCTGCTTGAATTGAACTAGCATCCAGGAGACCTGCTTTAGGAGGATTCCTAAACGGTTTAGGAGATGATGTCCCTTCTCTAGAAATCCTACATCAGCCCGAGGACTTCTCTAGCTGGAACCGGAGAGAGAATCTTAGCAAGAGCAACACAGGACTCAGATGTGTTAGGAAGAAAATGGGAAACAAATCAATGGCTTCCAAATAATTAAGATGATTACCTCTCCTATGTGGTTTTGCAAAAGGCAAAAAACGTCAGTCTTGCTTAGATGGCGATGTGTTATGTGTAACAAAAAAAGCACCTGTAGATGTTTGTACATGTATACATGCATTTTTATAATACTTGCAATAAAAATTTTCTGTGGGGTGTTTTACAAGTTCTTCAAACAGATTCATTCTCTGCTAGGTTTTGCTGATGGTGGAGTCATGTCTGAGGATTGTTTCTGTCGCTTTGAAATTCCATAGGGGCATCTTGGGAAGCTTGGGCATCTTGGGTCATCACAGGGATGTGACATGAGCCATTATCAGACCTCAGGCCTGGGCACCTTGTCATCTCTCACTGCAAAAAGTGTTTTTTCAAGGGCAAAAAGGAGTGGTACAAACCCTCCAATGAACAGGGCTGGCTGGGGCAGGAGTCAGACAGGGGATGGGAAAGACTCACCGTGTTTTCTCCCTCTCTCTCTCCCCCAAGGTTTGAGCATCAGAGGAGCCCAGGAGGAAGACCCTCCCGATCCCCAGCTGATGAGACTGGACAACATGCTGCTGGCGGAAGGGGTGTCAGGTCCGGAGAAAGGTGGGGGATCGGCAGCAGCAGCTGCAGCAGCAGCCGCCTCTGGAGGGTCTTCAGATAACTCTATTGAACACTCAGATTACAGAGCCAAATTGACCCAGATCAGACAAATCTATCACACAGAGTTGGAGAAATATGAACAGGTCAGACATCGCTCTCACAGTCCTACGTGTACCTGTGGCCGCTCTTCTCTGCACCTCTGCTAGCCAGCTCTTGTTTCTGTACAGGGCTTGGAACAACCTCTCTCTCTTTCTCCTTCCCCTCCTCATCTCTCTCTCTCTTCTCTTCCCTTCCTCCCCCGACACCCGTCTCTCTTGGAAGAGCTGTGCAGTCAAATGAGACCATTGATACTCTGGAAACAAGAGGCCTGGCTTGCATGCCTGGGGGGTTTCTGTTGTCCCTGACTGTCATTTGTAGCTGAGCTTGTGTGTGCATAAAAATACCCCCTGAGCTGCTATATGCCCCCATCCTCGCAACTGCCCCAGGAGCGGACTGGTCAAGGGAGGAGCCTGCAGAATAGTGCCACCGCAGACCCCAGGCAGCTGCCTCCCATGCCTGGGGTGCGCTGGTTTGAGGGGCAAGGTCATGGCTCAAAGCAGAGGCAAAGCAAAGTTCCTGGCCTGTTGTGGGCCTTAACAATCCCCCTGTGCTCGCGCAAGAATCAGAGGGTTGGCCCCATGGTCATTGTTTCCTGCATCTCTAAACGTCACCAGGCATCTCAAGTTGGGTCTGGCCAGAGCCAGCTTTTCCTCTGGCAGCCCTAGCTGGGGAGATGATATGCAGTACTGCAGGGTTACTTGGGGTGAGAGAGAGCTTGTCAATTCAAAACAATCTGCAGGTACTTAAGAGGAGCAAGAAATACACAGATTAGTTTGATGGCAGAACCTTTCCTGGGTGAGGTTGACTCTCGGTGCCATTATATGATCCAGTCCTCTGCAGTCACCTGAGGGGACTAGGGACTTGCTGTCTTCGTGGCTGCACTGGGCACCAGGGGCTCAGATTGCTGCTTCCTGATGTTTTCGGGAGTGGGGCAATTGCTCCTGGCACTGTGGTAGGGATCATGTTCTGCAAGCGCCCCGTGGAGCTGCAGTTCTCTCCTGTCCTGCTGTGGCATGTGTGGCGTTGCATCACAGGAGGAGAAGCAGAGGGAGAAGAGAAGGGTGTGAGATCCCTGGCCCTGGCAAGCCTCGAGTAATGTCTTCATCTTTCCATCCCAGAGGTGTCCTAATAAAGCTTGTAAGCCCTGGACCTCATCAGCTCAACGAACCTCATCAGCCGGTGGTTTCCTGTGCTGGGAAGTGCTGGGCCCACCCTGAGCCCATTACAGTACGGTGAAGTGAAAGTCTGAACCAAATGAAACCGCAGCAGAGATGTTCAGGCAGCCATAAAAATCCTGCTAGGAACCACCAAGGCAGAGAAGAATCACAGCTCTGCCCAGACGCCATCCTGAGCTGCTCTGCTGCGGCTTCCCGTCCACTTGGCCACGCTGCTGTGGCGGGAGCTGGGCCCAGCGCAGTTGCCCAGCCAGGCTCCTCGGTCAACCCTCAGTATTAACCCTCCATCTGACCTGGGCCTGCTTTAACGTCATGTTACAAATGCCATTGCAGCAAGCAAGCAACATAAGGGAGATGGGAGCTCTCTGGGCTGCACGTACAGGAAGGCGGTTAGTGGAGACGGCACAGTGTGCAGGGTTAGAGACACTGCCAGGACCTCCGTGATGGAGCACCGCGTCCTGGGCAGACTGGGCTACTGGGGCCTGCTGCAGTGAGTGCCAGTCCGCTCAGCTTGGCAGAACGAGCCGGCAGGAGAGTCCCCGCTTCTCACCTGCTCTTGGTCCAGAGCAGCACACGTGACTCTTGTGTGCTCTGGTTTCCTCGCCCCGGACGGCACGGGCACTGGGCTGGCATCTCTTGCTGGGACAGTGTTTCCCTGGTGGGGGCTCTGCCACCCCCAGCCAGACAGTCCAGCTGAAGGACCCACTACTACCCCAGAGCCTCTCGTCCACAGGCTGTTAAAAGCCCCATGCACTTCTCTCCCCTCCATCCCTGGGGCACTTTGCCCACCCAGGGTCTCTCCCTCGCAGATTCCGGCTCTTGTCGACTTTCGGAGGGGGCGGCCAGCCCAGCGGTGGAGCACCTAGGCTCTGTGCTCAGCTGTGCAGGGGGGTGTTAGGAGGCACGCGGCATCCCAAGAGAGAGAGGGGGACGGGCATGAGGCTGTCCCTGGCCAGGGCGAGTCCAGAACAGCACTGCGGTGGTGCCAGGCTAGGTCTGCTTCGACACCAGCCACGCAGGCTTGTCCGTGGCCATCACTCGAGCAGGGAGAGGCAGAGGCAGCGAATGGCTGGCAGTGTCTGTGCCTGGGGCCATTTCTTCTGCAGGGCCCCCGGTCCTCCCTGCACCGCCACACAGAGCAGTAGTGAACACCTCTCTTTTGTGTGTTGAAGTGGCGATGGCCATTGCATTAGCCAGAGCAGACCTTGCAGTAAACAACAGGCCGGTATAAAGTCACGGGGACAGAAGCTGGAGATGGATTTGGGGCTGAAATAAATTCAGATTTGTGTTAATAGCTAGTTCCTGGCAAGTGTCCTTTGACTATAATAAGCTTAATGACTTGTTGGGGGGGCGGGGGGAAATTGCGTTTTTAGCCGGTAGCTCCATTTACAAAGGTTTCAGCCGAAATGTCACAGCCATCCGTCCACCCCTCAGAAAACCGAGGAGGAGGCTCACGTGCTGCTAGGGGAGGGCGAGAGGCCGAGTGGATGCGAAACACGCAGGCTTTCCCCCCTGTTGATCCTGACACCCAGCGCTGCCTGCCGTACAGAAATATGATAATTCCTCCAGCCTTGCAGCCAGCTGTCTGCTACCAGTTTGTCTCAAGAACAGCGCCCATCTCCACCGCAGAGAGGCAGCCGGGTTTGTGCACCTCTGTCTTCACTGGCCGCCAGTTTCTGGACAGTTGTTACTGTCCTTGGGGGACAGAGGCAGCAGAACCCCTGGCCCAATGTCCCCTGGGGCAGGAGCCGGCCCCCAGCCCTGAGCACGGGGAGGTGAGCCCACTATGGCTTCAAAATGGGGTCAGATGCCTGCTTCTGTCTCTCCTTGCCTCTGCCCGTCCCTGCTCTTCTCTACCCCCAGAAGCACAGACCGCAAGCGTCTTCTGTGCAGATGCTTTCCAGACAGAGCTTGATTCTGACATTTGTTGCCAGGGAGGGGAATGCACTTAAGGAAGGGGAAAAAGTATGTCACGCCATCAGCAGCTCTCCCCTCGCCGCGTGCCAGGAGAGATGGCCGTACACAGGCAGCGCTCTCCATAATTTACAGCTCCTATAATAGAGGTGACATATTGAAAGCTATCTTCTATAATTACATTGAAATACATTTTTGCTGTAGGCAAAAGTATTGTAAGGGTCCCACGCCTCCCTGAGCAGCTGGGAGTCTGCTCTCTGAGCTCACAGCTGTCTTTCGACTTAGCACCACATCGGGTGAAGCCTGGGCGCTGGGCAAGTGCCACGGACTGTGCTGGAAGCCGGCCGGGTGCAGCTCAGCCTGGGGCTGGCTGGCTGTGCCGTGGCAGAAGGCTGTTTGGGGAACGGCTCTCAGGCTGCCAAAGCAAGCCAATCTTCCTCTTCTCCGTGTGCACATCTGATTAAGCATTAGAGCACGCTGAGACACCCTCTGCTTCTGCAGGGCTTCAGAGCAGGTTAACAAGGCCATCACTTATCACCTGACATTATTAATAAAGTCTGGGGCACCAAGCAGAGGCCTGCAAAACAGGCATGAGAAAGGGGCCAGGAGTTTCAATGCTGGAAGTGACCCAGGGGAAACACAAGAAGGCGGCTGGCCCTTCCAGTCTCCCTGCGCTTCTGGAGAAGGGGGAGGAGAGTCAGGCCCTTCATCTCTCGGCCTCCAAACGATCCTGTCCTGGGATGCAGGCGGGGCCTGGGAAGGCTTCTCACTGCTTGGCAGTGCCAGTGCCCTTCCTCTGTTGAACTGCGTGGTGCATGTGCGCTCAGACCCCTTGTTTTAATTTACTGAGCTCACTTGGCACCAGCATCCTCCTTCTGACAGCACTTTGATGCCATTTCTGTGGGGAAATATTTGCATGTTACCTCCTCCAGTCCAGGCAGATTTGCACCAGACAGTCTGGGAGCCCTGTGCTGGTGCAGCCTTCTTGCCTTCTGCCCCGGGCAGAGATGGCTCTTGGCCTGGCTCTCTTCTGCGGAGAGGGGCCCCTTTCTAGTCCAACTTGCTTCTCTCCCCATGAGGTTCCCTGGGACACCTCCTGCCCCCGGTTCAGGTCCCTTCTTCCTGGATGGGGGAGAATCGGGTGGGAGGGCAGGCTCTAGGTGTGGGCTAGGTGGCTGACAGGTGACTGGGAGCCCTCTCAGGGTCACTTCTTTTGCCTGAAACAGGGCAGAGGAAAAACCAAGACCCCATTTGCAGAAGTGTAAACCCAGACAGCAGGCAAAGAGCCCCAGAAATGCGGGTGGGTGATGGAGACACCAGTTCCCACTGAACCAGCCCCATCTCATTGCACCAGCAGTGCTGGAGGGAGGAGCAGGGAGCTGTGCCCCGACTCAAGAACGACCACGTGAGGAGCATCACGGCCAGGAGGGCATGGGCAGTGCTGCGCTCCGTGCCAAGGGCAAGTCTGCACCTTTCCAGGGAGAGGAGCTGAGCTCGTCCGAGCGCTGCCTTCACAGTGGTGCAGCAAGGATGTAAATTAGCCTGTAATTTACTTTCAGCAGTGTAAAGAAAAAAATCACTTTGCCTGAAGTGTATGCATCTTTCTTAAGGGTGTACCCAGATTTTAATTATCTAAATGTAAATACTTAACGAATTTTACTTAGAGTAATGAGCTAAAGTGCACACTACATAAATGAGATGTTCTAATTAATCATGTATGAACTACTGGTTTAAAGAAAAGCTATGTGAATTCTGCGAATGTTGGGCTATTGCCAAATTGCTAATCAGCATTTGCATTCATAGATGGCTTCACTTAATAAGTTGCGAGACATTCAGCAAATGTTGTAGGAAATTATGAGTTTTCAGATGCATAAACTTTTCACTTTTAACTCTTTCCCTTGCATGGGGCTAATGAAATTCAGGTGGGCCACTGAAAATTGGTGCAGAACAAATGAGGAGGGGGTGTCCCTAACGCTAGCCTTAGAAGAAAATCAAAGCTGGCACTGCAGTGATGCTTCACCAGGCCGATCTGGACAAGACGTGGCACTGTCCCCTCTGCTGGGTTTAGCAGCTGCTGAGCATCAGATACATGGCAAGCCTAGGGAGAGCTTTGGTCACCTTTGCTTTCTAACCTCTGCCTGGCTTGGACAACCAGCACACTGGCCTGCTGGAGACTCCTAGCTACTTGTGGGATGGACTTTCATGGGAACAGGAGACCAGCCTCTCTTTTGCGTGTCTAAAATGTGCGGTGCCCAACCAGCACAGGGCTGTGTCTGTTGTTTGGCTAAGGCCGGGTGAGGACAATGCTGGGAAGAAATGTGTTCGATAGCTGAGACTCAGTTCCCTCAAGTGGATCCCTCAAACGACTCAGTTCACCTCAAATGGGTGTTAGAGAACGATCAGAGAGATGGATATCAGCAGAGTGGGTGACAGCTCCCAGCCCCTGCTGCGGGCAGGCATGTTGTTCGCAGGGAGACGCAGATCTGACAAAGTCTGCAGATGATGCAGCATGCATGGTTTAGATCACGGTGTCCTGCCCCTGCTTAGTGGGTGGAGGAGCTCCCAGCTCCTTCACTTACAAGGGCTCCCGGCTATACGAGCAGGCCAGGGCCCAAGGTATCCAGAGAGGCACGGCATAGGGACCCTCCCAAATTCCCTCTTGGGCAGGGAATTGCTTCAGGAGGTTTCAGCGATCAGATGGCAGCACGTCTTAACCCACCTCAAGCTCAGCCATGCCTGGCGCGCCACGGCCACTCTGCTAGCAGGAGACTGAGCGCACCTTTCTGCTGCGGCACTTTAGACTAGCAGCCTGATCTCTGGTCATAGAGAAGGAATGCAGTCACAGCTCCCAATCCCATCTGCATGCCATGGGCGTAGGGGATCAAACGGTTATCCCAGAGGTGCAGGTCAGAGGCAGGGACCTGTGACATTGTTCCAGGGGTCAGAAGGGTAAGAGCCTGGAATGCGTGCTGCAGGCCTCTGTCAGATGGGCCAGAGACCACGGGGAGGGGGAGCAACTGATGCAAGGTAGCCTGGGCAGAGCGTGTGTGGTTGGGCAGGGAGGAGGCCATAGTAGGAAGTCTGGCCAGTCATAGGCTCCTGACAGTGTTACCGCTTCCTGCATGGCTCTCCATTCTGGCCCATGAGCATTGCCAACCAGCTTCAGGCTCTCCGCGGCTCTTTGCCCTGACACACCCCCCAGGCAGTGGAAAGTGTGTCTGCCTTGCACCGGGAAGCTTCTGGGGGCTGCAGCCGTGTCGTGGTGTGACAGCACAAAACCGTTGTTAACCCCCTCTTTCCTTTGCAGGCCTGTAACGAATTCACCACGCACGTGATGAACCTGCTCCGAGAACAGAGTCGGACACGCCCCATCTCTCCGAAGGAGATCGAGAGGATGGTGGGCATCATTCATCGAAAGTTCAGCTCCATCCAGATGCAGCTCAAACAAAGCACTTGTGAAGCAGTCATGATTTTAAGATCGCGGTTCCTTGATGCCAGGTATGGGAGTGATGCATTTGGCTGCCACGGCTTTTTATTGGGCTGGCAAAGAGGGTCAGGCCCCCCCGGGCAGCACGGTCATGTATGTGCTGGCCCAGGGAGGGATGGCTCGCACTGCCCCTCTGAAGGGGCTTTCATTGCAGGCACCGTGGCTGATACAGCAGTGGGACCAGGCGGCACTGGGTGGGTGTCTTTAGAAAAGTGCCCTGCAAACACTGCCGGCGGCTGTCTCACTGTTGGCATGGGGCCGAGTCTAGGCTGGCTGCTGATCCCCTGCCGGCTGGCTTTGCCTGGGAGCTGCATCGGTAAAGGTGCCAGTGCCCTGCAGCAACCTCCGCAGCCCAAAGCACGGAGCCACCTCCAGGGGATGCCCCCTGCACCCACCCCTCATTGCCAGGCTTACGGGTGGGCTCTTTACCAGTACATCATGGGCAGTGGCCACTTAGGGTAATTGGAAACCAGGGGGTGGCGGGGAGATGTCTGCAGGGGGCACTGGCAGTGCTGCCAAAGGCAGCATGTACAGCATGGCTCCTTGGAAAAGTGGAAGGTAAACGAGGCAAAGTGAGCGGAAGCTGGATAATGAGCTAAATGCAGGCCTGGGGAGTGCCCGCCTGCTGCAGGGCACAGCACTGGCAGCAGTTCAGCCGTCCTGTGGGGAGAGATGCTTGGCTGCACAGCGGCCCGAGGCTCACACCTCTAGATTGCAGCCAGCCCTGAGGGGGACCCGAATGGGAAGCTCTTGTTCCACTGGCGCTTTCTAAAATGTGTTCTTCAGGGGAAATGGCGTCAGGGTGGATGGGAGGCTTGTGGAGGTATACAGGGCCCCAGGGGCTTCTGTAGGCTGCAGTCCCTCAGCTCAGGGGGAGAGCATGGTGGGTGCTACTCAAGGTGCAAAAGGCCTGTCAGATCTACCACGGTCGCTCCCTGCTGCCGTCGCTCCTTCTCCTTGGTGGGAGCAGGGGCTCGAGCAGTGCATGTGGGGACACCATGCTCTGCTTCTCAGCACCCTGCTCCGGAGGACACGGGCACTGTAAATGGAGGCAGGGGAGTGGCAGAAGCTGGTGTGTGTGTAGAGGTGCCAGGGAGGAGCCGTTCCCAGCTGGGTGAGGAGGGTTGTGCTGCTGCGTCCCAGAGCAGAGGGGGTGGCTCACCCATGAGTTGTGGATGGTCTCAGCTCAGGTCTGTGACAGCAGCGGGTTTCTTTCTTCATTTCAGACGGAAACGACGTAACTTCAGCAAACAAGCCACAGAAATCTTGAATGAGTATTTTTACTCCCACCTCAGTAACCCTTACCCCAGTGAAGAAGCCAAAGAAGAGCTGGCAAAGAAATGCAGCATCACAGTATCACAGGTAAGAGGTGTACAAGTGCTCTCCCTGCCCTCCATGGGCCAAGGAGGAGGAAAGGTGCCAGCGTCCTGCACGGCCGGCTGGGCTGGGCAGTGCCAGAGACGCGTTCCCTGCAGGCGTGGGTTCCCCTCCACGTTCTGATCACCCTTCCATGGAGCGGCCCTTCTCTTTTGAAAGCAAGTGTATTTGCATAGGCAGAGCAAAGGGGCATCATTATTTTGATGGAACAAGAAGCAAGAGTGCGAAAATGGTCTTGCCCCTACCAGCGTCGGCTGACTCTAATGTGCAGCTCCAGCAGCCCCTATCCCAGACGCTGTAGGCATCTCCTCAGGGACTTCATCCGTTAATGGACGTACACGTTGACCAGGGGCTGGGAAACGGACTGTGAGCTCGGTGGCGAAGGGAGGAGGCCTCTCAGCCGGGCCTGAAGGGGTTGGCGTGCCACGGGGTGCAGTTAAAATGATAAATAATACATAAAAACGAATGTGTGTGACCATTTCTTCAGCTATGTAGCAAATGCACTCTGCACTTGTCAATAGGACTCTTCCGTGGGTGATCCATTTAGCCTGCTATAAATTAATCAAAACCGAACATTAATTTAGTAAAAAGCTAGTTTATCGACAAACAAATAATCTATTTTTATGGATCAGCTTTTCTTTGATTGGTTGAAGCCTACAAGCTTCTAACCTGGTTGGCATACAACAGCCCGGGGATAGCTATTGTTCCACTGCTGCAAGCCCTGTTAAACAAAACGGGTCCCTTAGAGCCGGCACTTGGCTGGCCAGAAGGGTTAGTAAAGCAAAGCCGTGCGAGAGCAGATGCAGCTCAGGCTCTGCAGACAGGTGCCTTTGCCCAGGTCAGCCATTTTGGGCACAAGCTATAACCTGATGGCCCCAGACTGCGGTCCAGCAGTGACGTTCCAGCCCCTTGAACAGATTCTGCACTGAGCTTGAGTGTGCTCTTCCCTGCACCGGGTCTCTAGAAGGGAAGTCACATCTGGCCTTTCCTGTGGCTTGTGAATTTGGCAGAGCTCAGAACATGCTTGTGGCATGGGGGCCACATGTATCATGGGTGTGGCTGTGACATGGCGGGTGGGAAAGCAAGTCCGACAGCAGCAAAGCTGTGCTGGTGGGGGGTGCCAACACCTGCACTCCCAATCAGGTTGCCTTATCAGTCTTTCAAGTAATTATATATTTAAAGGAACGATGCCTGAGGTTAACATGTTAACTATGGATGATGGTAGGCCCCGGTACTGGCATTTTTAACAATATAGCCCATCCCTTTATAATTAAGGTCTGATCTGAGGTTGGGTGTATAGGTTTCCAGTGAAATGGCAGAAGTCAGGTACTTTAGACTTCAAATGGGAAAGCAGTCAGAAAAGAACCCCACCCGACGGCCTTGCTTGTGGTGACTCTTTGTTAACTTTGGATGCGCTGAAAGAAACCCAAGATCCTTCAAAACCACCTCATCAGTAAGGTCTTGGAAATCCACTGCAAAGTCCCACTGTTCCCTCAATCCAGTAGTTTCCTGAGATGTGTCCAGTCCAGGTATCTGGGCAGCCAGTGGTGCTTCTTACCCTGCAAAGCCTGTTGGGCAGGGAAGCAGTGAGTGTCTTGGCCAGTGGTTCTCAACCAGGATGGATGTTGCCACATCCTTTGAAGGGTGCCGTGAGGTGTGAGGAGATAAGCTAAGCTGGTAAGCCAGGCTCGAGCTTGTCCCTGCCTGGAAGGTCCCCCACCCCTCCTGCCCAGCCCCTGTGGAAGGAGACGAGCACTGTAACACATGCATTTGTGTTTGAACTCGGGTGCTATTCAGTTCCCAGAAGTTCTGGAGGGTGCTCAAGTCACCTTGCTGGAGTCACCTGGCCCCAGTTGTCTTTCCTGCTTGGTGCAGGGGGCTGGACCCTATGATCTTCCAAGGTGCCTTCCAGCCCTACAATCTATGAACCTGTGAGTCCCAGGAGGGGTGCCTCGAGTTCAGGAAGAGGGACCTTAAATCCACAAAGACTAAGAACCACTGGTCTCCGTGCTCTCTTCTCTCTTGGTCAGACCAATGAGTGGAACTAGCCCTTGCCTTTCCAGCCCTGAGTTCAGAAAGCTTTCAGAGCACCAAGAGGACAAGCGCGGTTCCACAGCAGTCTGCACAGATGCCTGCGTGGCTGTACGAAGAGCCCTGCGGCATCCTCTGTGCTCCCCGCTCCATTCGAGCAGACCAAGAGGTGAAATTTTCAGACCTCACAGCCCAAGTGCACTAAGACACAAGCCCCTCGAGGTCCATGGCAGCTTTGCCATTGACTTTAGTAGGGACAAGATTGCGACCCTGGTTATCTGTGAGAGCTGGCTAGGTTAGTGCAAAGGGTGAGAGCTGTTCTCTAGACAGCTGGAGCAGGGGCTGAAAAATCTTGCACAGCATCATAATAATAATAATGATGGTACTACTAATGGTACTTTGCTCTGAGAGCAGCCGGCACAGTAAGCGACGGTGGGCTGCCTTTCACCGCCTGCAGGGTAGGAGTGTGCGCACAGCCGTGAGTCCCTACCAGCTTTCACGTGACAGTAACTGGTGCATCTGCTGATGGCCCCATGCCTCTGTGGCAGCCTTTCTAGCTGGAGGTGCATTCGTGAGGCACCTGGCTGGGTGCCCTGGGACCTCTCCTTCATGAAGGTATGAATAACAAATGCAAGAGACCAAAGCCTTTGGGTGGGCCCTGTTGCAGCTCAGCCTATGGGGCTGTAATGTGGCAGGGGCTTTCTAAGTGGGATTCATGCTGGAGGCTGCCAGCCGGGCAGGAGAGCCCGTGCTAGGGGCATGGTCGGGATAAGCTACCTGCGCTCTGTTGTGTTGCTGGGGATGAGAGGTAAGGTGACTGGGTTCAGGGAGTTTCTGCAGGGCGAGGGCTTAATTTGTGTGTAGAAAAGCCAGTTCAGTGAAGAAAGGTAAGATCAGTCTGCAGAGAATAACGCAAGACAGGGAGAATTCAACCCCGGGGAGCAGCCATTTCCGACGGTGAGCGGCATGGAATAGACTGTCCCTGAAGGCACTGGCAGTGCGTGGTTCAGTAGCAAAAGCCCAGGCGGCTTCTATAGGGTTAATGGACATGCAGATGTGGGGCCAGGCCTGGCCTTACCTGCTTTAAATGAGCCTTGATGTGGGTGCATTTCTGCGAGGGGACAGCATTGCTCTGTGCAGAGGGCGCTTCCTTGCACCAGGCGCGGCCAGGATACTCTGGGCTGAGAGCCTGCGAGGCAGCGTCTGCTTGCGCTGAGCAGAGACAGCTCTGCAGCCGTCCCACAGGACTGCTTACTGCCTGCTAGGAGCCGGCGTCGTGAAGTAGTGTGGGACGCAGCTCTGGTGGAGGGCAGCCAAAGCCAGGAGGATGCAGCACAGAAGCCAAGGCTACACCAGGCAGTCTGTTTAGCAACCTGGCAGGGGCAGCTCGCCCATGGAAGGAGCAGTGCCATCCCGGCAAATGGCCGCAGGGGCCTGCGCAGAGCGTTCTGCACCATTCCTGAGCACCTTCTGTGTCTGGCCTCGACGGGGCACCATCCGGCCAGCACCGCTCCTGGCCTTCCTGCACGTCTCATTTCTGCGCCAGCTGGGCCCGGGGGGGGAGGGAGGGCAGCAGGGACAAACGGTAATTAAGAACATGGGAACTGACAACTTTCCAACCCCCCAAGAGTTTTGGCTCAAACCGTGGGAGGGTTTCCATCAGTTCTGCTGCTCAGAGCAGAGCGGGGATTCATTGCAGCTCCTGATCCCATGTCAGTCTTCCTCGCCAGGCCAGGGGCTGGCAGAGGCTGGGGCAAGGTGCAAGGGGGAAGACTTCCAACTTTCAGCAAGGCCCTTGGGACCCCAAATAGTGCGGCTCCCTGTCAAGCCTGCTGCCACGGTGCTTTACTGAGCTACAAAGGAAGTGGGACCGACTTCCAGCACAGATAGCTGCAGGTGGGACATAAATGGATTTGGTTTTGAAATCAGTCTGTAAAATAATATGGAGAGCAAGTTTTTCGAGAAACACATGAAGACAAACTATTTATTAAGATGAACACCTAACACAATTTCATTTTTAAGAGTGCGGGGAAGGTAATTTTGGAAAAAAATGTCCTTAACAGAGAACATTGCCAGCTGTAATTTAGAACTATCCAATCTGCACGTGTTTGGGGGAGATAAACTGTCTCATC
This sequence comes from Gavialis gangeticus, assembly GCF_001723915.1. Taxonomy (NCBI): domain Eukaryota; kingdom Metazoa; phylum Chordata; order Crocodylia; family Gavialidae; genus Gavialis; species Gavialis gangeticus. The sequence continues at coordinate 25,969,948 of NW_017729011.1, forward strand.
TGTTCTCTACTTCCTATGGCTGCAAAGCTGATGTTTTATACTTTTGCAGATGAGCCTCTTTCAGGGTGTCATGAGCAACTATCAGTCTATCATGCAGACTAGAGAAAGGGCATAGTCATTGCTGAATGCATGTCAGTGGATTATAGCAATAAAATTTTTCATTGCTTCAAACAAAAGAAAAATGTGCTTGACAAGAGGGTATATTTAAAATTCTTTCTAAACAGCATGCAGGAGCTGCCTTTCAGCTCCTCTGCGTTCACATTGATTCTGTTTTTATTTATTTTTGCCAACACATTACGAGCCCTGGATTTATAGGCACTGATCCCTCACTTCCAACAGGATGCAAAGAGTGGAACAGAGGCAGATAGAAACAAAAAGTTTGCAGAGATAAAAAGAGGCAGATGACTAACCAGGCAGCACGTGCCATAAATACTCTGCGTGTCATTGCAAAATTTCATATTCCGTTACATTTAATTAGGTGCAGACCATAAAGCACGTGCTGCAAACAAACACACAGAGACACACTGGAATATTCCCCGTGGTTTGTGGTCCATAAATGTTCGGTTTGCTCATTTCAGGATGGACGTGTCGGTGTGAGCTGCCTCTCCGCAGAGCACTGCCCTGTCCCGGGGATTTTCCCGAGCGGGGAAGCGGAGCAGGTCGGCCCCAACCCAAATCCTGCAGTTATGCATCTTGACGATTTAAGTAATAATTTATTGTCTTTTTATTTAACGTTGTAATTAACATGATAAATAAGTGCAACAGGATTGTTTGAAATGTAATATACAATTAAGCCCAATTAATTAATTGGCCTTCAGTGATCAGGAGGAGAAAGATGTTCATTGTTTTTTTTTATGTGAAGAGATAGTTTGTTTTCATGAAAAATGTGCTTCTAGGCGGCTTCCGCTGGAGACAACTTCCAGCCAGTGGTTGTGGAAGTGGGGAGGGCCGGAGAGCCAGGGGGTGCTTGGCCCCCAGCAGCTGCTTCTCCACTTGTCCTGGTTACAGGGTGCAGGTCCTGGCTTCAGGAGGCCGGTGCTGGGCCCACGTCATGCTTGGGCCAGGTATAGAATTCACATCTTCAGGACAGAGGGGCAGAGAGGGGCCCAGGTAAGGGCAGCAGCTCATGCCCTGGGTGGGAGCTCAGCGTCTCAGCCCTTGGGCCCGTCCGCGCTACCCCCGGCTCTTCCCCAGCAGATCCAAGTACTTTATGCAGGGGATGGTGCCTCGTCCAACCCGTGGGGACGCTGACCTGCCTAAGGTCACCCAACGGGACAGTAACACCACCTGCAATGGCACCCAGAGTCCCAGGGGTGCTGAGTCTGCCAGCCCGTGCTGAGTCCCTGACCTTCCAAGGCACGCCGGAGAGGGCAGGACCTGCTGCTCCTTGGTGAAGAGCAGCCCGGGACAGGGACTGGTGAATTCATCGTGGTCTTCAGTGGATGGGAAAGCCCTGCATCCCTGCCCTGGCAAAGGGAGGGCAGCTGCAAGCCAGGTTTAAAGTGGTTTGGAGCTGAGCTGTGATATCATGGCCTGGTGCTCACACTCCCCTGTGTGTCCTGCACCTGCTGCCCAAGGCCAGGGGTCACTCTCAGGTGTTGCACACCATCTCCGAGTGTTTTCTGGAGCAAATGCACTCCTTTCCCCCAGAGAGGCTGAGGCAGGGAGCAGCAGGCTGCAGGGAGGGCTGGGCTAGAACCCATTCATTACCAGTGAGTAGACCCCAGCTTCTGGAGTCAAGTGATTGCACTGTGGTCTCAGCTTTCATTTCATAGGGAGTGTGAAGTAAGTACTAGCCTTTGTGGCTGCAAGGAAATGCTGAGGAATATGAACTGAGCCAGATGATGCAGAGGCATCTGCCTGAGTCTGCAGGCAGCCTGGAACTGTAGCTGTGAGAGAGCTCCCTTCACCTCAGCGGGCATTAACCCCAACCCTCGCTGCTCTGAAAGGGGTGCCTCACCCCTAGGCTCTCCTCTGCTGGGGCCGTAGCACAGAGAGACAGGGAGCCTTGGTAGGCCCCATGCCAAACTTTGCTGCAGCTCCAGACAGTTGCTGCCTGCTCTCTGGAGTGAAAGGCTGACTCCCGAGGGAGCACTGACTTGGAAAAGCCCTTGGATGGGCAACCGTCCTCTGTCCTGCCCCTGGCTCCCCTGCAGCCTCCTCCACCATCCAGGCCTAGGAGCACGTGAGAGTGCAGCAGCCGGAGAAAGTGTGGAAATGTGTCCTACTCTCTGCACGTGCAGCTGAGTCCAGAGCTGCGGTAGCGAGCACTGCACTGCTCAGCACATTTCCTGGCCTCAAGCTCCGGCTCCCTTTCTGCTTCTCTTTGTCCACATGCAACTGCTATGTGTGGTTGTTAGCATCTCCAGGCCACAAGCCTCGTGCTCAGCAGCAGCTTCCCAGCAAATATATTTAACAGGGGATTAAAAAGAAGTTTGGAGACTAGGTTGTCGACATATAGATTCCTTCTGATGCTAGTGCCAGGAACACGGTGTTTGCAGGATGGCTGGGACGGCTCCCACCCGGGGATCTAGCTGTGTGCGGAGCGTGTATTTTAATTTGAGAAATAGTTTAACATTTTTAGATATTCATTTAGATGTGGTATGCAGGTTAAACATAACGTATGATCACTGCTCCTTTCATTGCTTCCAATTAAACCTTGCTTGTTAGTTTAACCTCTAGGTAATCCCATCAAACAATTGATGTCAAGGAAACACTGCCCACAGTGGCTTTGGATGAGTGGCCATTAATTTTAATTGCCTTGATATTAAAGATTAAGAAGTATTGGGACTAGCAGAATGGAAACGATCTGATGTCAAGCAAATCCACTCGCTGAGGCTTCCCCAGGCTGCTGGTGATATTAAAATTTTACTGTGAGAATTAAATAAACCTTTATTAGTGATGGCTGTTGTTTGATTGGTCCAGAGGTGTGCATAAACAAAGGTTCATATTCATCCATGGACAATACAGTTGATGTGCAGAGATTCCTCAATTATGAAACTGTTAATAAAGCCGTAATCCGATTGTCCACAATAATTATTTGCTGGGTTTCATTAATGTATTATTGCTTCCCTGACTGACAAGGTAATATTAAGTGCAATATATAGAAGCCAATGGAGTATTGTCCGGGGAACAGGATGTACGAGGTGCACCTTCCGTCTTGCCATTAAAGCTAGAGACTTTTCCATAATTGTGTTAAAACAAATGCCAAAATTACCTACCTTCCAGCAGGAACGTCCCTCCTCCCTGTAACGAGGGTGCGTGTGCAGCCTCTGTGAAACAGCTGCATTCTGTCCCTCGCACGTGCTCCCATTTAAAATGGAATAGCCTTTCAGAGCAGCAGGCCCTTGCCTGTAGGTATGGCAGTCTGGGCAGAACCAGTGACTGGTGAATTTGGTTTCTTTTCATAAGAGGAAGATAGCTATGCAGCCCCTGCCTCTCTGTAGAAGGATTTTCTTTTGCTCAGAGTGAAGGCTGTTCCACATTTCAAGCAAATAGAAAACATCAACATAAGCTGATGGTTATGACAGCATCATATCATCAGAGGCTAGAAGTCCAGGAGCCTGTTCTCAGGTCAGAGAAGGGACTCCCACTGAGTTCAGCTCATGCTGGACGCTTTGGTACTACGGGCCTTAGGAAGCAAAGGGAAAGAATAAGCAGACATGACTACCCAAGCCCTTTGGGCTCTTGCAAAGGCTGGCAGGGGGAGGCAAGCACCCAGTGATGCCACCAGCCAAGTGTAGGAACCAAAGGACCTGTGCTTCTGGCAGGTTGTTTAACTCTAGACCTGAACAAATGATGGGTTTGCACTGTAATGTTTATACACCAGTGGACATGATATTGGGCTCTAGAGTGGACAGATGTGCACTGCCCTGGTGCAGCTGGGTGTTAGCACAGTGGTACATTAATAATTAGGGACATGCCTTTTTAAAGATACTTTAAAATCATCCCACAGGAGGACCTGTCTGAGTGTTGAATGTGTGCCTGTGACAGTGGCGTTGTGTAATCTTCACAGAACTAAACCCTAGTCACTGTGTAGCATTTTCATCAGCCCCCACGTCAGCTTTGGTGCCACGTGCTCCCACAAGCTTTGATCATTTGGACCTGGAATCATGGAATCACAGACAATGAGGGTGGAAGGGACCCAGCAGGTCACATCTAGTCTAACCCCCTGCTCCAAGCAGGACCAGCCCCAACTACATCATCCCAGCCAGGACTCTGTCTACCCAGGCCTTAAACACCTCCTCTCTGGGTAACCTGTTCCAATGCTTTACTGCCCTCCTGGTGAGAGAGTTTTTCCTAATATCCAACCTTAACTTCCCTTGCTGTGACTTGAGCCCTTTGCTTCTTGTCCTGTCATCTGCCCCCACTGAGAACGGTCCAGCTCCATCCTCTTTGCAGCTCCCCTGCAGGGAGGTGAAGGCTGCTATCAAATCCCCACTCAGTCTTCTCTTCTCTAGACTAAATCAGCCCAGTTCTCGCCGCATCTCCTCACCAGTCCTGTCCTTCAGCCCCACAACCATTTTCACTGCCCTCTGCTGGACTCTCCAATGTGTCCACATCCTTTCTGCAGTGGAGGGCCCACAGCTGGACACAGGACTCCAGATGTGGCCTCAACAGTGCTGAATAGAGGGGAGGAATCACTGCCCTCCATGTGCTGCCACTGCTCTTACCAATGCAGCCCAGGATACCGGTCGCCTTCTTGGCACCAAGGGCACACTGCTGGCTCCTGTTCAGCTTCTTCTCCCCCGTCCCCCCAGGTCCTTTTCTGCAGAGCTGCTGCCCAACCAGTCACCCCCAGCCTGCACTGGTGCATGGGATTGCTCCCTCCTAAGTCTAGGACTTTGCACTTCTCCTTATTTGCAGTGCTAGGGCCTCGTTTCCTTCTACAATAGTTGTGTAGTGTGTGTTGGCCTGAACGCAGGCTTGTGTTTGTAGGCCAAGGAGCTTTTGTGATGGTCCTGTGCGCAACATCAGTTATTAACTGAGATTATTAATTAGTGGCTTTGATGGCTGGGATTAGAAACATTCTATAATGTTTTTGCTGCAGCTTTGTGTAAGCTGCTCCAGCCATGAACTTTGCACGGGTTAATAGAGCCTTAGGAGCCACCTTGGCATCAGCACGGTACCTTCAAAGGGAGATGACAAAGCAACTTTTCATCCATTATTGATTTATATTATTCCTTTCATTTTCAGCAGACCAAACATGATTCCAACTCTGGGGCTGCCAAGGTTGTTCCAGCCCAAAAATAAAGAACAATTGCATTCACTTCCAACTCATTCTCTCTTAACCAAACATCACCTTCATCCACCTCCAGAAGCCTTTTGAATTCTAGCATTTGATTTGGTTGACAAATGCCTCATTATTAACAGTAGGCAAAACTACACTAACCAGAGCAGCAAACTCCAAAATGCGTGGTGTCATAAAAGAGTAACCCCTTGTGTATCAGTTCTGCCAAGAGACAGACAGAACCATGTCATGCTCATATCCATAATAATACTCAGCTGATCCTTGATTATTGCTTAATTAATCTAAGTACCCAGCAGACATCGGATTGAAGGCTGGGGACTGTGTATCTGATGGACCCAAGCGTGACATCTCAGAGCGATACGACGAGATGCCGAATGCCACCGGAGGACTGATTTTTCTTACTTCCTCTCCTCCCCATCCACAGGTATCCAACTGGTTTGGCAATAAGAGAATCAGGTACAAGAAGAACATAGGGAAGTTTCAGGAAGAAGCCAATCTCTACGCTGCAAAGACGGCTGTGACCGCAGCACACGCCGTGGCAGCCGCCGTCCAGAATAACCAGACAAACTCACCGACCACACCAAACTCTGGTACGTACCAGGAGCTTTCTCTCTCCCCCTGCCCAGCCAACTAGAGCATCCCAGAAAGCAAAACAGGAAGGCAACGGCTCTGGGGTGGTAGAGAACTCA
>NW_017729011.1:25980887-26015620 GCF_001723915.1 Gavialis gangeticus
TCTCCAGCTTAAAAGTGGGAAAAATCTGAGGTTTCAGAGATAGACAAACCTTGCAAAAATCCTTAACGTTTTTTTTTTGAGACATGCGTGTGTGTCTCAGATACCGCATCGCCTCGTTGAAGGGCTCCTCGTTCCTAGCTAGCTCTTCCCATCGTGGATACCTTTGCTCCATGCGGTTTACTGGCCGTGTGACGCGCACGGGTGGGTTTTTTCCTCCTCTCCCAAACTCTGCCATCAGGAGGAGCTGAGAACCCCTCCCCTTCCCCGCTCCTGGACGCATTTCCAGTGGTATCATCGTATCAATTGGCTTTTCTCCCTTTTCAGGCTAATGGAGGCTGGCAGGACGCAACGACTCCATCTTCTGTGACTTCCCCTACAGAAGGGCCGGGAAGTGTGCACTCCGATACCTCTAACTAATCTCCTAGCAACACTTTTTCCCTGCGCTGAGATGCCGTGGTTAGCGCATTCAGAGTCACAGGAGAAAAAGGAAAGAATCTTTTTTGTAGCCAAGCACCTATAGCTTTACTGTAAAACCTTGTCTTACTAGAAAACTTGGTAAATCTGTTTTTTAAAGGTATCATAATCATTTGTATTTATACTTAAAACACACAATGTTAAAAAGCACTTTATCCAATTAGGCCAAGATTTAGCATTGTTTATAGCCCTGTAACTATTTTATCATAATTTATTATCAACAATTTTAGCGATGACGGTCTAACAGTTGCCAATTACTTGGCCTTAAGGGTAAAAGTACAGTATAAGCTTAACCTCAATAGCAGGAGCAGACACAAAGAAACACCTCACCTAAATTTAACTTCGTGCATATTTCCATGGAAAGCCTAAATGAATTACAGACTTTGATTGTGTTTAATCTTTTCATATCTCTTATAGAGTTGGAATAAAAAGAGCTGTTCAGTTATTTCAGTTAACGATGGTCGTCTTTAAGAATCCTTATTCGTCACATTTTTGTTGTGATCTATTGTTTTACCAACTAGATTGGAAGCTGGGAGCATCTTTTCTCGCTAAAAGTACCCGGACCCAGAGTCTCCTCTCTGTATTTCAGTCATGGACATAGATCGTTCTTAAGAGATGAAGATACTTGCTGCTTATTTTTGTGGAAGCCAAGACCTGGGGTTTTACAGTAGGAGCTAGGTGCTGCACACACCTTTGCCAAGATTTGCTACTTCCTCTTGGCAACAAAAAAGAAAGGCACCATTATATGGAGTGTTGTACATAGTGTAGCAAAAGAGTATTTATACATCTCACCAATCAAAACACAGCTTTATTACCTCATGCGAACTCATACAAACCAATAGAATTTCAACATGTTCTGTAGCTTAGAGTGCTCACTTACTACCTCTGAACAATACTCACGCTGTAGTTTGTCTCTTTCTTATCTTTTTGCATCTTGTAATTAACTCTTTGTTTCCCTTCATGAGATGTAATGTACATTGTAATCTTTTAAAAAAAAAACAAAGTCAGGGTTGCATTTGCAACTTTTAAAAAAAGCTAAAGCGGAAACATTGGGTCTTCGGTTGAAACACAGAGACAGTAAAACTGTTGTAAATACTGAGAAACATTTTGAATGTTCTTCATCTTGTTACTAATCCACGCAAAAAAAACAAACAACAACAACTAATTGTAATGCATACAGATTTCAGTATTCAGTACTGTATATTTCGCCCTGTCTAACAGGGGCCCTTTCTTTCTCTCTTTTGTATTGTATGCGATTCTGAACCTGATTGAGTCATGAAAATAATTTGTGGCAGTGATTCTAATGTATTAAAACGTTTCGTGTTACTTTCTAACTGGATTACACCCTGGATTGAAAAGTCTTCCTCGTGGTAGTTATATGTAGTTTCAAACATGAATAAACTTTTTGCTTTCATGATCAAATGTTGATGTAATTTCTTCCTGCTCAGTTTTAGTCAGCTCTCAAAGATAAAGTAAGCTACGAGATGTATGGAGGAGTTGTCATAAAGCAGGAGTTAAGCAGTTCTTTAAATACAAATAGCGAGCTGTGCACTCTTGCCTGAAGGATATTGGAAATTGTAGGTAAAGTAGGCCCTGGTAGATGTCCACTGCTTTGTACTCAAAAAAGACTTCAAAGCCATAGATGTATCAGTTCATCTGTGGTCTTTCTTCCTACGCGGCTCTGCTCAAGAGCAAGGCGCTCAAGTGGAGGATTAGGAAAGGGTCAATCTTTTAGTCTAAATTAAAAAAAAATCAACATCTTATTCACTCTTAATGATCATCCTTATTTAACATTAAATTTTAAAATATAACCCCTGCTAACAACTGAAACTTGATTATAAAAATGATATTTCTTGATTAACAAAACTTTTTGGAAGGACATATCTATAAACTGCTAATTCTAAATCTTTTTAATAAAGTAAAGGTCAATAACAGGTAATAGCCTATTTACCATATCTCAAGGAAATTGACTCACAGGAAATCAAATTAACGTTAATCACTGGCAGCCAACGGTCTTTGATAAATACAACTATTTTACTACTCCAGTTAGTGTATCTAGGCAAAAGAAGGCATAACTATCACGACCCGTCGCCCAAATTTGTTGCAGTGCCAAGGCAAGCTCTAGAAAATAGACGACTTGGCTGTTTACTTGTTAGCCAGCTGCTTAAGCCCGTAGGCGTAGATTTGGGAGCTAAATGATTATTTGCATGATTCAATTAGCTTGTGGGTCAGCTTTTCTTACCAACCAATTCCTGTACTAAGTTGTTTTGCAAAGTATCTTTGTTTTTCCCCCCAAAATACAGCCAACGGATTTCATCTTCCCCCATGTCCCTCAGACGCGTGTCTCAGCCGATACACCCCTGCTTCTCCTTCTCTCACGCACACAGACACACACCCACAGTTACTTTGGATCACTTTTAGAAATACACAGTGCTCCTTTTGCTACAGATGGTGTGTTTAACAAGCAAGGCAAGGCTGTCCTCTGCCAAGCGCTCGTCAAGCTGTAAGATCGGTGGCATGGGGCACCGCGGGCCTGGGAAGACTTGCTACGTGTGGAGGGAACGCGACAAAACAATATCCGTTTGCTAATGAAGCTCTCAAACTCCACACTCGGTGTTTACGCCATAACTCAATGGAAACAGTATTTTAAATGTAACACGTGTCAGTGGAGGCCTAGGCAGCATAATGAACATGCAGACCTCCCTCATCTTGATCACATCTCTGCTGGCCACAGGCAAAAACCTGTCATATACTGATGAGGTTCATAGGAAGGCCATCAACAACCTTTGGGCGCACTTGCGTGCCCTGTGCCCATTGGGCATCATTAGCGTGCTTCTTTACAACATTAAGGATGCAGGTCCTTTTGAATTACAAGTGCAATTTGGCCTTTCCCTATATTGGAGAACCATCACGTGGCTGCACGGCAAATAATAAAAATTTTATCCTGGAGGCCTGATCACACATCAGCAAGGTTGACTACGAGCACCAGCGTTGAAATGAGTCCTTTGGATGGGCCTGCGCTTTACCTGGCAGCGACATGCTGAAGAGGCCGGGCACGGCTTAATTGAGTACTAACGACATGTGTAAGAATTCATCACGGGCTCGTTTGCCCTGTGAACGGAGCTGAGCGCTCCCAATCGCCAGCGAGGGAGCTCTGCAGTGCTGTTGGGTGGGCGGGTGTCCTTCTCTCTGGAGGGGTGCTGGCTCATAGCTAATCCTGCGTGTCCAGGTTGGAGCTGTCGGTGCTAACGAGCATGCCTGCAAGCGGGGCTGGCTGATGCCCTGGAGCCATCGGGCCCTGGGGACAGCCGTGCACTGGGACGCTGGAGCGGCAGGAATCTGCCTGGGGGTCGCTGAGGTGGAGCCTGGCTGCACAAGGCACCGGAGGGGAGCAGAGGCACCCACCTGGGACATGAGCACAAAGCAGAGGGGGAAGGCCCAGCCCCCTGGGCAGGCTTGCAAGGGGCTTGTGCGGCCGAGAGTTTCCTCCCATGCATGCAGTGCTTTGCAGCAGATCTCCACGTGCTACCAAGAAACACAGCGACACTCTCCTCACACTGCAGATGGGGAAACTGAGGCAGAGAGAGAGAGCCAGTGAGTTGCCCAAGGTCCCCTGGAAGAACAGTGGCAGAGCAGACCCCAGGTCTCCCCAGCTCCAGCTCAGGGCACAAGCTGCTGAATGAGATGGGTGCCTTTTGGAGAGCCCAGCCCTGCACGAGCCCAATGAAGAGTCTGTGCCCCTGCGGAGGCTGATGGCTGCTCTGGTCGTGGTGGGGAGCGGCAGAGAGCCCTGCCTCGAGAGCAGCAGAAACACTAAGATGCCCTGAGCGCCTGGTGAGAGGATTTGCGAAGAGGCCGCAGCTGCCAGTGAAAAGCTCTGCAGAAAGTTTGCAGGGGGCTCATAGATGCTGCTGAGCACTGGTGAGAGAGTTCAAGTGCTTCCCGCAGTGTGCACAGCGTGCAGAGTGGCTCGAGGAGCAGTTGCAGACCTTCCACACGCAGCATGAAGGAAATCTCAGCTCACCGCTCGAGGGTTGGGTTGCGGATACGACGAGGGATGCTCCAGCCTGGAATGAGTAGGCAGGGCAACCAAAGGCTTCCAGCAAGGGGGAGCCCGGGCTGCCTGGCACTGGCGTGGCTGGAGGTGCTGTGCATGTAGCGTGGACGTGGCATGTGCATGCCAGGCCTGAGCTGTGCGGTAGCACCCTGCTTGTCAGCTGCAAGAGGCCGATGCCGGGGCCTGTGCCATGTGTTCCCAATGGGAGGAAAATAACCTCACATAGTCGAGGATGTTTCCAGCTTGTGTGAATAAAAAGTACATCTTTTAAGAGAGGAGAAGTCCTCCAAGATTGGCAAATTTTATTTTATTTCATTAGTTTTAATGTTGCTGCCATATGGACTGTGAAGAAAAGGGAAGCATTAGCCGAGGAGGACGGAGTTATCCGCCTGACACAGAACGCAGATACAATGGCGAAGGAGAAGCCCCGGGAGTGATTTATTGCACGCGGTGTATTAGCCACAGAGGAGTTATGATATGCTCCCCATTCCTGGATCATATTAGGATTTTATTAGTCTAATATGACACGGTAATATACTATATTATTGGAATTCCCAGCCTGCTCGCCTCCCCAGGAAGCTGCTGTGCGCTGTGGCGCTCTAAGCCTCGGCCCTGTCAGGAGGGAGGCTGGGGGGACTGCAGTGTGCCGAGCCGGGCTCTCGTGGGCTCATGGGCACTGCCCACCCTGGGCTCGTGTGGTGAGGGCTACCCAGCTTATTTGAGAGCCACTTTCCCCTGCTGAGCTGCGTGCTGTGCAGTGACTCTGCCTGCGCCTGCAGCTTGCAGCAAGGGTGACACAAAGGCCCCATACAGGGCAGAGCAACCGAAGTGGTGCCCAGGACACAGCTGGGCTGGTTACACGTGTGGGCTACAGCCACGCAGCTGTTGCATGAGGACCTGGCCTCCTCCAGGAGGGTTTCATGCCAGGCTCTCGACTGCTATCGCAGGAAGGGGAAGAAGGGTTTCCCCATGCTCCGCAGTGGCTGCTGTGTTGGCAAGAGGAGAGGCATGCCTCATCAACTCGCACAGCAGTGGACTGCCTTAAAAGCAAAGGAAGGCTAGGCTGGATATGGGCAAAGGTGGTCGGGCCGTGAGGATGGGTTGGCACTGGAACAAGTGTCCGACGGAGGTCACCAGAGATTTGAAAGACAGGCTGTTGGACAGACTTCTGCCAGGGGTGGTCCTGGCACATGTGACCCCACTGTGGAGCCAGGGGTGGCTAGCTGGACCATCGACCCCAGCAACGCTATTCACTGGTCCCCGATACCTCCGCCTACCCAGCAGAGCTGTGCCAGACCCTCATGGTCCCCTACGACAGTCTCCACACCCCGTGTTTAGCTCAGAGCCCTCCTGGCTGCGAAGCGGAGCGCCGACCCACCGCAGCGTCTCGCAGCCGAGCTTGGCTGGCCCCGCGGCCTCCCTGCCTGGCCAACCTTCTCCTTTGGCAACAAATGCCATAGAGAAACTTTTCTTCAAAGTTCCCCTCACGTCCTTGCTCCGTGCGCTGCCAAATCCCCAGCTCCGCTTGCTTGCGGGTTCTGAAGCAAATGCCAGTTGCAGCCTGGCTCTTGCCTCCAGCAGCAGCAGCAGGGAAAAAAAACAAGTTCAAGCATATCAGAGGGCTGCGAGGTGATAAATCCCAAATTCTGTATCAAAGCCTATTTGATCATCTCCCTGTCACCAATAGAATAAAAAGGATTAATTTATTGGAGACTGCCGGAACCCTCCCGTGGCACCGGATTCAAGAGTTCTGTTTACATGGGCTAATTAAAACCAATTAATTTCAGTCAAATTGGTGGCGACCAAACTGTACAGAGAGAGGTTTGTACCTACACATCTCTGCAGTTATGTTGTGCGTGCGCAAGCGGACCGTGGAGTCACCTCCTGCCACCGTGAACGCAGGGCGAAGCAAGCCACGTGCATTAGTGCCGAAGACGGTCACGAGGTGAGCTGCCACGGAGAGTGTTGCCCGGTCCCAGCGGGATGAGCTGCCATGGGGAGGGCTGGAAGCTGGGACCAGGCAGCGCTCTCCAAGTTGCGCTCTCCCACACACCTGGTCATCAGTAGAGCCGTGGGCTGTGCTTGGACCCCCAGTCCATCCAGGCTCTTCCCCAGCAGCACTGCTGATGAGCCTGAGCAGCACCCAGCTGGATGGTGACCTGGAGCTCTGCACATGCCTGGGGCGCTGGTCAGTGTCTGCGGCTCCCAGCAGAGCCAGAGCCTGTTCTCCAGCACGGAGGGCCAAGGGCAGGAATGAGCAGGGCCTCGATGTGCGTGAGAGCGGTGGGTCGGTGGACACCCCTGCAAGCGGGTTTGTGCCTGGGTGCGACGGAGCACAGCTCCCACAGGAAAGGGATGCGTGTGTAAAGGCGGTGGGGGGTAGGGCCACATCTTCCCCGTCGAACCTGGTGCTGGTGGTGGGGGCTAGTCCTCTGCTCCATGACGTCTGCTCCAGCCCAAGCAGCTGCCAGGCCCACGCTGACCTTTTCCAGAGGAAGCCCACAGTGCAAAGAAGGCGACATCCCCGGGCCTCTTAGCACGTGCTGCCTCGTATGCTGGAGCCCAGCACTTGAAGCCCGACAGCGGGCTGAGGAAGGGTTTCTGCGTGTGTGGGCCATTATGCAGAGCAACGAGGTTGGAAACACCAACGTGCTTGCGGGGAGCTGAAGGGCCGGCGCACGGGCCTGCCGGGCTCTGCCCGGTGGCATCAGCGGGAGAGCAGAGCGCTTGCCCCCTCCCGGTACTTTTTTAGGACCCAAATTAGGCTTCAGGGAAATGAGAAGGGGCTGTTTTTCATGAGACAAGATCACCTATTAATGCCATCTATTAGGATAATAAAAGGCTGCATTTTTTCTGGTAAAATTCAGCCTAAAGAGCACGCGTCATTAAATATGGAAATCCAGAATTTTATTAGCAATCTGCTAGATCTGAACTGACGCCAATTAAACAAAAAAGATATCATTTATAAAAAGGCAGAGTTCAACTTGTATTAAATATGAAATGCAATTTTCTGCTGGTTTTGATTTATTACTGGTGGTACATTGTTCAAAGAAGCATGTTATATTTCAATAGAGAAATATTGTTTATTCATTAATATTTTAAAACTTGCTTATTGCTGTGTATGACTCTCCTGCAGAACGAAACTTATGATTTAAAACATGAATTAATAAACACATTTGAAAGTGTTAGACAATATCATAACCTCTCATTTTTCATTTTACTGGGAGCATATTAAACTTTTATAATTCTGCGTGTACTATTATTTTCCAAATAAAGGTGAGGCTTCTAAATTACTAATTTCAGGTAAAGATGAGAGAAGAGCAATAACATATGTTGGGAATCAGTCACTATGTCGGTGTAATATGGGTTTGGTACATTTGTTCTTACATTATTCATAAATCTTCTGCTTAGCGCCACATCTCCGCAGTGCCATCCCAGTACACGCGCCGCGCTCCCTTTGCACGCTGTGGGGAGGACCGCGTCCTGCTGGGGCCGTCCGGGCTGCGCGCACGTGCGTGGGCGTATGCGGGGATGTGTACTGTGCCCCTTAATGTAAGGAAGCATTTTATAAAGGCTGACATCCCAAATGAGTCTGAAAATATTCGATACAAAACGTGATGAAGCTATAATGATCTCCGGAGCCTCGGGTTATCTTGGTGATTACCTGGCCCTACAACTTGAATCAACAGCATTACGGGGGCCAGGCTCACTGCAGAGATACCTCTGAACTCATTAGGCTTGAGTACTCTATATAGACTCACCTATCAGTGGCTTGATTTAAACTAACCTGTTTTGTATCCCGCCATCTCTCCTCCTGCCGCCGCACCGTATTTCCATAACAATAACCAGGATTTCAATTTTAAGAACTCATTTTTCCTCAAATAGAAAGTGCCAATCAATTTAAAGAGCAGAAGGCACGTGGAGGAGGGGCGGCCGGGGGTCTCTGCGAGGCTGGGCTCTGCGGTGGTGTCTGTTGCGACACAGCCTGGCGGAGGGGATTTACTTCGTCACCTCTAATTGCCTGGCCGTGGGGCAGGCGTCACGGGGCTGGAGGGGAATGGACGTTTGGGGCGCTCGCCCATGGACCGCGTTGCAGTGCCAGTCCCCGTCTCTGTTCCCAATGATGGATCAGGCCCACGTGGAACCCGTGCTACACGCGTGTCCCTTGCGGGGCCCATTTCGGCCTGGCCGACACGCAGGGGCTTCAAACAGGGACGTCGCTCCCCCTGCCTTGCTCCCATCAGACCCAGGGCCCTTTGCCCCTTGATCCAGGCAGAGCTGGGTCTGGGTGCGAGCGCTTCCCTCCACCTGGCACTTGGGTGCCGTTGCAGGGGCTCGAGGAGCGGGCAGTGGCAGGGAGCTGAGCTCTGTGGACTCCAGTTTGGTGGCTGCGAGCGGGGGCTCTGCCAGGGCTGGTCGATCGTACCGCAGCAGAGAGTGGCTCCATGTCCAGTGGGAGGACCTACCCCCCAGCCCAACGTAAATGAGCTACTCAGTCCTGTGTTGGGCCTTATTACTGCAAGTCAGTCAATTAGGTAAATTCACTGCTTAATCAAGTCCCAGTGCCCATATACTGGGCACGGAGGTTTCTGCCTTCGTAGCGGAGTGGTCAGAGGCTCAGTGGAAGGACCACCACGCAGAAAGCCGGGGGAACCCCTCGCAGGGCATCGGGGGCCAGAGTGAGAGAGGAAGCAGATGGCACCTAAACACCCTCGAGGATCTGGCCCCAAGGTGCACCATGTCATTTCAGCGATCGCTTCCCTTGCAGGATCCCTTAGGCCCAGCAGCGGGCAGGCCACAAGGTGCCAGCTCTGCCCTTTATCGGTCCACAGACAGAGACAATGGGCCCACTTGTTTGCATTGTGAAAACCGTAGGCTGGCTTGTGGCTCACGAGCGAGGAGCACGAACTATCCGCTGCTCTCCCTGAGGGCAGGTCTAACGAGCACCCTCGATATCATGGAAACGTGTGGCTGGGCAGGAGCTGACGAAGCCGACACTGTCCCCGGCATGGCTGAAATAGCCCAGCCCCAAAAGCTAAGAGCCGAACTCGTCAGAGCCGGGTGGGGATGCCCTTGGTGGGAGGCTTTGGGGACCGTGGGCTCCAGTGCTGGCCCAATGGGAGGAGCAGAGGAGCGAGCTGGCAGGACTGACACTGGCTCTGGAGCAGCAAACAAGGGTCCGTGCAAAGGGGACCCCTCTCCTCTCTCCCCAGCGCTGGGCTCGTGGTCACAAGGGGAAACTACGGGGCTCAGGAGAACAGCAAGAGCGGGGGCTGGCAGGCACAGGCTGCTCAAAGGAGAAGAAGAAAACGATACAGCATTGATATTATAAGTCCCTTAACAGAAAAATGTCTTTCAAATACGTCTCACCACATGTTTTAGTAACTCTCCAAGAACATCCATAACTTGTGAGGGGATGATGTTCAGCATATATGGGCAGGATATTCAATTAGATTTCTCTCTCTTTTCCCATTGAATGTGGTACAAGAAACAATTTCTCTTTTCTGAAGAATGTAATATCACAGTGCAGTGGAAATACATCAAAGGAGAACTCAGAGAGCAGGATCCCTGCTTTAAATTTTGAGAAACAGCCAGGAAAAATATGTTGTTTACCTGAATTTGTTTTTCATAAGGTCTCCCGGTGGATTAATAAACTAACCTTTCATCTGTGAATACCTGGCTGTCTATCCCATCAATAATGCAAGCCTCACCTCCAGCGCTAATACAAAGTTAGGGGGAGAGGAAAATTGCATAAACTGAAAAGAAGTTCACAAGAAGAAGATACCCAAGAACAACCAGGACAAAGCAGTGAGCTCGGGGCTGCTGCACCTCTTCTGTAGGGTGAAGTCGCCTCCCAGGTGTGTCCAGCTGTTAGACACACGTGCACAGGATTTGTCCTTGTTGACCTGAAGCTGGTACAGACACTAGCTACCTGTCTGGCTACCTAATGGCTACAGTAAATACAAACCGTGCAGAAGCAGAGGGGCATTTTAGCTGCAGAAAATACACAAAACACGTAATTAAGGGCTGGGCAACACAATTCATTACAAACTCTTTTTTTTCCCCCTCATTTATTTTCCCAGCATATAATTCAATTTCAAAATCCAGTATGTGTTGAGCTGACACTCCTCCTGCCAGGGACGGACCCAGGAGAAATAGCAGCAACAATAAAAACAGTCAGTTTAGACATTTTTAAATTATAGAAACACAAAATACGGCTGTGCATGAGGGCGGGGGGAGCGGGAGCTTTCATGATCCAGGCAGCAGGGTCTGGATCCTGGGACTGGGGTCTTGGCAGCACCGTCTACCTTGTGCCCGGGCTCGAGGGCTCCCTGCGATGCTTGCACTGGGTCCCGGTGAGCCGGCCGGTGACTACCTGCCCGTCTCTCTCATTAGCCCCCTGCCAGGCAGGAATGCTCTTGGCCCCAGGGGCACTGGAGATGTGGCCCCCAGCCCCCATATCGCTGCCTGGCTTTGCTGTTCAGCGGCTGCCTGTGGCGCGGGGTGGCCGGCTCATGCTTCTGCATTTCGGCCTCCCAACAGTGCGCCAAGGAGAGGTTGAACGTCCCCGGGGACTGGAACGGAGCTGCTGCACCCGAGACGCCTCCGGGCCCCCCACGGCCTCGGGGTGCATCTGCCCTGGCGCTGGCACTGGCGTGGCCCAGGGAGGGGGCCTGGGAGCACACGCAGCCTGGCCACGGCGGGGAGCATCGAGGGGGTTTTCAGAGGAAAATAGCGCGCTGACTCTAAGTGAATTTGTAGCCTCTAGAGTCTGGCATTCCTTAATTGATTGATAGGCTAGGACTGTCAGCGCTTAAAGAGATAATTCAATTTATAAAATCCCATTAAGTGGTGAAAGATTTTTTGATTGTTGAATTGTTTCCTATGTTTTGCGAGTCATTGTGGGCCCTCGCACTTGGAAAGCCGCTTCCCCATCACGGAGCGCCAGGGATAGAGCCTGTGTTCCCACCCGCCGGGCAGCCCACGGCTGGCCACAGCACCAGCACGTGGGATCCCGGGAGAGGTACGCCAGCGCGAGGGGGAAGGAGCCACGATGGAGAGAGAGGGGTCAAAGTGGCTGGCGGTTGAAGGAGAAAGGCTCAAACGCGAAGGAGGCCGAGAGCCTGATGGCGGCTGGAAAATGCCCTCGCGCGGCCCCTGTCCTCGTGGGGCCACGCGGAGAAAAGCCAGGCCTGACTGCGCATTGTAGCAGGAAAGCGTGGCATGGGTGGGAGGCCTCGCGGGTGCCGTGCGGCGGCTCCAAACTTCCTCGTCTGTTTTCAGTGTGTTCTTTGCCTCCCTTCGCCACCCCCACGCCGATGCACACTCCCCTCCTCCTCTTGTTTCCATAGAAATCCTCAGCTGTAAATCCTTAAGTAACTTTTTTTTTATTTATAGTGTGCTATTAATGTCCTTTCAAGCCGAGGACTCCAGGAAATGAAATAATAGAAAAGGCACCACTTTGAAATGCATCCAGGCATTTATGGTTAGTAAGTGAAAGAGTAGCATGAACATTTAAAGAAAACCCTGGCAGATAAATTGGGGTTTTACAAAATATAATTGGGTATAATTTCAGTTTCATTCAGTTAGAGATAGTCATCGCTTTGTTGACTTATTTTTCTTTCCCTCTGAAAATCCAACTTATGCTCTTGTTATTTCATTGATGTGAGCACACCGTTTCTGTAGAACATGCAGCTTTTCTTAATATGTTCCCTGAAATGTTACTGGCTTGGATTAAAACAGGTCATTTTTGGCAACCTCTCGTTTTAGCTACTCCACAGGTCACAAGCTACGAAGCAGTGCATTTAATCGTTATCGTCATCATCATAACAATTAGTGTTATTCTAACGAACGGGCAGGGCTGGTGGTGAAGCACCCACATGGCAAATCGGTGCTTTCTGCAGATTCGAGTTGCTCCTCGAGGTTTTGCTGAGATCCATGAAATCCGAGCTTCCGCAGAGAGCAAACAAAACAACGGCACGCGCAGGCATGTGCGGCTCTTCTGGACCCCGCGCGGTAGGGCCGTGCGTTGCTACCCGGCTCGTGCAGACCCAGCAGAGGGGGAAACTTAACCCATCCTAAAACAGGGTGTGAAATCCCACACCTCATTTAGAGGGCCGGGATAGCACTCCTTCACGTTCCCTCTGCTCCAGGTCTAGTGCGCGTCCACGCCGACATTAGTGCAGGTGTGACAACGGGGGTGACCAGCTGCTTTGTCTTTGTTTTCCCTGCATTATTAAAGTGTCTTCTTTGGAAGCTGCAATTTTTCACATGGGCAAATTCCTGGAAGTGGAATAGGAGGTATTTCAGCCTCTTTCCAGGACGAGACTCAGATGGAAGCTGCTGTGGTGGGTTTGAGTGGGGGAAGTACATGGGCCTTTTATCCTGCTGATGGTCTCGTGGGGTTTGCCAGGGCCCTTCCTTCCCACAAACGGCAATCCCTACAGGACTTGCAGAGGCAGCTCAAGTGAGGATGCGCCCAGATCTCCTCTTCCAGGACAGCATTTCCTCCGGTTGACAGCTGAGGTTTCTTTTACCAGAAGGCCGCCCAAGTGACCCATGAGTCCGCCCGGGTCACGGTCCCTCAGCCTAGCCTGGACACGCTCTTGTGTTGGTCAAGCTCTTGGTTTCTCTGTGAGGAGCAGCAGAGCTGCAGTCCTACGTGGGACAGCTCTTGTGTGCGTGGTTTTCTTGGGAGACGGTGGATCTTGCTTGCAGAGGACATGGAGTCCCAGTTTGCTGGTGAGAGCTATGGGCCCGTTTTAGCTTTTACAATTTTCAATTTCGAGTGGCCAAACAAACCCCAAACTGCACTTCCGAGCACCCTGCGAGACGCACAGGGGTTTTGTAGAAATCCCTGGGCATGAAGGCACAGGCCATGGCAGGGGTGAGCGGCTGTAGCCCTCCAGCGTTAGGTCTGAGCTCAGATGGGAACTGGATTCGTGCCGCAGGCTGCTTGGAGGAGCTACCCCGTGTTTGGAGCGGGGGAGCCCACCCCCGGCTGCCGGGCCGCTGCCTGCTGGCGTCTCTGCGGTGCACGGGCTGGTCTCGTATGTCATTCCCTGACATTGGGTGGACCCGTTTGCATGGAGGCTGTTACCGCCTGGGCAGCCCAATAGCCCTGGGGAACTTTATTTCACCACCAGGATGGCACGGGCTGGCAGAGCCACCTCGCCGCACGTCTCCCCCACGACGTCCCTGACCTGTGCCCAGGCTCTGTTCCCATCCCACCTTCGGCTCTGTGCTGGGAGACCAGTTTGCACCAGTCTGGGTGGGATTTGTGTTATGCGGATGTAATGGGCACCAGGAACTGGGCTGAGACGGGCCAAACTCGTTTCGCAGCAGAGCCAAACGGCCTCCAGATGGTAACGACTCTTGGATTCAAACCAGGGCGCTGGAGGTGAAACTCTCTGTATTCCATTACCAGTCCCCTGAGTCATCCCGTCCCCCTGAAATATGTCATGCACACTTCAAACCTTTCCCTTTTTATAGCCAGATTTAACTGCTACACATAGCTTACAGCAACAGCCGGGGTTTTGGGGTTGTTTTTTTTTTTAAAACTTCTTCTAAGAACAGGACCGAAACGGTAAATATTTAACAAGTCCTCTCCGCCCTTCTCGCCGATGTATTAAAATAATTAGTTTAACAAAGAGGACTTTGTTCTCCCAGCATTTGAGCCCTGGTGGTGTCTGGCACACCAGCGCAGCTGTAATTCAGTCTCAGGGTTTTGCTGGCATTTCTACATGCTGCTTTGAGCTGCTCTCACAGTTTACAGTGTCAGCAGAACATCTTGATTGAATTACAACCTTGTATTCAGTTAGGAGCCATGTATTATTCTAGATGCTGTTGAGTTGTAGGTATCTGTCTTTGCTGATTTGGGGAGAGAGCCCCACCGGAAAATCAGGAGGCCACGTGTTTGACGGTCTGCGGTGCCCACGCAGTGCGGGGAGCGGGCACGGCTCTGCAGGGGACCCCGTGCCGCTGGGGGGACGTGTCGTGCAGAGGCCGAGGGTGCCAGGTCCATGCCAGGGGAAAGGCAGAGCCCCAAACCACTTGTAGGGCTCTGGGCCAGGGGAAGTCCCCATGCGAAGGAGATAGGGCTTTGCCTCACAGACACATGGGGCAGCCGGCGCGCCAGGTGCTGTATCTCTGCCTCCTTTACGGGGCACAGGGCATAATGCCCGAGAGCCTGGCATGAGTATGGCCCACTGGGGCTTCTGGCTGCCAGCCTCGGCTGCCAACCGTGGGCTGTGGCCTGAGCCCCCCGACCAGGCTGGGGGCATGCACAAAGGATTGCAGAGCCCGGTTTTCCTTTGAACCTGCGTTGCTGCCCCACAGACCGGCCCTCACCAAGGGTGCGACACCAGAGCGAGGCACCCGCACGAGCTGGATTAAAAACACGCCACGACTGGTGCTTATCCCAGCAGCCGGCCGACACGGGCCTATGGCACAGCAGAGGGTTAATTTTGGGAGAGAAAAACAGCCGTAATGTTCCCATCCGTGCTCAGCTCCTAACTCGTTATCTTTGTTTTCTGACTCCGAGGGAAAATCCTGTCCATATCGGCTCAGCCTGCAATAAAGTGCATTTCCCACAGTGCCACTCATCCAGGGGACGGGTGGACGGAGGATGGGGCTGTCACGCGAGCCCGGCCTTCCCACCACCTTCTGCATCACGCACAGCTGAACGGATGTGGCCCTTGCGTTCCTTCATCCACATCAATTAAACTCCTAAAAAACCCAAACCATGTATGTTAAACAGGATGGGAGAGATGCTGCAGGAGAGGCCCGGCTCTGAGCACGGGGGTGGGACAGCTCTTGCCTGCATGGCTTTCTTGGGAGACGGTGGCCTCAGCCCAGGCCACGCTACGTGGGAGCGATGGGGGTGGATAAGGGGGCTGTGCTGTGCTGTGTGGTGCCACACAGTGAAGGGAGAGCGTCTCCTCCAGCCCTGACCAGAAGGACTGGTGACTGGAAAGCCACGTGCCACGGCTCATGGGGAGAGAAACCGTGAAGCCCAGAGGTGCCCAGACATGCTGTAGCATCAGGATAGCGCACACCGCTGGCCCGTGAGCCCTTGGAGCATGCGGATGAGAAGGGAAAGCCAATGACTGCCACGTGGCAATGTGGGCCTGGGTCCCATGATTGACCTCCCACGCGTGGGCAGCCCTGTCAAGGTGCACAGGGCCTGACACTCACGGCGCTTCCTCTGACTCTGAATTGCAGGGTACGGGACCGCAGGGGCTGTCCAGCCCAACCCCGGTGCTGGGCAAGGCTTGCGCCCACGTTTTGGTTCTGCCTTCTATTGCGCTGTCGGCCACGGAGGAGGTGAGCCACGGGCCTGCTCTGCCCCCTCCACCACAGCCCACATGAGGTCTGCCTCCGTAACCGGTTTCCTCTCTCATCTGCAGTAGCAAGATTTCTAGGAGGATCTATATCTTTCCATAGGCAGTTTGTTTCATCGCAGTAGCATAATAATGTGCTGAGAAGAGCTCATAGTTGTGAATTAATGTTTAAAAGCTCTCACTTTTGGGTTGTTGGAATGAATGTTAATTTGACAAATGGCAGTCATTGGGATTGCGGCGGCATTAACATGGAAATAAGAGTTAACCTCCAGCAGGGCAGAGGCAAGGTGAGGCGAGCGCAGGCTGCCGGAGCCGTAGTTTTTCACCTGATGCTCGTACTGTAAATACTGCTCATGTCCTGTCTATTTATAGAACTGTAATTTAAAGGCTAGTTCAGGAAAATCTGAATGACATCTCCTTAAGAGAAGCAATCGCAGGGTATCTTGGAATATGTCATGCCGCTCTCCTGCTTTCTCTCTCCAAAATACTCATCTGTCCACTAAATCAATTTGCCTTTCTCTTGTAACTGCATTTGCGCGGCCATTCTTTTCCATTTTCTGTCACTGTCATCCCTTAATTCATGTCGCTCTGCAGCACCGGGAAGGGCCCAGCAGCAGCTCCCCGGCTCTTTTATTTAAAGAGCAATTCTCCCATTTCCACAATGAGCTCCCACCAGTTGCTTGATCAGAGCCTTACACCCAGTCCAGGCTGGTCTTGCACAGGGCAGTGACTGTCAACTGGAGCCAGAGCTCCCAGTGCAGCCCAGGCTGACCCTGCGCCGGTGGAGCTGGACCAGCCCTGCCATGTAGTGGATCTGGTGGCTGGGGTCCCTCAAGCATTGCCTGCTTGGGGGCTTTTTCCCTGCAGTTTTCCTGCTCCCCCTTCCTTCTGTCCTGAGAGAGGACAAGTGCTGAACGCACTCCAGCCAGAAAATGGAAACCAGGAAATTTAAGTGAAATGCCAGAAAAAGACAAAGAAAGGAAATAGATGGGGCAAAATGAGGGATGTGTGGAAGAGCCACAAGGCTCCGTTCTCACCCATTTGTCAATGACCAGAGAGGGAAGAGGGAGAGGAGGAGACTCGGGGACGCCATACAGACGTGGCAGGCATGCGTGTGCACACATGTGCACACACATCACCCAGGTCAAAGGAAGCTTCCTGTTCAAACCAGGCTCTGCCCAAAGCCCCCATGGCTGGGGTACCTGTAGGCCACCCGTCCTCCCTTGGGTGCGCTGCTGTGGTGACTCTTTTGCAAGCAATTTCTGCATCTATTTTTCCTGGATCTGGTACTAAAATGCACTTCCTTCTTGCTTCAGAAGCCCAGCTCTTCCTTTCCCATCTTGTCACATCCTTGACAAGGACATTCCCTTCACCAGGACGCATTGCAGTGGCTCTTTCTGGATGGGGGTCAGTGCCATGCCCCGGGCACTGGCACAGCGCAGGCCCTTGCATTGCACCACTGGCGCTGCCCTGCTCCCAGGCTGGAAGTGCCCCTCTCTCCCAAGAGCCTTGTGTCCATAGGACCTGCAACTCTCGGACTTTTCACTAGTTGCCTGCACTGGGGTGACCTTCATCCCGGGCCCCCTTGGGCCCCGCCAGGTCCCCCCACTCCCGCGCTTGCTTTGCTTTCAGACACAGGCTGGAGGGGATGTGTTAACTGGAGCAGCTTGGCCCTGGTGTGCAGCCGGGCCTTTGCTGCCATGCCGCTATTTCGAAATGTTCCTCGCGTCTCTAAGCCAGAAATATTCTGACTCGGCTCTGAGCACAGCTGGGAAACTTCCTTGCAAAACGCCTGGTTTGTCAGGACCGAGTGCAAATGTTCAGTCAAAAACCTTCTCTCCCGGACTCCTAATAGTTCCTGGCCAACAAATAGAAAAGGGGAGAAAGGGAGTGAATTACATGACCTGTCTCTTTTTGTTTATTAAGAACTTCTTTCCAGCGTCTGATTCTTACGGAAATATGGTTTCAATTTTCTCTTTGAATTGCGGATCAAGAAATGTTGCCAATACATATTTTTCTCTGTCAAAATTTCATTTAATCTGGAGTCTGTAGATGTCTGGAGAGCCGTGTCTCCTTGCAGGGTTATTACCGTGTGTGCTTGTTGTCATGTTAAGTTTAAATTGGAATCACATTTGCTCCAGAAGGAGCTGCGCTGATTGGCTCTTGAGCTGACCCGGGCTTCAAGAGACGCATTTCCTGGATCGAGCGCGGGGGGGCAGCGAGGTCACCCTGGCCACGGCCGTGTCACTGCGGTGGGAGTCCCAGCCAACTGGCTGGACCGGGAGCTTTTGCTGTTCACAGAAGAGGCACGAGGGAGTTTTGCTGCTGCTTGCATGGCAGTTTGCTTCCTTCTTGGACATGCAAGAGCTTCCCTTCCTGCCTGCGGGGCGCCAGAGTGGGTCTTTGCACCACCTGACCTGCACCCGAGCCCAACGAGCTCCCCGAGAAGGGCCGGGCACCCTGGGACTTGCCAGGGCACCTGTCCTGATTGCCTCAGGCCGTCACAAATCAGCAACGTCACCCAAAGTGTGCAAAAGAGCACGGTCGGACTGGCAGGCACAGAACATATTGTGAACTTTAAGTAAAATTAGACATGCTTTGGCAATAGCAGATTCAACTCAAAGTGACTTAAGATTTGCATCTGCAGATTCAAGACCTTTGCCTATTTCACATCGAGTGGCTGCAAATCAAGTGTTGCCCCCTCCCCCCCAACAGTCGGCCTGTTGTCCCTCCGGTACCTGCACTTACGTGTGACTGCCTGGGGCACAACTCTGAGGCCTGGCAAATGGGACCCCCCGGCCCCAGCTCCACTCAGCAGCCCCGACGTGACCCCGATGGCTTTCTGCTGCGTTTTGGCCATGCGCGACTCTCCCACACATTCCCCTGGAAAGCAGAGGAGCAGCCTTGCAGAGACAAATGGCTCACCCTGGACATGGGGGTTTTGTGTTTATTCAGCCTGTGATTTTTCTCCCCCCTTAAAGTTTGACGGAGACGGCAGCGTGCTGAAAGGCTGCGAGAGTCCCTGAGCTCCTGCCCTGTGGCTTGGAGTCCTCTGGGCCACGGGGATGCTCCTGGCCCCTCTGTTGTGAGCAGCGAGGATGCAACTGGTATCACGTGGGCCACGCATGGGCCCTGCTCCAACCTGCGCAGGGGAAAACAGGCTTCTGCATGGGCAGAGCTTTGTGTCATGGCCAGCTTGGCATTGATGGGCCACCAAATACTCAATCCAAACAAATGCACGGCGGCAGCTCCAGCAATGGTAATTTATTTCCGTGGTTGTTATGAACATATTTGCTGCGTTAGAGCGTCTCGAGGCCCTGCGAGGGCCGAGCCCCTTGCTCAGGGCTGTGCAGTCCAGTGAATGGTGGCAGGCTCAGGCTCGCCAAGGATTAACCTCCCCCATGCAAATCGGAGCAGAAAAGGAAGGGCTGGCTCTGGACCTCTCCCACTTCCTTGCCAAGAGCCCTCGTTAATGGAGTTAAGATGATCCGTGGGCTGGTCCTGCAGCAGGGACAGCTGCACTGGCACAGGTTCACCCGTGTGCACCCCAGGGTGCACATGCTTTGCTGATGTGGGTCGGGGTTCCCCTGACTTGGAATAGGGTAGCGGCACGGGGCACCACGGCCATCCCCCTGCCTTGACCATGCCCCCAGCCGGGATCACCAAGCACGGCCTGCGCGGCTCCCCTGCAGCTGGGAGAGGCACCTCTGCCCAGCCAACCTGGAGTGTGGAAGACAACGAGCCTGGCCACGTAGCAGCAGATACCCACTTAACGGTCAATTAGCTGCTAATCACCAGCCCGTGTCCCTCCCTTCTTTGTGCTGACATCTAATCCATGAGGATGCCTAATAGAGTGATGCCGAGAGGGGAAGCCAGTCCTGTGCCCAGCAGAGGTGGGGGCTGGTGGCCAAACCCCTCCTTGCTCATGCGGTAGCACAGCTGCCCAGCTGTGGGGCATAGGCACTGGCCTGGCCTGGCCTGGCGCGGGGCTGGTGGTGGTGCAGCTCCCAGCCCTTGCAACGGCGTGGCCCGGGCACAGCTGCCCCAGGGCAAGCCACTCTCTGCCAGCAGGCCATGGTAACGGCGCAGCTGAACACGGGTTACAGGACCCCAGCCCCCAGCCCCTCTTAGGAAAGCGCTGCCTCGCCACGCAGCCCAGAGCCGTCGGCTCCACCCCACCCGGTCCCAGCGGTCCTGATGGACGGTCCGGTTGGCTGCCAACTGCACTGCTTTGCCTTGGAAATATCCCCCGTGTGCGCCTGTGCACAGAGCAAAGGACAAATGCTTAGAAAATACACGTATTCGTCCTCCTCACTGGGCCTCGGGCCGAGCGGGCTTTGGCGTGTGGCCCTGCCGTAGCCCATCAGCTTTGTCCAGGCGAGAGTGTCCCTCCCGGTCATTGGGAGCCCGAGGATGGGGCAGCAGCCGTGGCTGTGTCCAGACTGGCCGCGTGCACAGATGCCGGGCGATGAGCAGTCGCCCGAGTCCGTGACCCCAAACCAGAGCAAACCCCCGGTCGCAAGCTCCCGACCGCAGCTGAGGAGCGCGGGCTCGTTGAGTGTCAAAGTGGAGGCCCACAGGTAATGAGCTGCTTTAGGAAACAGTGCGGCCTGCTAACGACGCACAGAGATGCACCTTTCAACGATTTCCCTCAGTAATAGCATCAGAGACATTTGTATTTATGGGCAGGGATAGTTCGAGATCCCTTCAGTGTCTGGTGCTAATTACTTCTTGTATCTTGATGTGGCCCCTGGGGTAATTGCAGGTAGGAAATGAAACAGCAGCCGGCAACGCTCCCCGCTCCCCGGGCCATGCGCTCCGACCACGCTGTTGGTGGCATCGACGTGGCCTTTAGAGGGAGGGACGGATCGATACCGCTGGGGGAGCCGGCGGTTACAGAGGCAGCTTGGCTGGCCTGCCCTGCCCACTTGTCATCGGTACCAAGTCCTCCGGCACTGGGGGGTTTTCTCCCACTCTCAAACGATAAAGCCCAGTGGCTGCTGGCCCCAGGGTAGCGCTACCTGTTCCAGGCCAAGGCAGCTGGTTGCAGGGATAATACATATGTCTAATTAGGGGTGATTCACCAGCCATGGAGCTGCCTTCAGCGATTAAGCTCCAGGAGACAAGCGAGTCTCCACGTGCACCGTCCGGGGGGGGTGGGAAGATGATGGATACAGGAGGAAAGCACAGAAAGGCTGTCCCCTTCGTGCGGGTTATTAGCAGGTCCTCCCCTGCCCCCTTTGGCGTTTCCCTGCTGCATGCACCAAGCCTCTTCCCAAAGCCTCTCCTGCTTGCTGGCCGTGTTTCTCCTAAGCAGCCAATGCTCAGATTTTAAAAGAGGAATCAACAAATGCGGCCTGGGGTGAAACCTGGGATGCGGCGGCAAAGTGCCAAGCGTGGCTTCTCGGCCAGGCCCATCCAGGACGTGCATCATGGAGAGAGCGCGAATCCGCCATGCATTCCCGATGGCGTTAGAGGTGTTTCAGCCCCTGTCAGGAACAATTTTGGTAGGACCAAACCTGCTGTAGGGCAGGGGATGGGCTCGGCGACCTCCGGGCCCCTTGCAGCCCCGCCGCTCTGCATGGAGCAATGGAAAGTGGCTGATTGCCATGGACCATGAGGGTGCGGGGAAGGCGGAGGGGGCGTCCTGCTGTGGCCCCCGTGCCTGAGCTCCCCAGCACGTCCCGGGGCCCTGCTCTGGCCAGGCGACTGCGTTAGCAGAGCACGAGCCGCCGCGCGGGGACAGCCTCCCCTGGGACCGTGTCAGCTGCAGCGCCGCGCACCCGAGGTGGCTCTCAGGTCTCTGGTCCCACCCAGTCCAGCCTGCGCTGTGGTCCTGGGGCCTCGTATGCCGGTGGCGACCCCTGAGCCCAGCCTGAGCTGCCAGCCGGGGCCAGTGGTTTTGCAGGACTCTGCACTTCAGTTGACTCCGTCTTCATGGGCGCAGAGGAGAGGTGACCTGTGCACCCCGCTCCTGCCCAGAGACCACAGGGCCGGGGGGAGAAACCAGGATGCCTCTCTCAGTGCTGGTGAGTTTTGAAGCCAGCGTCAGGATCTGGGGAGCGCCGGCCCCTGCCTTGGGGGAAGCTCACGGGGAGCCGGGAGGGGGCCAGGAAGCAGGCGGAGGCTGCGGAAAGCGAGCCACTTCTCCACGTTAAGGGAGCTCATCAGGCTCGGGGCATTTGCCTATCAGGACACCCCACGGAGCGCCTCTCCCCGAGCACGGATCCGTGTCTCATCGAGGAGATTAGTTGTGGACGAAACAAGGTATCTCTGTCGGGTGGAAATTCATTTCCTGGTGTTGAGGATGCGCGGACGTTAACAGATAAACGAGGAGGCTTCTCCTTCAAGGACTGGCAACAGTGTCTGGGCTGTATAGAAATGTCAATCACTGTCAGAGGGGGAGGACGGCTTTCCGTGGCTCCCACCGAGGGGCTTGCAGAGGCAACACCACTCGCCAGGTCGGGCAGGCCTCCGTCTTGCAGAGCTGGAGCTGCTCTCCGCGGCTCTTGCGGCTGCAGAGGAGGAGTCCTTGCAGGTAGCATGGGTGGGAAGCACGTGGCGAGAGGCAACAGGTGCCGGGCAGGGCCAAGGAGCTCGGACATTCGCACCTTCCTCTTGGCCTGCACTCTGCCGGGCCCGGGCGAGAGGACGCAGTGCCCCTGGCCACCGCCACGCAGGCCTCCGCAGGCTCCCCTCGCTCCCCCAATATTGCATTCAAAGCTCAGGTGAGAGCACAAGTCCCACCTGTCCCCAAGCGCGTCTACCCGTCCACAGCCTAATGGGGACGTTCCCCCCAGAGACGAGCCAGCAGCTCGGGGTGCCCGGCCCAGGCCAGGGCGTTGCCTTGCAGGTGCCCAGACGTCCCTCCGGCATCCGTGCAGGGGAGCTCCTTGGAGGAGGCTTTAATCAAAAGTTAAGAGTCGTGGCCAGCATGTCACGGCTTCTCATTAGATTGCCATTATAATGCGCTGTAATTGGAAAGACGTTAATATTGGCAGCGTTGTGAAGAATGTCCTGCTTCTCCTTGCCTGCTTGGATTTGATAGAGTTGAATAATGGAGCAGATATGATGGATGAGGAAAACTGCCCGCTCGGGTCCCTAATTACGCAGCTCTACCTGCCTGGTGGAGGCGGGGCGGTGGGGACGGCCGTCTGCCGCTGCCCCCGGGTGCCGCACGCGTGCCCGTGCTCGCCGCATCCTCCGCGAGGGAGGGTTGTTGGGATTTGACCCTCTTGGAAGCATCTCCCTGATTTCCCCGCGGGGCGAAGCTGGAGGCTGCTCAGCAGCTGAAATGGCCCCGCCGAGGCCCTGGGGACCGGTCCTGAGTGGCGTGCTCGTTCTGGCGGGGCTGGGCCAGGGACGCATCCTGCCCCGAGTGCCCAAGCACTCGGCGTTTGTAACCCAAGCTGCAGTGGTGGTGTGCGGCTGCCGGAGCCAGGCCAGAGGCGCAACACCCACGTCCCCAGTGAGCTGTGTCTGTGCCACGGGGCCAGGGCTGCGCGGGAGCAGACGTGTCAGGTGCAGGGTGGCTGCGGGTCTGGGCGCGGGGAAGGGGGATGAACCCCCTGGCTGGGTGCAGCCCTGGGCAACAGTGTTCACAAGCACAGATTTCCTCCTGGAGAGGTGCTTACAGCCTGTTAACGATGGCTCAGTCATTACCGCCATCATAAACGAGCCATGGGGTCTTTACACCCGGCCTTACCTTGGGGCAGGCTCCCAGGAAAGGAGGCGATGGTGGCAAATGCGATTGTTTGGGGCGGGCAAATCCCTCCCTGCCTGCGGCCAGTGCCGGTGGAGGGCCGGGGACCGCAGAGGCGTCTCCGGGTAAGGGGCAGAGATGGGGGCAGGCGCCACAGCTAGAGATTGCAAGCCAGGGGAAAGGCAACGTCTGCTCTTTTCCTGCAAATCACTGGAAACACATGGCTGGGTCGGCTGCCACTGAAAGGGATTTCCCCGGCTGCTCTCAGCATCCGTGGGGCTTGTTCCCCCCTGGAAAGGACCGGGACAATCGGTATTTCCAAATGCTGATGTGCTCCCCCCGTCACCAGACGGCACGATCATCCTTCGGCGGTGTGGTGCCACCGATTCCCCAGGCGACATGTCGCACCCGCGGCAGGTGACAAGGGCACAGCTTCACACGAGGGGGTGGGAGGAGGGACAGCCCTTTGCTCCTGGCCCCTTCTTCTCTCCCAGGGGCCGTTTGGCTCCCTGTCCTGTCCAAGCACCGCGCTCTTCCCCTGCCCTTTGCCCCAGAGGCCTGGGACGAGAGCCCCGGCGCATCCCTTTGCTGCGGAGCAGTTTGCAGACGCACGGCGGGGTGTGAGCTCGGGGAGCAGGGGCAGGGCAGGATGCCGTCTCTGGCACCTGGCTGGGGCCCGTGGTGCCGAGGCGCAGCAGGCGTGGGGCACACTGGCCACTGCTGCTGGGCGTCGTGTAGCAAGGCTCTCGGCCTTCCCCGACCTGCCACGTCTGCGGCCTCCCCCAGCTGCTGGCCCCCTTCTCCTCCGGCGCGGAGGCTGTGGGCCGGGATCGCTGCTGGGGACAGAGCAAAACGGCAGCTCTGAGCACAAGCCATCATCACGACTCGCCCCGGCTCCGAAAACCCAGGGGAGCGCCGTGTTCGCCCACGGAGCAGAGGTCATGCTTAGAAGTGAGCAGGAGTTGGGCGGTGCGGGGCGGTGGGACGGGTCCCTGCCGTGGCCCTCAGCCTGGGAGGAAGGGACGGAAACGGTGCCATGTGCGGGCGCCGACGAGACCGGACGCGTTTCATCCCGTGACACCTGCCAGGCGAACAAAGGGCAAGGAAGAGCCGCACGGGAGTGCGGGTTTCTGCTCCGCCGTTGGATGATCTTCTTGCTCTGCAGCTATCGGCTCATGCTGAAGAGGACAAGATGCAACGGTGTCAGCTACGACAGACACCGCGCACGACCGCTCCTCCCCGACATCTCCCCGTCCCTGCGTGCACGCGGGGCAGGCGCGGCATCCGGCACCCCCAGCGACTCGCCTGGGGGCAGGTTCATTTTTGAGGCGATGGTTGCAGTCTCTGAAGCAGGGAGACGTGCCTGTGCTTCTCTCTCTGCCCCCCGCCTTCCTTTCATCTGCTCCTCTGATGTATTGTAGGGAGAAGAAATGCCCAACCCTGTCTGTTTTGCCTTAGATCAGCTTTTCTTCTCATTATAATTTAAAGTCTTTAAGAGTCTTCAGGAGGAGCCTGTAAAACTCCGATCATTCATTCCCGTCGACGCCATGTGTTTCATGGTCACTCCGCTCATGATTCATGCCGCGGTGCCTGGGATGCGCTGCCTTTGTGACGGCAACAAAACAATGGCTTTGTGCGAGCGCCGGGATGGCTGCGCTCGCCCGAGCTGCGTGCCACGCGGGAGCCAGAAAGAGTTAAAGAGAAAAATCTCGTAATAGCCGAAAACTATGGATTGAGCAAAATTTCCCTGTCAGCTTCCCTGTGATTTTGCTGAGAGCACTTGGACATGCTGGCATTGGATTTACAAATTGAAAATCATTAATAATTCTAACCAGGCTGTGATAAATCTGAGATCAGTCTCGATGAACCTGGACACCATTTCATAAATCAAAAAGATTACTTAGGAATTTTTTAAAATCTGACGTCAAAATGTCATGGTTACTAATGGTTTTTGTAGATCTCTTACAGTGATATATCATTTATCTACGCTACATCTAAAATGTGACACTAGGGCAGAAATGTGATGTCTTTAATATCATGAATACATTTTATCCCATAATAAAGGTATTAACAACTTCTTGCTGTGACTCGCGCTCCAAGTTCTGTGCCTGGTTTAATGCCATTGTTACCATATTAGTGGTTTTCCCCCAAATATCTGTGAACAAACCATTCCTAGCTGCCACGTTGCTGCCGGCTGGGGCAGGTGGGGGTTTGCTCGTGGCAACATGGACCGTGCTCCTGGTGCCCGGCTTCTCCGCTCTGCGGCTCTGTTTTTGGGGCACCCTGTGCCCTGGCCATCAGCGGGGCTTCTGCCCCCTTTCCCTTCCCAGACAGTGACGGAGAGTCACACCTTTATTCCCGTCCAGACAAGCTCTCCTTGCCTGCCGGGCTGCGGTTGTTCCCCACTGAGCTGTGTTGATGAGGGGGGAGCCGGCAGTGCCGAGCCCGCGGGGAAGGTGGCAGGCAGAACGCCATGGCTCGTTCAGGGACCGGGCGCTGCTCGGCACCGTGTCCCCGTGTCGCGGTGCATTGCTGTGCACGCCGAGATCGCTGCCACGCTGTCTCCATCTGCCATCCCTTGGTTTCGACTGGAAGCTCTTTGGGGCAGGGACCGTCTCTTTGCATTTGCACAGCACCTTGCACCACCGGTCCGTGCCCATGACTGGAGCTCTGTGGTGCCGTAGTCATAAAATTAGGCCGTCGTACTAATAAATGCCATCACCGGTGTATTTGGACCACTGTCATGTAACTCTGTTAAAGGCACGCGGAAAGGAAGGGACTTGCCCACTGGGTCCTCTCTTCCTCGAGCGGCGTGGTGTCGGCCTGTTTGTCGGGCGCGGGCCACGGATGCATTGGTGCGCTTCAGGTGGGACGCGCGGATGCAGCCTGCGAGGGACAGGACCCTGCCCCCTCGGCTCTTGCAGTCAATGTGGTCCTGCCTGGGATGACGTAGCTGGGGCTGGTCCTGCTCTGAGCAGGGGGCTGGACTAGACATCCCACCCCCGTGTCTGTGGGGCTACGAATCCTGCTGCTGCGTGCAGCTGGACGTGATGTTCGGGTCTCGTGCTGCATCCTGAGTGCTCAGATCCCACCTCACTGCGCGCACAGACGCACGTCGAGAAAGCAGACGCATTTTGGGGACATTTCCCTTGTTCCCCATGCAACCCTCTGAGCTGCCCTGGGTCACGGGCAGGGTCTGCTGTGCCAGGGAGGCCAGGGCAGAGTTAGAAGATGCTAAA
Organism: Gavialis gangeticus; assembly: GCF_001723915.1. Classification (NCBI taxonomy): domain Eukaryota; kingdom Metazoa; phylum Chordata; order Crocodylia; family Gavialidae; genus Gavialis; species Gavialis gangeticus. The sequence continues at coordinate 26,007,702 of NW_017729011.1, forward strand.
GCAATAAACAGCCCATCATGACAAGCCTTTTGCTGCGGGGGTTGCGTGTGCATGAGTGCAGGGAGCTCAGGAGGTCACATCTAGTCCAACTCCCTGCTCCAAGCAGCACCAGCCCCAAGTGCATCCTGCACGTGGGCATCTATTTGTTCGTCCCCTCGAGCCTTCGGAGTTTGCCTGCCTGGGGACGGCGCTCAGGAAAGGTGCAGCTCGGTCCCTGCACCGAGGAGCCGGGAGCTAACGGCCTCACGCAGCCAGCGGCTTCCCGAGCCTTTGCTATGCGACGCGCGTGTGGTTATTTTTTCCCCTGCAAGGCTTGCTTAATTGTTCAGATTTTAAGGAGCCAAACTCAGCACTCTTCCCCGTGAATCACAAAGCTACTTTGTCTTAGCGGTAATGTGCAGCACACAATGCTCCCGGCATAGCTAAAGAGCTATCAGAGCCTAACAGGTAGCTTAGGAATTTAAAGCAGAGCTTTATGGGGAGAGATTACATTCAGAGGTGAACAAATGGCGTTCCCGAGTCTATGCAAAGCAAGTGACAAAATGTAAAAATCCTCCCCGCGTTTTGAAGGAAAATATATCTTTCTTTCGCCGAGGCGCCTATGAAAAATAGGCTTTTTTATTTCCTTTTTTCATGCAAGGAAATTAATATTTGCCTTTAAAAAAAGGCTTGGTAGAGCCTTGAGTGAAGGTCATTAGCAGTCTCACTGGGGAATAAAGAAGGGGGTGATTGAAACCTGCATGAGCTGGTTACTCATTTGTGCCTTTGCTTTACATGTAACATTTTTATTAAGAAAATAATACTTTGGGGCTGGTAATTGTGTTGCCAGCTGGGCTGGGGAGGGGAGAGGAGGGGAGCCGAGCACTGAAACCTACTATTTATGTCCCTGGCAGGTACAGCTCCAGGCAGGTACCTGCGGTAAATCTCCTCGCGCGCTCCCCAAAGTCACCCTCAAGTGTAGCGAGTCTGGTCGGGGCGAGAGGAACCCAGTGTCTGGGGCAGGCTCCACCGTGAGGGGGCAGGGATGGGCCCCGGCGCCTGCAAGACGGGTACGTTACAGATGCTCCTACAAAGGCCCCGTGCCAAACCCCCGGGCTAGACTATGGGCTCCTGCACACCTGGTTGCCCGCTGTCTGGTAGCACTGGGGTTTGCCTAGCTGCATCCTGATTTCGCAGGGAAAATACCCCCTGCCTCGCAGAAAGGCACCCTTGCTGGGCAGCAAGGTGACCGTCTCCATGCCGTTGAAGCCCCAAGCGCCCGTGAGGACGGCATGAGCTGGGAGACCTTGGCGAGCCTGCAGGTCTGCTTAAAAATTAGCATAGCACCGAGCAGATACCATCTGAAGTTGGCTTGTAAAATCTTTTGGAAGAATCATTAAGGGTATTTCATTATCTCCATATTGCCAAGGTCAGGCTGTCCATATTTCCTCTTTAGTACTGCAAGGGGAATATGCTGCGACTGTGGTATAATAGACCAGAAAATGTCCACACTGGGAATGATGGTAAATCAATACAAACTCATCAATATAACTCCCACTTTCCCAAGGTACCACGAACGGCCTCAAGTTTGTAATTTACTTATGTATCTTCACCTTTTCCCCAACATTTTTTACACCCACTTCTGAACTTTTTGTCCATGTAAAAATCTTTATGAGAGACAATATATATAAAGGGGTAAAATGCTTCATTGAAAAGAGTATTGATTTTTGTGGCCGCGCAGCTGCGCACGCTACTCTCCCGGCAGGGAGATCTACGCTGGAGAGCCCAGGTGAGCAGGGAGCGGACATGGGCACATCCCAGCGGTGCAAGCACCCGGGATGGGGCTTCCTGCTGCTGCCCGGTCGGGGTGAGCCCCACGGCCCGGGCTGGCACTTCCGCACGGGAGCTGGAGCCCGTCTTCGCTCCGCACGTCACACGAGAGCTGCTCCGAATGGCCGCAGTGCAGCACCTGGTACGGCACACCCTGGTCGCCGCGCATGGCGCTGTACAAGAGGCACAAAGTGGCAGGCCAGAGCTGGCTGCCCGGCCAGAGCCACGACCTCAGAGAGACTTTGGGAGCCCGTTGCCCTGCAGAACTGCTGGGAGACACATGTGCCCCTTGGGGCGGCCCGATCCATCAGAAACCTCTGTTAATGCTGGGCGGATGTGGGCCGAGACGTTGCTCTCCTTGCCTCCCTTTCTTCCCTAGCCTGTTTCTTTACTGTCCTGCTCTGCTCCCTTCTCCCCATCCTTTGTGTAAACCAGGAGCATGCACCTGCACCCTCGGGTGAGCACAGCGTGTGGGGGACCCTACCCGTCCCCCTCGACGGGGTAGGAGCCCACTGCCCGGTAGCCCTGCCCGGGGTCTGCAGCCTGCAGGGTTTGGGGGCGCACCTCCTATGGCACCCCTTGAAGGCACACCCCCTCCTCCGACATCTCACCATCCCGCTCCCCTGACAAGGAGCCGCCTGCTGAAAGAGCCCCAGGCGCAATTCGATCTTGCAGACCATGCAAAGGATGCACAGCCCCATTGTGCCCCGGTCCTCAGCAGTGCCGTGTCAGGAAGATCCTGGTTGGAGACCCCAGGTCCTGATCGATACGCCACAAAATAAAAGCAGCCAATTTTCCCTTGCCGCAGTGACCTTTTCCCACACGTTAGAGCGTATTTTTTTGCCGGCTACTGTATGTTTAACCCTGGGGGTCGGGGGCCTGGGGGCTCTATTAACTGCCAGGTGTTTTTCCTCTGATGTCTGAGTTTACCCCTAGCTAAGCTGGTGCATTAGAGAGGGCCTCAGCGGGGACAAGAGGAGCATTTTCTGCATGAGCAAGAAGACCAAGTTGTAGCTGGAGAAAGCTATGCCAGTGAAGCCCAACCTGCGCTGGTTTGATTTGGCACAGGCCTTCGGCGGCTCCAAATCTCCCTGTTTCCTTCTTGGCGAAGCGATTTCACCTGGGGACAGGGGTGCCACTGGCCACACACAGGCAGGTCGCAGCGGGGCAGGGGTCTCACACGCCGCCAGTTGCTGGCGCTTCTGTTTCCACCAGCTCCAGTCACTGTTTCGTCGGGGCCAGGAGGGAAAGCTCTTGAAGCTACCCAGCGAAGGAAGGGGAAGGCTCTTGCATGCACTGATGCTTTGTGACTCCGAGGCAGGCTCCAGCTCCTGGGCAGTGTTTGGTTGTATGACAAATTGGTTTCAGCAACAAAAAGGTCTTTTGCAGCAAGAGCCCAGACGTGCCAGGAGCCCAGCTCACACTACGAGCGTGACAGATGCTCGCGCCCACACAACCCCGGGGAGCACGGTGCCTCACAGGGCGAGGGGGGTGCTGCCTGCCCACGTCAGCAGAGCCCCAAGCCAGCGAGGCCTTTAACCATGTGCTTCATTATTGCTTCCCTTCAAGTGCACGTTAGTGCCGTGCTGAATCAAGGCGGTAACAGCCGTGCTCACCATACCCCCAGTGCCCGGGCGGCCGACTCGACAGTCTGTCTTTGCAGCGAAAACAGGTGTGCGATATAAACGGGAGAGAAGCAGAATGACAGCCCCTCGAGCGTTTTCTGACCAGCGCTGACATGGATGTTGTCATCCTGGCCAGCCGCTCCAGAAACTCTTCTTGTGCCCATTTGCTAACACCGCTCCATTACATGCAAAGAATTTGCTGACGTGCCAGGAGGCCAGGAACAATATTAAATGCCAGTCTGCACTTCAGCAACGTTCACTTTGCTTAAGACAACATCAGGAAAAAGAAATCCAGGTTTGACCTCTGCTATTACTGAGTGGAAGGTATTTTGAAAGGGGAATGTGCAAGAAACGCTCCTTGCAAAACACCAGAGGTAGAAAATCGAACACGTGCGTGTGCGTGCCACCTTTTTAGAGCGGCTGTATATCAAATAACATATAATTTTATTATCATGTATTTATTGTGATTATCTCTTATATTTGTTATGAGCATCCGCTGCAAAAAGGGTTTAATTTACTGTGCTCACCACTCCAGTTGCGCTGGTTATTAAAACGCAAGGTGGAAGCGGGCAGGTCGGGCAGTCTCCAAAGACCTGAACCTCGCACCTTGGCTTCCCAGCGCTGCCTTAGGCCGCGTTACCTGGCAGGTGTCGGTTGTAGCAGCCGAATCGGTCCAGATGTGCCAGTCCATGATGCTACTCGCTCTGCCTGGCTCATAATTTACCAGCTTTAACCCTCCTGTGAAATGACATCTATATAAATATTGTTAATAGCACTAACATAATGTTAAGTCAGGTTTTACTGGACTCCCTCATACGCCCTATGGATTTATTAGCTATAGGATTTGAAGTAAATTTTTATTAGCCCAAGTGAAACCCAGGCACCATGGGCCTGGCGGTTAGGCTCTTTTCCTTTATCTTAGCGCAGTCCCTCTCTTTCCACCATGGTGCTTCCTCCATCACACTGAAACGTCCTAGGATAAATCTTGCAGAATGAAATATTTATTAATTTTGCTAACCAGTGTTGATCTCATAAATTACCAAGACTTTTTCATGAAACGGTTATTAACATCCCTGGCTGTATGTTAATGGTTTATTGACCAAATATGGGATAATTGGACCCTAGGAGCACTGGCCACTGTGATCTATGAGAAGCAAATTTGGCCCTTATTACGCCAATGACCTATTTAATATCTTCTGATGAATTCAAGGTAGAATCACAGGCAGGATGTGTCTCAGGGAGCTGCCCTCCAATTTATGGGCAGAAAGGCTCTTGTATAAAATCTATTGATCCAGAAACGATATTATTAACGAAATTGTTCCTTTATTTTCTTCGTAACTGATGATTAATTGGCTAAATAAATGTTAGCCTGTGATACCCTGAGCGAATACAAGTAACCAGATATTTCCTACGGTTAACAAAACAATGCTCCTTTCCCACCAGGGAGCCCTGCCTTCTCTCCCAGCTTTGGAGGATGTTAAGGGTCTCATTTCTGCCACGAAGGCTTATACTAATATTTATAAGGAATCCAAACATTCGGCTCTGCTGCGGCTGTTTCGGTAACAAATGTTTAGACGTGTTGCGAATGACTGAGCTGTGTTTGCTTTAACGTCCAAAACGAGCTATATCTTTGAGAAGCGAAAGTTAGCATTCTGCGCATTGCTCAGGGAGATCCTTTCCTCTGTCATCTTACAGTATTTAAAATCAAATTAAAGATAAAATAAAGGGAATCAAAGCAGAGAGGCCCAGAGAAAAGGAATCCAATTTGTTTCAAGTGCTCTAGCTCCGCGCTCGCTGTAGGTGGGATGCCTGAGTCTGAATGCCGTTGCAGAATTACATTGGCAAGGTGTTTGTGAATAATAAAGCTCTCAGCTCATCCAGCAAACTAATTGGCACTTGGATTCTTTCTACAGGGAGGCTTTGGTAGGAAATTATGTACTTTGAATTGCAAAAGGCACGTCTCAATCACTGGATGGAGCTGATATTCGAATGACTTATCTTTTCACATCCAACAAAATGCAGTCTAAGCAGCGGCACGCGTTCGCGAGGACCTGAGCAAGCCCCCCCGGCCCCCCGGGCAGGGACGTGAAGCCGGAGCCATGCAAGAGATCCGCAGCAGCACGCTTTGCTTTCTGGGGAGCAGCCCTCTCCGTCCCTGGCGCCGGTATTATTTAGACCTGCTTTGGAAATACATTTGCGAGCGCCTGGCTCATGCGGTGGCCTCTATTTTGCAATCTATTACATGTCACAAATAAAGGAGGAATTATTTGGCAGGTCCCTGTAAGGAAGCTGATGAGGCAGAGGGAACAGATTCCTGGCCTAGCATAAATGATTGGATCCCTGTCACATGGACCGCCCGGGACTTATCCTGCGCATCAGGATAGTGGGACCTCCAGCCACAGTTCAGGGGGTTTTAAATCCCACTTTTGTCCTCGCAGAGGAGAGGGTCTGACGGCATCGCCGCGTGGCCCGGGCGGGCGCTGCTGCTCGTTGTGACGGAGCCGCTTAAGGTTTTTACAGGCGAAGATAAATTAAGCAACAGGAAATCAGCACGACGGGTTTTAGTCTGCGAGCCACCGAGGTGGCAAACTCTTCCAGGACTCGCTCCTCTCCAGCACGGGACGCCCCGGCACGGCTGCATCTGGGACGCGCGCACCGCGGAGGAAAGCTCCTGGCTGGGCCCAGCTTGCACGGCAGGCCTGCGGTCGTGCCTCGCCGATCTGGGATGGGCAGGGTAAGCCAGGAGCAGTCTGCACCCGTTGCAGACTGGGAACATCTCACAGAGAAGCCACCGTGCAAAGGGGAAAAGGAGTGACTGCTAGCAGTGAAGAGGAAAGGATTTTTAAAAGCATTTGTCCATTAATTCATGCAATTAATTAGCATTTGCTGATTAATTCATTCTTTAAGTTCCTTCCCCCCCCACCCTGCCCAACTGCGATGGGAGATGGAGGCCTGGTGTCCTGTCCAGGCCAGGCCTTAAGCAGGGTGTTGGCGCACAAGGATGCACACGGGATGCTCCCAGCTCCAGGCCTAGGACAGCGTCCCAGTTTCGGAAGAGCGGCGGGCAATTGAGTCTAAATCGCAGGGGAGCCAAGGGGGGTGGAGGGCATGGCTGCCCCACGTGGTGGGGGGGTGAGAGCCAGGTCCTCTTGGTGCCGCCTGGTTATCCAGCACATGAGGGGTCGGCACGAGCCCGGCAAGGGGCTGCGGTGGTGCAGAGCAGTCCCAGGCTCCTGCGCCGAGCTTCCTAGAGGGACCGAGATGGGCAAGTCTGATTTAAAAGGTGCCTTGGGCCAGACTGTGCAGCTACCTGCATCGTTCAGGCACCGTCGTCGCCCGGGTCCGGCAAGGCTGTGCGCGGCGGTGCCTCGGTGCCTTTAAGGATCTGGGCTGCCAGGCGGCATGCTCAGGAGCTCCTGGCTCCCAGTCCCCTGCTCAGATGCCGAGGCGGCGCTGCCTAATTGACTCGCTTGTTATCCATTTTATGCTTGTTCCTGAAGCCTAATCCCCGAGAAGGCATTTTCTGGCTAACCAACGGAATCACAGATTTAAAATTAAAAAACAAACCCCAACAAATTAAAAACAAATTTCCTTTGGTTTCGGGGGAACGTGCCGCATCGGCTTCCTGTGCCCCGCTGAAATGTTTATCACCTGCTTTTCAGACAGAAGATGACCGGCTGTGCCTGGCTCCGGAGCGGCACGTGCCTCCGAGGAGGCCGCCTTGCCCGGGGGGCTCGGCGCCGCCCCAGGGCGCCTTCCCCTCGCGAGAGGGTGGAGGGGGCAGCAGACGCAGGCTTTAGCCTTGTGTAGACATTAGCTCTCTGATATTTGTTTTCCTCTGCGCTGGGAAGACGTCCCTGAGGAAGCATGTTAAATTTGGGCTCTAAAAGCACCAATTTAGCTATTATGAGTTTGCTGTGCTTTTCTATTCGGGGAATGTTTGGCTTGAATACGATATGTAAAAGAAATAAGATCAGCTCAGCTGTTTTAAAGCTGATTGACACCTTGGGTTTTTTTCCCCTTGTAATCTGAAGCGAAACAGAAAATAAAAGGGATCCAGACACTCATTGAAAAGAAATGATTTCCTTGCCTACAGTCCCTGATCAGGGCTGCCAGCGCGGGCAGAGGAGTTCTCATAACGAGCCGTTCTTGTGTCCTCGCTCACATCGTTTTGGTGGAGGTTTTGGTGGCAGATGAACTACATTTCGTCACAACTGAGAGGAAATTCAAAGTGAAGTTAAGGAAGTTGCTGTAAATGAGAAAAAAAAATCCCAACAAACACTTTCATTGTAGCTTAACATATCAGCCAAATCAGGAGCCAGCTGTAGCAGAAATATTGTTTTTAATAATCCAGGAAAGAACCAGAGACGCGGCTTTTGTAGGAACAGTGACCCCCAATGGCCAGAAAGACATGGGCACGCAGCCGGGACAGAGCCGCGCTGCTGCGAGAGCCACGGTGAGGGCGGCTTCGCCTGCGGAGTGAGA
>NW_017729011.1:26020620-26038019 GCF_001723915.1 Gavialis gangeticus
AATATTGTTTTTAATAATCCAGGAAAGAACCAGAGACGCGGCTTTTGTAGGAACAGTGACCCCCAATGGCCAGAAAGACATGGGCACGCAGCCGGGACAGAGCCGCGCTGCTGCGAGAGCCACGGTGAGGGCGGCTTCGCCTGCGGAGCGAGAGCGAGAGCGAGAGCGAGAGCGGCTCGTCGCCGTGGGCCTGCTGCCCAGGCCACGCCGGACCCCAGCGCACAGCCACGCGGCCTCTCTCCGGCGCCGCACGCCCCGCTTTGGACAAAAAGATGAAAAGATGATTTAAAGTCTCTTCTCCGAGGAAGGGTCTTTCTGACTCCGACTGGTGTGGGCTTGACACCAGCCGCAGGCTGAATCTTTTCCCCGTGAGCAAGCAAACGACATGTCCCACTCACCCAAAACTTTGGGAAGCTGCTAGGAAGCGCAGGAAAGTGGAAGGCAGGGCAGAGTGGCACCTTAGAGACTAACCAAAGCACATGTGAGTGTGCAAATGAGCGTGTGTACGTGTCTGTGTATATAGCACAAGCTTTCATGGGCCGAAGCTCACTCCGTCAGGTGCTGGAAGATGCACACGGACGAGGCTGCGACAGTGGTGCCCTGGCCCCTGCCGGCTGTGCCGGAAAGGGCCGTGGGAAGCTGGCTCCAGCTGCAAGGCTGCTCTGCCCGGCTGCCTTGTGCAATAACACGTCTAGCTGCGGCATATATAGCTGTCAAACTAGCCAGCAATTGCCTACAGCAGATTCAGCGCAAAAAGCTCAACCTTAGCTTCTCATAAGCGCATTCAAGGCCCTCACCCAGGGATGGATGAGCAGCAGCAGGCCCACTTGCGAGTGCAAAGTCACGGCCCGTGTTTGAGGACGTGTGAACTGGGTGCAGCAGACAAGGCAGGCACGCGGGCAGATGAATAAAAACACCCCTGGCAACTCTTTGTTTTATGCTTCGTTTCTTAACTATGAGTGCGCAGACTAATGACTGGCATGAGAGACGGGCGCACAAAAGGTGCAGGGGCAGAGCGACGTCGGAGGGTACATCCCAGGGCACGTCACGGGCGCCTTGCTGGGAGCATGGCGCCGGAGGGGTGGAAGCCAGGGAGGTGTGTGGTTTTACTACTGCAACAGGACCGGCTTTGTTCAGGTTTCCGAAGCCTCGCCTCTGTGCTCGGAGAGCGTCCCAGCATGGCAATTAGCAGAGCGTCTTAGCTGGCTGCTTGGGCCCTAGAGGAGAAGCCGCGGCCTTCCGGCTCCCCACGCCTTTGGCAGGGCGGTACGTTCAGCTCGCACCCACCTCCTCCCGGGTGCCCAGGACAGGGATGTCCAGCCGCCTCCCCCGCGTATTCGCGGCCGGGTGCAGCCTGGAGCCTGCGGTTCACAACGTACAACGTTGGCTCACGCGCTTCAGCGCGTCGCCTGTTCCAGCTGCGGGGTCTGGCTAGGGGTGGCCAGGGGAAGAGAGAGGATTCCTGTTAACGAACAGAAAAGAGATCATTTTAGACTGGGGGCACGGAGGGCGTCCTTCCGCCGGGCGTTTTTCCTGCTGTCACAGTACGAGACGGGGAGCTGCGAGACAGGATAGGTGCAAGGCGCGTGCTCGCTTTCTGGCCAGTACTCCCAGTCTTGTGCTTGAGCGGTTTGTTTCGCCTGACAGAATGTCATCTACTTTGCCTTTGATTTTGCAAATAATCCACCTCGAGCTACGGACGCTCTCACTCCAAGATAGCCTTAACTTCGGACTGCCATAGGGCACACAATGATTTCATGATGGTTAAGGGGAGATGAAAGGATTTTCTCTGTCCCCGGTGCTTTCTCCCCATTTTTAGAAGTAAACAATGAATTTAAGGATTCACACTGAATGTCTGAAAAACCTCAGGAAGCCCTGGGGGACCAAATAATTACCCAGGAACAATGCGGTAAGGGTCAAGAGGCAATCACCGTCCGCTTCTGGCAAAGATTATGCTGCGTTATTCCTTGACAATTTATTTAGAAATATGAACTCTGAAAAGAACAGCTATTTGACTAGATAATCTTGTTAAATTCATAAATTCACTTGGTCTGAAGTCTTTATCACGGAAGTCAGCTGGAACCAAGTGTTTTGATAGCTAAATATGTTTTCTTTAGCTATTAATGGGATTAATAAGTTGCCAAGAGAACTGTTTACATGGGCCTAAGTGAAATTACCATAAAGCTGGGAGAATATTTTTGACCCATATCTTTAATTCTTGCTTAGTCAAGTTTTGCAGACAAATAGATTATGTAAGTGAATAGATTTATGAAATAAATCTGATTAGAGATATCGGTGTCTTACACAACCCACGGCCAGTCTTAAATCAGATTAATTTATAGCTGATTTTGGTAACGAGTGCACACTGATGCTCCCATGGTGTGAATCTCAATAACTTGTTTTCCTCTTTGGAATCCATAATTCTATTATTTGAGACACTTCATTGTTATAGATAACACATGGTAAGTGATATCATTTATGCTATTCCGTCTTGTCACTTAGGTCCTTGCTCAAGTTCATTAATGTATTGTGCTCCTCTCTGTACAAGAGGGTGCCGTGAGAGCAATTGATTTTAAGTCCACATAATGACTGATGATATCACGCATGTTTACTGCCTTGACACTGCACACTAGATGCTAATGCTGCTGAGATAAACATGATGTCATTTTATGCAATTAAACACTTAAAATGGAGCGAGTAATGATTTGGTAAGCTTGGCATATGCATGCAGGGGCTTTTAATCTTATTAGCAGGAGGAGGGCAACACCACAAATGATACGGATGTACCCGGGCCCTGGCAGTCAGATGAACTTTCAGCAGGTTGGTGCTGCTCGCGGGAGTGCTCTCCTCACCCCGAGCTCATGGGCCGTCATCCCAGGGCCTGGGGGTGATTTCTGGTCCATCCTGCTTGCCAGAGACATGGCTGGCTTTGAGCAAACCCCTGCATCCATGAGCTGTTCCTTTCAACAACACTGGGAGTGTCTTCATGTGCTTTTATGCCGCCTAAACTTAATGTGCATTAGTCTAATGAGCTTTAAGGCAATTTAGGCACACGTCTACATGTGCACACACTAATGCGCATTAACACAGGTGAGTGGACCAACTTGGGGAAAAAGTCCCAAATCAATGGACACACACCACGTTAATGCGCATTAGCGTGTTGACACGTTTGTGTGATTTACATAGTCACACGTGAGTTTGATACCTGCTTTACATAGGTATCGAATTAGACTCAAATAGCCTTACATTGCCATTTTTTAAGGGGCGTTAAGGATGCTCATGTCTAGCCACGTGCTTTAAATCAGGCTAATGTGCATTAAATGAGCACTTGTAGACACACCAGTTTTCCAAGGACCTAATTGAATTATACCCCACCCCAGCACTGCTAGAAGACATCCGTGCTCACACTTTTCATTTAAACCTGCCTTGGTCCGTAGTGGTGCATTGAGCTGTCTGAGAAATATCCCTAAATCTGTCTGGCCTTGGAGGAGCTTCCCCTCTCCCCTGGCTCCGTCATCACCTGTGGGGTACTTAAGCCCATTGCATGCTGCCATAGTTGCATTTGCGACGGCCAGGGAGCCCCTCCGGGTCACCTTGCCTCGTCTCCACAGATGCAGCAGCAAATTGTTGTCTCATTGCAGAATAGTCAATATTTCCCAGCCTTGACAGATTAGCCGAAGTAATCATAGATTTTATGTGCTACAATTAACAGATCTTCCCTTTATAGTTATTGCACAGGAATTTGTCTGTGATGAGCAAGGTCAAGCTGTGTGCCAAGCCAGCACCATCCTTTAGGGCATGTGCCATCTTCGCACCGCCGCCTGATAGCAGAGACCCGAGCGAAGGGCTGGCAGGCAGCCACGCACCGAACTGCTCCAGTGACTATCCAGCGATGTGATGGCAGTGCGGTCTTTTCCTGAGCTCGGGGCCGAACGTGCTGCTGCTCCCTGTCATCCTGCCTCTTGGATGCGGACAGCGAGGGTTTTAAGGACTGCTCGTTGTTGTAGGACTGGGAAACCGCACAGCCCAGCCCGGGCAGGGAGAAGGGTGCCGGAGCTGGGGGGGCCGAGCGAGGCGATGGATGGATGCTGGGTGGCAGCTTCACGTTAGACTCCAAGTGCAACACGTTGAGCTCCTTGAAGCGTTTGGCAGAGCCGGGCCTCAGCGACACGTCGGGGATGCAGGGGCTTGAGAGGCCAATGGCCACGCTCCTGCTCTGGGTGCAGGGGCACGGACGTGACCATCAGCGTGAACCGTGTGAACTTCCCAAACCACCAGCTGGGACTTGGTCCAGGCTCACGCGTGGGGAGCAGGCAGGGGCCTGGGGCACTTCATCAGACCCAGGCTGCTCCCGTGCTGTGGACGTGGCCTGGCACTAGCCCCCAGCAGGACCGGCCCGCCGGGCTGCCCCCTGCCACCTCGTGGAGGTGCTCAGACACGGTCTTGGCCACCCGGGCCCTCGGGAGACCAACTCTCTTTGGGTGATGTTTAATGAGCTGGGGAGCGAGCGGGTGCTGGGGCCTCGGCAGGAGACTAGAATGAGAATTTTAATGAGGGTTTGCTTTTAAGAAAAGGTTAATACATTTTAATTCAATTAAATGAACAAAGTTCAATATTTGTTGAGCACATCCGAGTGCTGCCTGGCGCGGCGCGGCGGGTGCTCTGCTAACAGAGGCGGTGGCGTCTGCTCCTGCCACGGTCGCAAGCTGACAGGAAAGCGGCTGGACCCACTGGGACTGAAGAAGCCTCCAGCCCGGAGACAACAGATCCGGGCTTTGCCCCCCCACAGGCCTGCCCCGGGCCAGCTGAGATCTGGGGCTGTTTCACACCGCCGGTTTCAAGGGGAATGGTGAAAAACAGGAAACTGCCCCATCGCTGGGGGTCTCCAGTGGAAGCAGCTGTGCTGCTCCGGACAGGGTCGTGGGATTTGCATCCCACCTGCAAATCCCTCGCTGCCCCGCGCAGTTTGCATGGGCTGTGTTGGTCGCAGCCCACAGCCCGGGCCTCGACAGGGAGCTGTGGCTGGGGCTGGCGGATCACCGGGAGGTGGGCAGAGGACTGGGCTGGTCCTGGAGAAGGAGGGCAGGTGGAAGCGCAGCCATGTGGTGGCATTGACAGGACGCCTGCCTCGGCGGCTGGGCTCGATGCCGCCACTCCGAGACTCGGGGACACTCGGCTGCTTCGACATGAGCCTCCATCTCCCTCCCTGGCCTCTCGGGCCAGAGAGCAGTCGGGGACCCAGGAGCCATCTGCGCGCCGGAGACCGGAGCAGGGCACCACGCGGGCTGCAGCTGGGTCCAGCGTCGGGCGGCTGGTCCTTGGCACAGATGGCAGAGCCGGCACGGCACTCATCGCCCCGAGCCACCGCAGCCGCTGAGGGGCACGAGCGGACCGGGCACATTGCCCGGGAGACCACTTGCTGGGGTCAGCGGGGCGGGGGCAATGCCTGACCCCGCAGGGAAGGGTCTGGGAGTGGGGCCAAGCCTTGCCTCGCGCTGGGCTGAAGTGGGCTCGCTGGGGCTAACGGCAGACCTGGCCCGCAGTCGTTAGAGGGGGCTGTGAGAAAGGCGAGGGAGGGGGTGGGGAAGGACAATAATTGCCTTTTTTCAAATTTCCCCACGTCAAAACCAATCTGAGCAGCGGATGCATATATTTAAATTAAAAGTAATTAAAACTGTGCTGCCAGAGAAATGCATGATGGATTCAATGCAGGAGAATGAAGTAATAAAACACTTTATGGATTAACTCATATCAGGCTGTTTTGCAAATTTATTTTTCATTATAATCCAGCCCTATCAGATACCGCCTGGATGTATGATGCTGCCCGTGGGCAGGCAGCATGCGGGTCACCAGTTTCGGGTCCCGGTGACTGGTGAGCAAGGTTTCTGTCATCATTTCTTAGTGGTCACTTCACCTCCGTAATAATGAACGAGTCAAGCAGGGCTGTTATTTTCTTTAATCTCTTTCCTCATATTAAAAAAATACAGCCAGCCACATCATTACTGCAGCAGACCCGGAGGACTCTTTCCAGGTCATTACTCCGGTTCGTCTGCGCGTCTCGAGGTCCTAAAGGGTTTGGGGTTATATGCAATAAGGCGTTCGTCGACAACATTCCCCCTGAGCCCTAGGTGTTAATGAGAAAGATTTTCCATGTGGCTGTTAACACCGTGCGGTTTAAAAAGTCACAAAGAAAATGGAATTTCTTCTTTCTCCAGGTTTTTCCCTCTCGTTGTGAATCTTCCTGCCTGGGTTGTGCAGGAAGAAACTTGTCTGGTTCATCGCTAGTCTGAGATGACTGTATTTTGTGGTGGGGGAGATCTCTTGAGTGGGTTCTGCATGGATTTGCATGCACTAAGTTGGAGGCTTTCTGCTTTGCTCACGTCTATTTGTCCCCATCTCATTCCGATCCTATTTTTTCCTCCTCTGGCCAGAGGAAACGTCAGATTGCAAACTGACAACAAGGCTAATGCCATCAAAAATTCCATTTCTGCCCAAGACAGAGGCCTGATGTAATAATAAGCATCTGAATGTTATAACAGGGTTATAGATTGCAGCTTGGTGCCTCCACATTGCGTCTCGTGGGACAGGCTGATAAAGCAATTACATTACTGGAGAACGCCACGAGAAACCTTGGGACTAAAATGAAACTGCACAGGGCTGAGCCCCAAACTCTGCCTCTGCGCGCAGGCAGCGTCTGGAGAGCCGCGCTGCACGTCAAACGCCTCCCCGGTTATGTGCGGGGAGAATGATGTCTACCGGTTAGTCTAGTGCGTGGCATGCCAGGAAATAGCTTAAACCACGGCTGGGAGGAAATGGCTGAAACCACCGCTGGGCCCCTCGGAGGCTGCAAACGCCGTGCGAGAAGTAACACGCGTGCCCCCAACCTTCCCCGACAGAAGGACGAGGGCCCACGTCACCCGGGTTGTGGTGGGCGCGGGAGATGAGCTCCTGGCAGCACGGGCGGCTGCATGGCATTGCACCATCTCTTGCTCGCCCCCGGGGACCTCCCTTGCAGGAGGGGGTCGTAGCATCATGGAGCCGACTGCATGTCCAGCCCCGGGGCGGAGGAGTTGTTCCAGAGGGGACTTTCTAGCCAGAGTCCCAAGCACGGGACAGTGGCGACAGGCACCCCTGCCAGCAAGCCAGGCCAGGCCGGCCACAGCCACTGAGCTACCCTGCCCCTCTTGGCAGACTCATGTCCCGGCTTGCGGACACCGGCGAAGGGCTTTGCAGGCTGCAGGACTGCCAGCTGCGGAGGTGCCTTGAGTGTCCAAAGACATCCTCCCTGGAAGGGCAAGGCAGGCGGGCAGGCCAGCCGCTTCTCTGCTTCCAGACCAACTCCCAGACCCCTGGCTGCAGGGCATCGCCCCACGCCCATGAGCCACGCGGTCTCTGGGGTCTCTCCAGCCTCGCTCCGACGGACGCTTCGGAGAGTCCCGTTGCCTCCGAGACGGTCTGCAGCAAGGGCACTTTCCTGAGCCTCCTCCTCTCCACGGCCTCCGGGCTGAGCCCCTGGGCGCCGCCGAGAACCAGGGCGGGTGTCAGCCATGGCGCTGGGGACTGGGTCGTTAAGGCTGAGCTCCCCAAAGAGCAGGCGCCGTGCAGCTCTGCTTGTCGTGCTCAGCCATTTGGAACCGGACACGGAGCGAAGCAGCTTTCGTGCAAGCCCCTTGAGCGCTGAGCCATCTCCGCACGCCGTGCGGCCTTGCCGGCTCTCCTCGGAGGGCGGAGAGGCTTTTCCAGGGAGGAAAGCTAATTAACGGCAGTGGTGCTACCCTCACTTCCACAAGCACGTTTCTCTGTTCAGCGCCTTCCATTTCTTACCCAACTAGAGCACATGGGAAGCGGTGTGTGCTAGTAAAGCTGCTATGAATTTAAAAATGTGTAAAAATGACAAAATATTAACAAAAGCATTGATTTTCCTATTTACTTTTATGCATTTTATTAACTAAAACACTTTAAAGTGTAACCGCTGTGTATTAAATTTACTCTGCAACGTCGGTTATGAATCTCGAACAATAAAACACAAAATTGAATTTACCACATTCTTTATAAAACAGAAGTTTAGAAAAAAATATAATTAAAAATACTGCCTGAGCTTCCCAGCAGCAGCTGCGAAATAGTGCCCCCCCGAGACAGGGCAGCTGGGACTCGAATTCCCTCTTCTGGGCGGTTTTCCCCAGCCTGGGTAATTTTCTTCTTCCTTGGCCACGCTTCTACTGAGAGCCCTTTCAACAGCCCGTATGTTTTAGAGGCAGATAAACGTGCAGATAAAACGTAAATACCAACAGATGCAGTCTGTAAATAATTGGTTGGAGACGTTTCAGGAAGTGTGGGGTAACCGTTCCTGTCGAAAAGACTAAGCCAAAATACTTGGTTATAATATCTATTTTTTTTGATGTTGGCGAAAGCATTGGCTAAGATGGTCCTTGTGCCCTTGAGCTTTGGAGCTGGGATGCTGGATCCGGTGACATTTTCCAGATTTTCACAAGACCAGGACAAAAAGCACCATCCTGCCGCGGCGGTGGACCTGTCCTGCCAAATGTCAAGCCTTCCAAACCCTGTGTTTGCTCCTACCTGATAAAAGCTAGCAAGAGCTTGGCTGCAAAGTCTGCTCGAGCCACGGACCTCCCCGACCCTCCCCTGGCCCCGGGGCTGGCCCTCCTGCTCTCTTTTCCAGCTCCAGCCAGGTAAACTCCTCCCACCGGTGTTTTCGAAGGGGGGCATGTAAAAGGGGTTGTGGGTGATGCTGAGCCCATTGCTTTAAGCACAGCGTTTCCTACGTGGCTGCTCACACGTGCTCCCCGTTTCCGAGGACTTGGGCCTGCTGACCTGGGCAGCCTGAACCCAAGCAGCAGAAGCGGCCCCTGAAAAAAGGGGGGTCTTCTAAAACGGCCTGAAGAAGCCAAAGCCCTGCACGCCTCGGGTTGGATGCCCCCAAATCAGTGAGCATTTGGCAACGGGGGATCGTAACAGCACCGCTCCGCCGGGGCAGCCCTCGTAGCGCGGAGACGAGGCCGGGGAGAAACGCGCAGGAGGACGTGGATGCTGCGCGTGCAGTGCCGCGTGCTCCCAGCGGCTTGCGGAGGCCACGAAACAGCTGCGACGAGCTGCCCCAGCACTGAGCACCACCGGTCCTGGGGGCTGCACGAGGCAGGGCCGCTCTGCGGATGCAGCACCGGGTTGCGCCGTGCAAGGCCGCGGTGCAATGGCGGCGAGGCTGCAGGTGTTCTCGCTCTGTGCCTCTGAGGCCCTGCGGGGACGGAGGGCTTGCCCGCGAGTCCTCGGCCCCTCTGAAAACCCAGCCGCTGCATAGCGTGGACCCGCAAGCTTGAAACTGCGGCCACTGACACACAGTGTGGCGACACGGGCCTAGGACGGATGCACGTGCGAGTGCTGCTTGCACTCCTGCTGCATTTCCATTTAGGCAGGGGCTCGCTTTGCTTGTACAAAAGCAGCCGGCGCCGGACGCAGAGGTGACACGGTTCAAGGGCGACTCCCTCGGGCACATATTACCGTGAAACCTGTCTTGGGCCACAGTCAGTGCAAGGCAAGTCACCCCCGCCTCATACCTCTACTCTTAAATCTATATTACTGCACAAACCTCATTAAGGGCAAGTCTCGGAGGCAGGCACATGCGAGCATAAAGCAGAATACCGCAAGCTGGGATACAAAATCTATATATAGATCCTGTATCTTCCTGGCTCTAAATAGCCCGTGCGATTGCTATTTTGGTGGGGAGGAAGCGCTATTTAGACAGGCTCGCCTGCCGCCGAGGAGGGGCAGCGAGGGAAGGGAGCGCGGCTGGGGCGCCCAGGTAGGGCGCTGTAATGCGCCTGGCCTTTTCAAGGAAGATTTAGAAGGACTCTGTAATCTGCAAATTCTAAAGAGCTGACGGAGACAGTTATTAAGGGCTGGTAGGCGATGGCTGCTCGCTGTGTTATTAAAGTGCTAAAAGATTATGTCTCTGATAGCCGTATGCTTACTGTGTCCTTCATGACCACTTCCACAGGGACACCGCCAAGGAGAAAGGCAGAGGATCAATGAAAGGATATTACCAGTGGGCCAATCCCAATAATAAGAGAGGTGATATATACACACCATTTAAATTGTCCAACACATTTAATGTTCATTAACACTAATTTTCATGGTGCTGGAGTTTAACATATTATCGCAATGAAATTAATAAAAAAAAATATCCCACAGGAAATATAATTTAACTGTTTTTATACTCACCTTTGGACGGTCCATTTCCAGCAGAGCCGCTGCGCTATGGCACTCAGCTCCATCTTGCCGGTGAGAGCCCGGGGCCGGTTCACGGGTTACAAATGACCAAAATGCTCTGTTTTGATGCGGTCAAAGCAAAATCGGCCAGGCTCCCCACGCTGCCCGCAGCCCTCGAGAAGGCCCGGGCATCCAGGGACCTGCAATTCCCAACGTCTCCCAGGTGCCGGGAAGGCCACGCTGGTCTCGGGGTGGCTCGAAGCGACCCTGGGCACGAGCCGGAGTTCAGGAGGCGCCGGCACGGCCCAGCAAGGAGGGCCGGGCTGCAGAAGCCGGCCCAAAAAACCTGGAGGTTTGCTCCACATTTCTACTTTTTGGTCTGAGGTTTTCCAGCTCTGAAAATATGAACTTTCCAGTTTGCAAACTTCGCCATTTTTCGGCCAGCGTTGAGCAGGTGGCAAACTTTCATGGACACGTGCAAACCTCTCAGCCCGGCTGAGTGTCAGGGCAATATTTCACTTATCAGAGAAAAATAAACATGTAATAATTTTGTTATTATGCCATAATGACTTGCTTATTTATCTCTCACGGAGCACACGGAAATTGTATTTGGCCACAGTGTATAAATTGTGGTATAATTACTGTAAAATTTATAGTTTTTATACTTCCAACAAGTTAGCTTCTAAATCACACAACCCCCATGTAAATACTTTAAAATTATTCAGTAATTACTTATTTACATTGTAATTAAAATAACTAATTAGCATACATTTACAGAGGATTTACATACTTATTTGTGAAAACAGTTCCTTGGCAGATCATAAAATGAGAAAGAAGAAGAAACTCCACGTGCAGCCGCAACGAGGCTTGGCGGCTACGGAGGGACGCCGAGCCCTTTCCACGGACCCTTCAAGCCTAGGGCACGTCTCCCTCTTGCGAGGAGCCGTGTTGTGGCATTCAGGGTCCCCGTGGACCTCGACGGGCCGGGGGCAGACAGGCTGTGCACCACTCTGGGGGGAAATCGCTGTCCCGGGGAGACGGGCTGCAGATCTGGCTGCCGAGTGCACGAGGCACCCTCTGGCTTGGCTCGTGTCAGAGGGGACAGTTTTACACGCTCTTTCTCTGGCAGATCCGGAGGCTTCGAAGGACCGTGAGGCACCTGTGCAGCCTGGCAAAGTGCTCTGCTTTGCACGTATGCACACGTGCACGTGAGGAGTCCCCGCCTGGAGCACGCCAGGCTGCGTCTCCAGGTGCTCCGTGGAAGAGAGGATGTCTAATCTGCTTGTTTCCTGTTCGACTCTTTCACCGTGCAATGCACGAGGATCCCAGCCTGCCCCTGGGTCCCTTCTTTTCCTGCTGCCCATCTAGGGCCCGTTCACACGCAAAGCCCCAGAGCCACATGCAGGGTGCAAGGGGGAGCACGGCTGCCCCGCGGCCCCAGACGTGCTGGATCTTTACAAGCAGGGCGGCTCCCTCTTCCTCCAGTCAAGCGGGCAGGACTGGGGCTCTCAGTGGAGGTCCCGCTCTCCTAGCAGACCTGACATGGGACACTGAGGCCCTGGTTTGAAATGCTAATGCTATTAATAATAATGCTATTATTTTGAGGCCGGTGCCAGGGGCTCCAGCGTGACCAGGGCTTTCTCCAGCAGGGCTGGCAGCCACGTCGCCCCCAGAAATGGCCTGGGTTATTCCGGAGCGGTCTTCAACCATGAAAGCAGTCCTCAAATACTTGAAGGGCTGCCAGCAAGAAGAGGGAAAGCACCTGTTCTTCTCTTGCTGCAGAGAGGAGGACGCAGAGGGACAGCTGGAAGTTGCAGCAAAGTCAAGTTAGGTTGCAAACACTTCTTCCCCGTCGGAGCAGGGAGGCAGTGGGATGGGGAAGTAGTGGACTCGCCATGGTGGGCGGTATTCAGCCCTTGGCTGGGGATGATCCAGGTGTACGATTCCCAGGTTTCTGGGCTTTGCTGCTTTGTTCTGCTCCACGTGTCAGGGGGTTTTAAGCCTCCCGCAGAGGCGCTGCGTGCTGCAGCCCAAGCTGGGGCTGGGGCTGGGGCTGGCCTGGGCCAATGCTCCTGCTGGCACCAACCCTGCAGGGTCCTGGCAGGAGGGTCTTGCCCCCGCGCTCAGGCTCAGCCCCGCGCTGCTCTGGGGCAGGAAGGGGTTTTACCCCATGGACAGATGGGTATAGACTGGGGGGGTTGCCTTGCTCTCTAGGAGGGTTGTAGCCTGTGCCTGGGATCTCTTGAGCCTGTATTCGCATTTCATAGCAGCAGGACGTTGGCTGCCGGGGTCCCCTGGTCTACCCGGGGCAGGTGTGGGGTTAGGGCCGTGTTGTGTCAGGGGTCGTCTTCTGCAGAGTTTAGATGATGGCTGTGCGGAGTGATTTGCATGGGGCTCATCCTGCCTCAGGCCGGGGTCGACCTGCGGAGGTCCCTTGCAGCCCCACGGCTCTGGGATGCCACGAACCTGCTGCGGGTTCCCCAGAAAGCCCATCGGTGCTGAGGGAAACATAAAGGACCCGAGGGTGCCGCACACGCAGGATTCACAAGCAGCTCCGGGCAATGGTTAGCACGCGGTTCCTGCGTATGCACGCGGCCAAACAGGACAGAGCTGGCAGACGATTGCGTCTGACTAGGAAGGGCGAGGGAAGGTGTGTGCCTCGTCGGAGGGAGAGTGTCGGTGACGACCGGTCGCACGTCCCAGGCCGGAGCAAGCAGGTCCGTCTCCGCAGCCTCCACGCGGGTGCAGCGCGGGGATGTGCTGGGGGAGCCTGGGGTTTAAACCCCCTCTAGCACCGCGCCCTGTACAGACTCCTGGTCCTCTGCAGGGTGCAGAGGGGCAGGCCACTACATCCCCGCTGCGTTGGGTGGCTGCTGTGGCTCGGTGCCCCCGACCACGGTCTAGGCCGTCCCGGTCCCATTGCTCTCGGGCTTCCCAGAGCTGGGATGCTCTGGCTGGCTCTGTGAAAATCACCTTTCTGCAGGGACCGGTGATGCTGCTTGGGGCTGGCAAATCTGGACCACCCCACCTAGGATAAAACAAACGGTTTGTGTAGAGCCCAGGAGGGAGAGCGGTGCCCAGCGATGCAGGGATCCTGCCAGCCACGACCCCGCCAGGCCTTCCCCGTGCGCCCTGCCTTGTGGCACTGCAGTCCCTTCCCCGAGGCCTCTCACAAGGCTGTTATCACACCCACCGTGTTATTGGATTTCTCCAAAGTCTCCCTTTATCCTTATTAATGCTGTGAATGTTGTAGCACGGCGCGATAGGATCTAACACCGGATAAAAATCACAATTTGTCCTTCTTCTGGGTGTAAATGTAACGGGGCTTAACTGTACAAACAAATAAGCCTAAATAGAAACATTTGCGATGATAAATGGGCAAGGAGAGAGCTGGCTCCAAGGTGAGGCCCGGCGGCGCCTGTGCGCAGAATGCACAATTCCCCGCGCCAGGGTCAGCCCGAGGCATCGCCAAGGTCAGCTCAGCCCGGCTCCCCCCGCCCCGCAGCCCTGACGGCTCATGTCCTTATGCCTCGGGCTTCCCCCCGGGACTCGGGGATGCTCCAGCTGCGGAGGAGCTTGCAGGCCAGTCCTGGGGTGCGTGCCTGGCCAAGCCCCGGGGTACAGCGCGGCTTTGCAGCACAGCGCAGGACTCACAGCTCCTCCAGCCCGGCGTGCTGGCTGCAGAGGGGCAGGGGAGCGCTGGGCTGGGCCCTGACGGGCAGTGTCCCCTTCTGCCCCCCACGGAGCAGGAAACGGGTGCCTTTAGGCCGTGCACCCCTGAGAAAGCTGGGGCCTGGGTCCTGCGGGACACCCCTCGCTGGTTAGAGAAGGGAGGTCCCTGGCCGGGGCATGGTGGCGGGGTCTGAGCAATGCTGCCAGTTCCCGGGGGACCTTTTATCCGAGTGGTCAGTGCAAAGTCCCCTGGGATGGAAGAGATCATAAAAGACTGAATCTGGCCATGCTTTTAAATCGTACTTGGGGCATGCTGCCTTTAAATCCACTGACGCCGTGCCCCAGCCATCTCCTGGCTGGCACCCGTGCCGTGGCCCAAGTGAAGGTGCACCTGCTTTTCACCGGTGGGCCCTGGTAGGAGAAGCCACGACGCCGAGAGGCACCGGGGAGCGGCTGGGGTTTGCCACGGGGCCGATCTGGTGAGATTCCCAGCTCCTTTCCTCGGCCCCATGCCGGCCACAGAGCTTCAGCTGCATCGCATCTGGGCAAGCGAGATGGGGAGGAGGTTGCCCCTTGCACACGCGTGTGCTCGCACGCGCAAGGAATCCCACAACAGAAGTCAGTCCTGCTTTCTGCCATGGCCACGCCGAGCCATAGGTGCCCAGGGGACTGAGTGGGGCCCCCCCAGGAGCTGGCCCACCTGGCCCCGCACCAGCTGTGCTGTTTCCACCTGCTCCTTAGGGTGAGATTTAACGGTGGAGTCGGTGCAAGCGCGGACCGCGCGGGCTGACCCTGGCACGGCTGTCACGGCGCGGGACTGGCGTGTAATGAGGCCCCGTGCGGATATTGATATGACAGAACAAAAGGCCAAGGTGCAGTAAGGACAGCAATCCGCAGGCTTCAGTCCATTTGTTTTTCACACCAAATCCATCACGTTAATGGGTCACCTTTCTGTGGCAGCTCATGATTACCTGCTTAGCCAAGGAGAGAGGCAGGTACCGGAGGTGGATGGGGAAGGGGTGGCCTGGACGGGGGTAGGTCGCACTGCCCGGAGGATTTATGACGGGTCAGCCCCGGCGCTGACCCGCCGGCTTGGGCAGAAGGGACCATGTTGGGGCAGAACGACGGGGGCTGCAGGCTGCGACGAGGGACTGATGGGAGCCCCCCAGGCGCAGGGACTTGCTGGGGACCGGGGAGATGAAGCAGGACAGGAGGTGCTGAGCACATGGGCAGCCCCGGGAGCCGGACTGGGGGTCAGCCAGCTGTCAAGGCCCCTCCAGACACAACAGCCGGGGCAGGGAGGGGGCAGCCCCTCGGCGAGGACCGGCTGCAGCGTTAGAGCCCATGGGGAGAGCGCAGCCCCCCAGCCCCCGGCCTGAGGGCTTGCACCCGAGAACGGGCCCTGGGAAGATGCTCTTTTAGCTCATCGTTATTATTGCCCACGGTGCCAGGACACAGACCGGGACCCCTGGGCCACGTTCGCTGCCAGCCCTTCCCAGACTGCCGAGATTGCCCCCTCCACACACCAGGCAGCCCCAGCCTCTGTGTTTCCCACGGGCCAAGTAGGGACATCGTCTCGGCGGGACCCTGCAGCACACATCATGCGCAGACCCCTGTCCTCGGGCGAACGCTGCGGTGCCCCGTGCCCCTTCGTGGGGCGGCGAGGGCTGCCCGGTGCTACTGGAGCTCGGGGCACTGTTCAGACAGCTGTGCCCGGCAGGATCAGGCCCTGTCTGGTGCGTGGATGGAGTGGGTGGCCGGGCAGAGCAAGGAGAAATGTCCCTGCCTGCGTGTGCCCAGGACACACTCGTTTCCACTTAATATTCACACGCCGACATGAGATGAGCACTTAATGAGATCAGCAGCCAGTTTCACTTGAGGCTACCGGAGCAACGCTTCTCCAAACTGATCTCTGCTGCCGGGATGAAGTCACGTGCAAAGCAACGGCCTTGGCAGGGGCGTTGGAGGCTTTCGAGCGAGGCGATCCCAGCCAGCGTCCACCACGGGGACTAGCTGGATAGTACAAGCAAAAAGTAAGTTGAATTAGTGCTTGTTGAAAAAAAAAGCCCTTCCTTGCATTTAAGCAGCGGAGGTACACGTGTAAGAGCGAGAAGATTTAGCAGCAATAAACGCAGCCGGCTCAATCTGCCTCTCATTCCAGGGTTAATATTAGCAGGGAATACAGAGACAAAAGCTAAACAATGCTAATTATTTCAAAGCATAGAGAAATCTGGCCTCAGACGACAGAGCTAACTCTCATAACATCTTACGGCGTGGAAGCCATCTGTGATAAGGACTCTCGCCTTTCAGAGATAAGGAAACAAAATTGAAACGTATTATACATAAGTGGCTCCGGGCAATGAATCATTGTGCAACGTCTTTGCTGTTGGACCGGGCCCATTACAAAGAAATAATAGCAATAATAATAATTAATAACAATGCCAGGCCATTTCGCCATTCCCGGCTGGAGAGGTCTCAGCCTAACTCCAGACACTAGGCCAGAAACAGTAAACATGCACTTATGGTAATTTTATTTGAACTCCCAAGGAGACTGCCCACACCACTATGATTTGATGGCTTATTAAACCCTGCAGGATACCTTCTCCGGATGGGAGTGCGCGGAGCTGCTGGGGGGAGAGGGGGAGCCATCAGCAGGGACCAGCATCATTCCCTTCCTATTTAAAAGTCAAAATGTCATCTAGGTTTTTGTATTGTAATTGCAATGGTCATTGCAAAGACACCATGAAATCTGTCTGCATTAGCACTTCTTTGGGGGGAGGTCTGGTGAATGAAGATGTATTGAAGGCTGTTCTCTGGCATCCTTCTCATGCAAGTCCAGGCTGCGCGAGCGGTAAATGAACCCCCTGCCAGGAGCCCACGTCACCTCTGCACCCCCCGACCATATCGAGCGACTTGAACGGGGAAGAAAAAAATCATCCGTTCCAACCCTAAATGATACCAGTAAGTTTGTGCAAGCTTATGTAAATCACACAAAAAGTGACAAGTTTTCCTATTAAAAGATAATTGTAATCAGGGTGCTGGACGTGTGGCGCACTGATGATTGGAGATAGACGGGCAGCGTGGAAAGATGGATCGTTTTAATTTGCACCAATTAAATTGAAGTTCATGGGATCATCTTCTTCAATCTTCATGAATACTTTATTTTCTGGCTGCTATGGAGCTATTAAAAAGAATGATTGAGCCAAGAGCTAGGCATAGTATATTTTATGAAATATCACCTTTAAAGAATTTGAGTGCGCCATTTTCATAATGAGTTTTCTAGTACCTAATACCCTTCTATATTACTACATTTTTAAAGTGGATTGATCTGGAAAGTGCAGAAAGTGCAGGTAATGATACATTTTGCTAGGATAAGGTGGCTGATAATGTATCATGTTACTGCTCGGGGAATAATAGATTGCCTTGTGTTGGAGATGTGGCATTCTTATTTCGGTGGTTGCCTTTTGCAGACAAGGGGAATCCTCGGCGTCTCTCGAAGGGAG
>NW_017729011.1:26043019-26051637 GCF_001723915.1 Gavialis gangeticus
GCTGATAATGTATCATGTTACTGCTCGGGGAATAATAGATTGCCTTGTGCTGGAGATGTGGCATTCTTATTTTGGTGGTTGCCTTTTGCAGACAAGGGGAATCCTCGGCGTCTCTCAAAGGGAGCGTTTAATTGTTTGTGCAATTTTCTCCCAGATCCCTCGGTCTTCCCTGCATCGTTCGTGATCTCCGCAAGGATGAAGGAGCGACCCTGCTCTCCGAGGTGGGGGAGAAGCTGTTCTCGGGTGTATTTTTGTCTTGATGGATGTTGTTTAGCTGGGCAGGAGGTAGGAGGAAACGCGCCACGGGAGCTGGAGAAGCGCGCTACCTCTCTGCTGCTCGCCAGGGCCTCGCGCGCTCTTCTCCCAGGAGGAAGCAGCGACGGCGGCTGTGGGGGCGGTCAAGGGGAACGTGGCTGCGTCGCGCCCGACGGGCTCGCCTGGAGACGGTTCTGGAAGCTCGGCCGCGTGGGAGGTTTGGCTTTATCTGTGCAAGATGTAGGTCGCCTTCAGCGTGGGCGCTTCTCCCAGTGGGGCATGCACACGAGACGACTGACTCATCCTCGCCAGGCTGCATCTCTTACCCCTCCCACGGATTTATCTTCTGGGCGCAGGTGACGACACAGGGTCACTGAACATTGTGGATGCCGGGTGGGACCGTGGGGCCCAAAAGTTTGCAAAGAGTTAGCCAAGCGCTATTAAACTTCATGTGAGCTCCAGATTTTGTGTTGGGCCAGGCGGTGGTCTGAGATCAGACTTGGCTTACTGGTACTGTCATATCCCAAAATAACAGTTAAGTAGACCGAACGAGACACCAGGCAATACACAGCGGTCAGCAATCCTGCCCTGGTGGGGGCGGGATGGCTGCGCTCTAGCAGGGCATTTCTGTGGCCCGGGGCCGGGGAGGGTAGTTGGAGAGGGCGGGGATGTGGTTCCCAAACTGAGCGCGCTGCAGGAGCGGGCACACGAACCCAGCGAACAGCCTGCTGCTAGCAAAGGAGCACCACTCCGGTCACCAATTCCCTGGGGCACATCCTCAACACTGCGAGTCACAGCAACATAATGCCATCTCTCTCTACATAGGTTTAAGCAACAGCAATCATAATTAACCCTGCTAATTAATCAGGGCATAACATATTAATTGCTAGCACACAAGGCTCCAATTGAGCAGGTGCTGTGTAGGAATCTAATGGGATAATAAACTGACTAGCAGTGCAGTGAACAAAGAGGCCCCATTGCACTAGGGGGAATTAGCTCAGCAAAACCAAGATTTGGGCAGAGATCACTTGCCTTTGGGCAAGTCGGGCAGCTCCTAGGGCACAGTGCACAGGACATGAGAGAGGAAGGGAAAAAGAGGCAGGATGCTCCATCCCCAGGGAGTCATGCCGCGGGACGGATGTCAGCACAGCCGCGGGTAGGGGACCTGCTCTAGTGCAGCTTGGCAAAGCAAAGGCTGTTCCTGCCACGGCAAGGGCAGGGGCCCCGATGTGCCACGTGGAGCTGGGCATGCCACGACCAGCAGATAACGGCTGCATTTCACGTCCCCTGGCAGAGCAGCTTGCAGGTCCCCTCACGGAGCTGCGCTTTGGGGGCAGGTGGGGGGCTCACTGCGAGGGCTGGGCTCAAGCCACCCCTTGGCCAGGAGAATGGCAGGTGCCGCTGCTGGGAATGGGGTATCATCACGAGGGCTTTTTTCTGGGCCGGAGGCTCTGGGAGCTCCGGTTTTGGAGAGACGGGGAATGGGAGCAGCACGAAACACGCTCTTTAAGGCTCTTCCTTTCTAGGCCACTCGGGCCTTCCCCAAGGAGGCATCAGTAGAAAAATGAGGCCACTGGAAGAAGCCTGCATTACAGGGGAGCCAGTAACAAGGCCTATATTTAGGCTCCCTTATGTTTTCCATTCTCTGAATTTTTTTGCCCTTTTGTTTGAAAAACTCCACGACCTTTGTGGTTTGCAGCAGGCCTTTGCTGCGCAGGGAGGACGAAGCTCCAGGGCCAGAGAAGGGCCTGCTCTTTGCCCCGTGACTTGCAGGCTGGATCCGAAGCACCTGATCGTCGTCTGTCTCATCAGGAGCGCGAACACGACCATTCCTCGAGCACCAGGCACGGGCAGCAGGGAGCTGGATGGGGCTCGTGCCCAGAGATGTCTGCAGAGCTGATGGCTCGGCAGGACACGAGGGAGGGCAGGAGCCTTTTGGGGGTGGCAAGGGTCCCTCACCACACGTGGCTGGCATGGCAGTTGCCCGGACCCCCACCTCATGCATTGCACAGGGCAGAGTTTGGAGGCTGCGCGGGGTGACTGGAAAGCCGGCAAACCCCCGGTTCCCAGGCCTCAGCTGCAGCCCACTTTCATAAGCCACGCAGCCGGGCTCCCACGCCGCTGGCACCGCATCCTGCCCTGGTCCTGGCCCCTTCCAGCGCCCCCGGCTCCCCACCCACGGTCCCAGGCAGCTGCTCGTGTGCCGCAGACCCCAGGACACGGAGCAGGGACGTGCCCTTGGGTCTGTCCATCGTCACCCTTCACAGCCGCAATATTTAATAATGTCTAATTTAGGGCTAAAGCATTTACTGTGATTGCACAAGACCCTCTGTGATCTGCTTTGCCACTCTTTAGTTTAATTGTCCTAAAATTGGCAATAGATTAAAAGAAAATAATTATCCCTAATTATGTTAATTAAATGGCTAATTCATTAACGAGCTTAACATCTTTTACTTGGACTGTCTGTGCTAGGCAAGATTTTGTTTCCAAGACGAAACAGTGGGCGCAGGCTGCGTTCTGCACCAGGCGAGTTGCAGCGTGTTTAGCGCGAGCCGCGTGAATGCAATCCCCTCCTCATTATTCAGATGACAGAACAAAACTATAAATAGTGGATCGCAATTAAAATCAGAACAATTACTTTTTATCCATTACGCTGCCTTTTGCACAATAGCAGCCTATAAAAGAGAAAAGCACAGTCCTTTTAGATCTCTCTCTCTCTCTTTACCCAGAACTGTAGCTGGCTTGCTAATTAGGAAGCTTTTGAATTAGATTATTTGCATGTCTGAACAGGGCTAGGGTATTAAACATCCCCGAGGACATGCTATAATAACCTCTTCAGTGGCTTTTAGGATCCCTAAGGAACCAGGAACTCTGAAAAAAAGCCTCCAAAAGGAGGGAAAGTGCATAACGATTTCATCCAATTAGGTATGGATTAGTTGGCTCTGTGTCTTTGAATCCTGCTCCCTGCAAGAAGGTGTTCTCCTCTAGGAACACTTGACAAAATCATCGGGGAAATTATAATGCAGAACCTAAATGAAATCGCAATACCTTAGTTTCTCCTCCAAGAAAGAATAAACTACAAAATCAATACAGCGGTGTATAAAGTAAAAAGAAATGCACCAGTCACTTTATTGCTTAGCTTCAAGCACAGCCTCTGTGTTTGATGGTCGCTCTTGGATGCTGTAAAGTCAGACTGCAAAGGACAAATGTTGCTGCTGATACGATTGGCTGCAGCGGATTTTAATTTTTAAATACCGCTGCTATTCTTCTGCCCACAACGGCTTTCTACCCACGCCCCGTTTTAAGAAACTCACGGCCCGTTTAATATTTAACAAGGCCATCAGGCTGCCGGAGCCCTGGCAGCACAGCGCAGCGCGCGCTCGGCGCGAAGCCCCTGCAGCCGGCGCGCATCAGTAACGGCCACGTGCTCCGTCAAAGCCACTGCCCAGGCCCAGAAGATGCTGAATGCCGTTTCCCCTCGCGAGGGGCCTGGGTGGCTTCTCCCAGGGCGGCCCCTCGGCCTCGGGGCTCGTCACACTATGGTGCTGCTTGCACGGCAGTGGGGACGGGGGGACGCGCAGGTCCTGGGTGCACTGGCCGCCCAGACTGCTCCCCTTCCCGAGGCGCTGGTGATCCCCGCTGACGCCCTTCTCTCCTGGCCCTGCTGGGTTGGACCGGGTCGCACGGCTCAGCTTGGGCCCAGCCCCATGGTATGAAGGGAGCTGGTACCCCGACGGTTCCCGGGGTATCTACCCAGCTCCTGCCCCGTCTCGAGTGCCGTCAGAGCGTGGGGTGTCCGCGCTGGACACGGGGAGAGGGGAAAGGTCGGTAAACTCCCTAACGTGTCAAAGGGAATGAAACAGGTTTTTTTCCCCACCAAGATCCCATTGACTTGTTTTTTTTTTATGGCTGAGATTTAATTTGAGGGAAGCTAAACTAAAGCTTCACGAGAAATATGATTATTATAAAATGCTTGAGGAGGTTAGCCGTGCTCATAAGAGCGCACCTGCGGGGACCACTCAACGTCGCCTCTCTGCACTGCACCTTGCTGTTTGTATTGGGAGCCATAATATTGCTCTCTAATTGGAATGGATTTCTAAAACAGCAATAAAAGAAACTACCTCGAAACGGGAATGTGCAGCACTCAGCTGTATAAATCTAAACATTTATGAATGTGAGGTGGGTAAATTGCCCATGCTGGTGTTCATACAATTACTGTGTGGTTTTGCATACATGGCGCCTTAGGAAACAATACAAGTGTTACGCTAATAATCCTGCCTGCCAAAATGAACCCTTTCTAAAATAATCAAGGGAAGAGCCAATTCTTTACTCACTCAGCCATAGAGCTTAACCATCAGCGAGAGGCACGAATTCCCCAAGAAAGTCTCCTCCTCGGCCGTGGTAATGAGAGATTGGCTTTGGCCCGGAAGCAGGAGGCTTCATCTCCCTGCCAAATTGTTGCTTGTATTGTAGTGATGGATCTTCTTGCCGGCCACGCAAGCATTTGGGGTCACCCCGAGCCGGGTCCAGCTCGTGGCATCCTGCGGCCAGGAGTTCCACAGGCCGATCGCACCCGGCGAGCAGCTGCATGTCTCTTTATGCCTTTCCAAGTGGCCGCCTTTTGGCGTTCACCGACTCTCTCCTTGCTCCTGTAGCGCGAGACGGGGCATGCCAGCCCCCCGCTCCTCCTTTGGATACCCTGCATTATTTCATGGGTGTTTGCCCTGCCCCCTCTCATTCGTTTCCTTTCTACGAACATGCTCCCAACCACTTACAGCTCTCTTCAGGCCAGAGGTTTCTCTGCCCCGATCGTCCTCCTAGCCCTTCTCCCCTCGCATCCCGTCTTATTCCACCGCGGCCTTTTGGGGCGGCACGGCGCGCAGGACCCGGGGAGGCTGCGTTGCCGACTTAGGGGGCCGGGAGAGCGCTTCCTGGGCGGTCTCATACCCACTCCTGGAGCATCCTGACATCTCTCATTTTGGCTCTCAACATCCCTTGCCCCGAGGTCTCCGCAGAGCTGCCTGTAGCAATGCCCGGGTCCCTTTTCTGGCCTGATCCTGTTCATTTAGAAACCTGCGAGAGGTGAG
The DNA here is from genome assembly GCF_001723915.1 of Gavialis gangeticus. Taxonomy (NCBI): domain Eukaryota; kingdom Metazoa; phylum Chordata; order Crocodylia; family Gavialidae; genus Gavialis; species Gavialis gangeticus. Next base: position 26,048,362 of record NW_017729011.1, read on the forward strand.
AGTAGCTGGGCCCCCTGCCCCCATCCCTCTGCATCGGTCAGGGTTGGACTTCCAGGATGGTTAGAGACCCCCTAACAAAGGCAGGTGGTTTTCCTCGGACTGGACTAAGCTAAATGACTTTGTCATGTGCCAGCGCTGCCACCTCGTTGCTCACCTCCCTCTGCAGATCATTAACGGCCCCGTCCAACGTGACGAGATCCGGCATGGGACCTTGAGGAGCGCTGCTGGTCCCCTTGCGCCACCGGGAACTTTCCTGCTCTGCCTGCTGTCGCCTTTGATTCATGACGCTACTTTTGCTCTTTAGTAGCTTCTTGAAAGGGACCTTGTCAAAGGCCTGTGGAAAGTCTAGATAAATTATGTCAACCTGCTCCCTACAACACACCACTACCGGCAGCTTCAAAGAAGTCTAGGAGAGTGGCGAGGCACGGCGTTCCTCTCTAGAAATGGTGCTGATTAGACATGGTTGTCAAGGTCCCGCATTATCCAGTTTCAGCCATATTAGCAGGTGCGCACGTACGCCCGGCTGCTTTGGGATCTACTAGATCCCACCAAAGGCCTTTTAAAATGTAAATGCAACGTACACCTGCGCTTTTGTGCTGAACGTCCAGGCAGACAGCAAAAAGGGGGGCTGTAGGCCCTTGTTTCTCAGGTGCGAAGGACACTGAATGTGAAAGGCGTGTACCCGTCCTTCGTCTTAGGATGGACGCCCGAGTGGCAACGTCCTGTCCTGCCCACACGCGCTGCAGTAAGGATCCACAGCAGCCGGGTGCAGTAGCTGCCTGGGATGTTTGCACCTTAATTCATGGGCTGCAACCAGCCTGGAAAAGCCCACCCACACAAAATGCACAAATGCAGTCAACAGCCGGTATGTGGGCACCCTCCTCAGCCCCGGAGCACTCCCCACCTCGCTGGGACGGGGCGAATGTCCCTGGATCGTGACGAGACATCTCGTTACAGCGACCGCTTTGTCGGATCAGCAGCCTCGATTTCTTTTTCATCTCTTCTTTAGGACAACATTTATTTTTTTTAATCCTAAACTCCTGTCTGTTCGAAAGCCAGTGACTGGCATTTCTTTCCCTGCCTTTCCTGTGGAAGCCGGAGCTCAGCAGGTTGTGCGTTTACGTTTTGGGTTTCCCTGGGCCTCCAGCTTTGCCAGGCGTCCCCCGGTGTCTGCAAGGAGCCGGAGCCGGAGCCGGGGTGGGGGCAGGCGAGGGAGCGGGTCTCGCGCACTGTGCGTGCAAGGGCATTTGCAGCGGTGACATTTGCCAGCTGGCACGACGCCGAAGGGTCTGAGATCCTGCAGTGATTTTGTTTTCTGATAGGTGGCGACTGGAGAACGTCACTGTTTGAATGGTGATCCCCGCCGAGGCAGCTCCCAGCGCCTGTGAAGATGCTTTCTCAAATGATCTGGGATCTGAATGGGGATTTTTTCAGCACCAAGAAGATCACAAGGGTGTTTCTGTTCGCTATTCAGGCAGGAGCGAGGCGCCAGATTCATCGCCCTGTCGTCTGAGAGCGACTCTCCACCCGCGACCAGCTGCTCCCCTCCAAGTCAGGGGTTTCTAAGTGCGACTGCCCAAACCCTCCTCACTCCCTGCTTTGTACCAGCAGAAGCAGGGCGACTTATTTCCCATTTTCTTTTCAAAAACAGAAACAGCGCAAGAAGGGGGGAGAGGAACACTTGCAAAAGACCAAGAGCTTGACTCATCACTCCTCGCGCCCCGAACGCAACTCAGCACCCGCACCGGCGCGGGTGGGAAATGCAGCTAGGCCCAAAATTCAGGACAGGGTCATACATGGGCAAGCAGACGGTTAAAAACAGATTGGAAGACAGAAAGTTCCCGGCAGCCTGATCAGGTCCCTTGGGACCAGCCCAGCCGTGAAGCCAGAACGGATGTGGCCCAGGGGGCTTACATTTTACATATAGATAAAACAGTAAACGCCTTTTCTGCCTGCGATGTACCAGCCATACTCGGCCTCTTGAAAAGCAAATGTTCTGGGCAGTCACTGACGACTTGTCCCCATCCCTTTACAGGACCAAGTTGTTCCTTCCGCAACAAGCCCCCTCCGAGCACCTTCTGCCTTTGCTCCTCAAGGATTTTTTCCTCCCTGCTTTCAGTTCTCTGCCCCTTTTCCAGGTCAGGAAAGACTTAAATAACACCCCTCCCTGTGTAAAATCTGACAAAGCAAAGGCGATGCGCTCTCCTTGGGTCCTGGGGGAAAAGGCCAGCTGCGCAGTCCCCCCGTGTCCAGGACCCGGACACCCCTACTTTCCCTGCTGGGCACGGGGGCCGTGTTCTCCCATCCGGGGAAGGGCTGCTCGTCAGCACTGCTAATTTGTGCCCCCTCATTTATACGCCTCCTGAACTTTCCCACGTGAGCGATGCGTGCGGCCTGGGCGGTCGCGACGGCCAGTAAATCTGGCCGGACCTCCACCTGCAGCCTCCGGCAGCTATGCCACACTGTCGAAGAATATAGACATTAATATTTTTTAAATTTATTAACCCATAAAAGAAGTAGTCATCAAGTGTTATTTCTGACTCCCCAATAAAACCGGCAATACAGGTTTCTATCGCACTGCACTAATTAATACTTAGAAATATTTTCCTTGAGAGCCGGGTAATAGTGGCTCCTGGACTGAGAAACAAACTGAAGCCGGGGGTCTGCTGCAGTAAACAGGACAGTAAATAACACTTTCATTGCCTTTAATTATTTAACAAGCACAGTAGTGGCTTGAGTGAGATAATTTAAAATATACGTACAAAAAGACCTGGATGTGAATTTAATGCCGGTGAGAGGTGCTGGGTTTTCTGCGCCGGGGACAAGTTCCTTGTTGTTGGCACCTCGGGCAACTGCAGCTGATGTTCCCTGGGCAAAGCCCAGGCAAGGGGCACGAGTCACCTCCGGGCTATTTGCCCCCGGGCGCATCTAGCCCTTGCCCTGGCTGCCAACAGGGGCAGCTGGTGGGGGGCAGAGGGAAGTAGCTTGCTGTTTTCCCAGGGTTGGGTGAGACGGGAGGGGAGATGTACCCCTTTCCCAGCCCGTGCAGCACTGGGCCGAGCACAGCTCTGTGCATGACGGCGTTCGTCCAGAGAGGAGCATCATCCGTCACCAACCCCAGACCAGCCCCGTGCTCCCCCTGTGCATTTCCAAACCTCGTCTGCGGTGGCCTGGCCGCTCCCCGAGTGGTTTGGGGTCGCGACGTGCTGTTTGAGACCAGCCCGGCCTGCTCCAGGCACGGTCGTGGTCCCGTCCTGGAGGCAGCACCAGGGTGTT
>NW_017729011.1:26056637-26072928 GCF_001723915.1 Gavialis gangeticus
GCCGCTCCCCGAGTGGTTTGGGGTCGCGACGTGCTGTTTGAGACCAGCCCGGCCTGCTCCAGGCACGGTCGTGGTCCCGTCCTGGAGGCAGCACCGGGGTGTTGCACACCAGCGCTGGGCTCCACAGATCGCCCCGGGGGCGCTTAGGAGCTGGGCTGGCACTGACGTGGTTAAAAGGGGGGTTTGTTTTGCCGTCCCTGGCTGTCCACAAAGGGGAAGAGCAACAGCGCAGCTTAACCCCCCCGTGAACGCACGTGCCGGGCGTTTGGTAAGGGCTTTATTTCATTGGTCTTTTGTCAGTGAGGTATAAGAGTTAATATAGCATTTGTCAGCATGCTGCAGATAGCATACAGGGAGGTAATGGAAATGTATTAGACACTTCACAACGTATTTACCGCTTAAAGCAGTTATAACACCAAGCCCACTACACACACATTTACTTCCTTGGATGCGGGGCTGACCCTTTCATCACTGGCAGCTCATCTACGCTCGGGAAAACATTTGCAATGGGCAACCCTGAATTTAAAGTCAGCGTGTCTGCAGTGGCGGGCAAAGAGTTAAAGCTGTTTAATAAACCGGTCACGATAAAGTAAGTGGCGCTAGAAGTGTTGCATAACTATTTAATACGCGACGTACAACCGCGTGCCTGATCCGAGAGCCAGCGCACGGCGATTATTGATGCTTTCTCCCTGGTTGGGGTTGCAGATACAACGTCGATAATTTGTGAGGCACTGGGACGTTTCAGGGGATGCTCATCTCCAAACTTATTTATTTCTGGAGTCCCTGTGGTGGGATTTTTAAGTAGCAAACAGTTATATTCAACTAATAAACCCAGGAAATCTTCTGCCTCCCTTGAAGCGGTATCGGGATCAGCAGCAAACCCTTCCTGTTAATATTCCTTTAATTGGCATTTAGTTGCTGCTACAACATGAATCCGTGTCACAAAATTACTGCCCGTTGCCTGGCCTGCATGCACATATAAAACCCTGCACCGTGATGAACCGGAATGAAAAGCTTCCTGATATCACAGACGCTGGAGACATTTATTAACGATTTGATAATATTGTGTGTGGAAGCGTCATGCTCCTTGAGTGACTCCTTGGCTTGGAGCAGAATGATTTCACTCCGTTTGCTTTTAACTCCCTTGCATTTATCTTGCCTGAGTGTCTCCACTGGATATTGTTTACTCTTTGGATTAGTAAACTCAGGATTAATTCCACCCTTTATTGCTGGAAGTGGCAGTAAATCCAGTATCCAAGTGCGTCAGGAATCTGCTTAGCTATGCTACATGACCCTTTCACGGGTAATAAAAATGCACACCTTCCCGGGCGAAGGGGTGCAGCGTTTGGCGTGCCAATATATTTTAGAGCGTTAGTCACTGCAACGCGCAGCATAAGATTGCCCTGGGTTTTCGGAGGATCTCAAACAAGACCCCAAAAACCAACCAGCCAGACATTGCCCAGCGTGGCCTGGCTCCCTCCAGAGAGGAGACTCGCACGCCCGCCCAGCTCCCGAGGTCTTGGGGAGCCTGGATGCCCCCGACGTGCTGCCTCCGGGGGGAGAAGGGATTTTAAATAGGCTCTTCAGTGTTACGTGAGCGTGTAGCAGGAGGCACAGCCCTGCCTTTGCCCCGAATTATGGCCTATGCAGCAGGGAGGAGGCAGCAAGGATTAAGCAACAAAGGCAGCGTGCCCTGCCGGCGTCTGCACACCCTCAGCAAAGAGCTGCTGCTTTTTTGTATGGTTATTAAATCAGCACAGAGGAGCGTAGGGCTAGCCCTGAAGAAAGCTCGTTGCAAAGGTTACCTAACTGAGCTGCTCAATTTTTTCCCCTCAACTTTGTTCCGTCTTAAGGTAAAAGGTTCACGCAGAGGGCTATAAATTCCTGTCACATTTGGTTGTAATCTCTCTATGGTTTTATTACTTAAAATGCTACGCTTTCAGGATGGGGAATTTTCCAGGGGGCTGAGGCGGACGTGGAGCCACATTTATATTGTGCTGAAGTTCCTTTGGAGTCTCCTTGAGACAAGTGGGCAGCAAGGCCTGGAGTGAAGGCCTTATCAGTCACTCCACAATGGAAGTCAGCCCATGAATTATATCAGGACTGGAACTGGCTCGGCGAGACTTGGATTGTGGGCCGCTGGGTGACAATAAACATGTCCCAGGAATGTGTCCTCCATCATTCAAGTTCAGATAGCAGATCTGGACCTTAACTACAGCTCCCTATCTCTAAATCTCGGTGTGACCTGCGAAGGAGATGGAGGTGACTCTCAAGGATATCTGTCGACAAGGAACTTGCGAAGGAAGTTTATAACTGACTCTCGCTGCAGCTGTGCATCACGGCGAGATTTACCTTAAAGCTGTTAAACTCAGAAAACCTTATCTGATTTGGAAGGCCAGATTTAGTTGGGAAGAGGGGAGCTGGGAGACGTGTGGCGTGCGCTGTGCTGGTGCGGCGCGCGCAGGCAGGCGCTGCGCAAATGGAAATGTAGCCTTTTTGGGCTCTGGTGTCCTACGTCTGCTGCCACACATTAATTTCCCTTTCTAATCTATTTACAGCATCTGAATTTATTACGAATGACTTTGCCAGAGAGGCCGTGCAAGAACAAGCCCTTTCGCTCACTCCAGCGGCGAGGGGAGGTGTAAAAAGGATGCTGAACAGAAAGGAAATCTGCCTCTAAATGTATGCAGGAGCCTCCAACTTCTTTCTTCTTTCTGCTTGTTTTCCTCTCCTTTTTTGCTAGGTGGCCTGGGCCCTCGAGCGGGCAGTGCCTTGGGAAACCCCAGGCCGACGGCAGGGTGACAGACCGGGAGTGATCCCAGCGAGGTCACCTGCACCGGGGCAGAGCTACCTGCGGGGTCGTGGCCCTCGGAGAGTGCGGGTAGGTGCCCAGGAGACCACAGCCCGGGAGTCGGGCCTGGCCTCGCCTCCGCAGAGCACCGCGTTGAGACAGGGTAGGGCGTCACGATGGGGCCCGGGGACAGCCCCCCACGCCTGACTCTCCGTTGCCGGCCCGGTGTGGGAAGCCCTGCCAGCAGGACGATGCTCGAGCCACGTCCCACATGCTGGCCATCTTCTGCGGGGCGCGTGCCCACCTCTGCCGCACGGAGCCAGTCCCAGCTTGCTGCCTGCTCAGGTCGCGCTGGGCTTCTCTGCCGTCTCTCATCTGCGTACCGATCACGCAGCTTTTTCACCGCTTATATTTTTTCTTGCAAATGAATAATGACTAATAAACGATGGGGCCCTGTGAGTAATACCCTCCTGCACTTCAACAGTCGATGGACAGAAAACTAAAGCGAAATGTTGCCCCCCAAGCTACGTCTTCTGCGGACAGCCCTTTCACAAGACGGAAACCAAATGGCTTTGGCTGGAGAGGAAGAATAAATCAATTAAACTTGATCTTAAATTAAAAAAAAGTATAAATGCAAAGTGTTAATAAAGTAATGAAGGAAAGCAGAGCAATGCAGAGCGCCAGAGCTAAATACAGCCATTAAAAAGCAGAACCTCTGTAAAATTTGTGATAAAATTACAATTTAATTTTATAAAGATAATTTATTAGCTAATACCTCATTGCACATGTTAATAGCTTGTGCTTAAATAATAATAAGCTTGATTGCTATACAGTCATTAAACTATTTTTTTACATACAGTTTAACTGACCATTTTGTATGTGGTTTTGAAAAAAAAAAAGTAATTATTGAAGTCCTAAGCAGTGAGTTAATTTCTAATGAAAGGATAATTTTATTCCAATGATTTTACATTTAATTAACTAAAGCTACAAGTAATTTGAAATTATAAGGTAATGCTGATTCATTTTGGTATCAGATAGCACGCATGGCTAGGGCGAGCAGTCCACGCAGCAGCGAGGGAGGCGGGGACAGCGAGGAGGCGGAGAAAAGACCGATTTTTCAGCGTTTCCTCGAAACGAGCAGATATAAATACCCTGAGCCCACACAAAGTGAGCGTGAAAAAGTTTTTATACCTTCCTGAGCTGTATTTAGGTTGAAGTTAAAGCTGGTAATTGGAAAATTATGCAGAAATGGTTTGAGATTTTTTTGAAGTTGCCTCCATTCTCATTAGCAATTTAAGTCTTTCTACATTATGCAAACGGTGAAATTAGTTTCTGAAGAGGTGTAATGGGGAGAACAGAAGAGCACGGGAGAACCCGGGCTTGTCATGCTTGTCACCTGCAATGCACCGAGTGTGGCAGTATGAATCCACAGGGCCTGGGGCTGGCGCCTCGGCGGGGGGCGGCTGGGGGTGTAAGGGGGCAAGGCCCCGCGGGACGAAGTGATCCTGCTCCGGGAGCAGGTTTCATGCTCAGGAGAGGAAAGGGCGCTGTGGCTCCGGGTGTATTTTCCCTGCTCTGCAGACCTGGGGCTAAGGGGTCATGCAGGTACCGATGTTTCAGGGGGTTTTGGTCAGATGCAAAACCCGAACCATTTGTTTTGGGCCGACCCAAAGCGTGTCACCGTAAGTGTCCAAAGGAAACTTGCTTGTGGCTTTTCTTTCCCAAAGGGCTCGCTCTGGGTTTTAAATTGAGCACGTTGCAACGGCACGTTCCACGCACAAGCACCTCACCCTGGACGTGCTGAAGCAACACGCTTCATCCTTGTCCCCCTCCCACGTTTTGGGGCCAAAAGCATTGACTCAAGCTCTGCAGCTAGTTTCCCCGGACGTGCCATTTGCCAGCGAACGAAGCGCTTGTGGAGGCTCTTGCACCCGGGCCCAGCCCCGCGCCGGAGGGGCAGGCGGCGCGCCACGTCCCGGCGTCTGCGGGGACTGCAGCGCAGGGCCGCGGCCAGGCAGCAGCAAGGCCCATTCCCCTGCGTCGTGTGCGGCGCGGTGGAGGCAGCTCCTTGCTGCAGGGGAAATGCTTGTCAGGATATTGATAAACAACAGATCTGTGTCAGCGCAGATGCTTTTTTAATGGCATGTCCTGAGGTGTAGACATTAGGGTTATATCCCTCTGCCTCCCAGTGATGTACGCAGCAATAACTCCTCCTCAAGCGGAGGGCAGGCTGCCTGCGAGCTCGCTCTTTGTGCCTTATTAATGCTTTCCCCCCTCGCTAATGCAGACCTGGAGAGCTGGCATTAGGCAGCCGAGGCTCCGAGGGGACTCGGGGAGCCGGGAACAGCAGCTAACGCTCAGTCACAGCCTGCGTCCCATCACGCCGCGGGGCCGCCGACGCCGGGCACCAGCAGCACGCACGGCCCGTCCCACCCCAGTGCCAACCAGCGCAGCCAGCGGTGGGCCCAGTCCTGCTCCCTGAGGGCGAGGCCAGGAGGAGAGCGGTTCCCGCCTGCTCTCCCGAGCGCGCAGGACAGGAGGATTATTCAGGAGACGCGCGGGAGACAGAGGTCACCTTGCACGCCAGCACGGCCCACTGCAGCCCCGGGGGTGGTAGCAAGGGCACCTTTGTTCACGGGAGGAGAGACGTCAAACAGCCCTTCTGCCTTTTCAAGTAGGAACAAAAAGCCCAAATTTCATTTTTTTTCTGGCAAACCCCAAGCCTGGACGTTTCTCCTGCCTGGCCCAAACCTGGGAAATGCCACGCTGGCTGCGGCCTGTTTAAATGTTTACAATTATTTTCTATAAAAAAAGTAAAGGTCAAAAGGAAAAGTTGTTTCTGAATGAAATGCAGAAATGCTGCGCCTCCAAAACAGCCAAGACTGGATGTTGTGGCATTTTTAAAGGGGTCTTTTCCAATTCCTTCCTAAGCCGGTGTTGGGAGCTGCACGAGGTCACGACAAGCGCTGGTGCGGAGCCGTTCAGGTGCACGTTCCCAGCGCCTCCGTGAGGACGTCCTTCCCTAACCGAAATCGCTCTTTCTTCCCTCTGGGGAGACGCTTTCCCCTGCAATGGCAGGAAAAGGTTTTGGCTTTTGTCCCGAGCTGCTGGCAACCGACTTCTCTTTGGTGAACACAATAGCTTGTTCCCCAAGGGCAAAATTGCAAAAAAAAAAGCCTCTGTCCAGGAGGGCCGGGCTCTGAGTGCCCAAGTGAATTTGGGGAGTGCAGCTGGCTCTTACACCCGAAAGGATCTTACACCCGCTCCTTTTGCTTCTTAATTTAACTAACTAACCAACCTGCTTAGAGACTCAAATCAGTGACAGAGCAGGCTGCTCACACAGACTTAATCAATTCCCTGTGTTTATAATTTGCCAATTAATTAATCCTCATTGATATCACCGGAGCGCCCGCAGGACCCTGCTGAGCGCAGGGCTAGAAGCTGAGTGTGTTGAAAGAGGAGCGCAGAGTTTGCTGCAATCCCTGGGCTCCAGCGCCTGGGGCTTCGGGACAGGCCGAGAGGGCGTGCGGTCCCCCGCCCTCCTCCCGGCACTGACGTGACGTGTCCCCGGTGCTCAGGCCTCATTTGGATGCTGCCTAGGGGAGACGTTCACCTGCTCTGCCCCCTCCAAAATGCCCGATCCCTTGCATGGGGCTGGCCTGGGGCTCTTCAAAGGCATGCTCTTTCACAACAGCCTCGCCTGGGCGCGCTGAACAAATACACGTTAAAAATGCATGACATGTTGTTTTATTTATGACATGATATATTGCGTTCGAAATTTCCCCAAACCATCCGCTATCATCTCCCCAATCAGTCCTCAGAGGCTGTTCGATCTGACGGGTATGAAGCACTTGCAAAAGCCTGGCGGGCACCAGCCACACCCCAGCCCTGTCCTGGCCGGATGAAAACAAACCAAGCTCCCGTCTTCTGTGCATGCCCCCGAGCTGCAGCCCCGGGCAGGGATGCAGGAGGCGTGCGCTTGAGGGGGGGTTGCAGAAAACAAGAGGATGCCAAGGCAACGCTGTCCCAGGCGCTGCTTTCTGCCCCTGCGAAACCCCTTCCCCTTTGGGCTGGTTTCCCCTTCCAGCCCAGGACCCCCCTGTCCCACGGGGGAGCAGAGGTCTCAGCCCAGGAACAGCTGGGCTTGTTGGGCAGCACGCACCTGCCGGGCTGAATTATTTATCTACGAGCCGTGTTTTACCTTGGCTTTCAGACTAACGCAAATAGATGCTGCCAAACCAAAATGGCTGTTTGCACTAGACCTTGATAGATAGCCACGGTGGTGGTGTAGCGTGGCCAGATCCGACGCGATCGCACCTGTGTGCCTCTGGGCAGCTGGCTGCAGGAAGAGTCCTTTCCACGGGCCACTTGCTTATCTTCAGACCTGCCTTCCTGCAGCACCTGCTTCCCAGCACGTCCTTCCCGCTTAGTCCCTTTGGGTAGGTATTTTGGTGGAATCAGGTGCTGGTGGCTCAACATCTGAGCTTGGGGCTTCGGTCTTTAGTTCAAGCTCACTTGGAGCCACTGGAGCCACCCTGCCCAGAAGCAGGTTGAGAAGAGCCTCTTGCACAGCACTTCGTGGGTCTTTGCCAACTTGCCACAGCTCACGCGTGGGTGCTTCAGGGAGGGGAGGGCTGTGTGCAGGGATCTCATCGCCAGGCGTCCCTGCTGTCTGCCTCGGTCTGAACCACGGGTATCACAAGCGGTGCCCCAGGCTGCTTATACACATGACAAGAGGTGAAAACCAGTTCGACCAGTCCCAGCTTTCAGTTTGTGCTGCTCCTGCATGCGTCTCGCTGGGATCAGGCCCTTGCTTGGACCAGGAGCAAACCCTGCTTTGGACGACCGTGGCTGAACGGAGGCTTCCACAGCAAGAGCTGCCTTCTCCCGCAGCCGCGTCTCCGACACCGGCAAGTGGTTTCTACGCGGCCGGTCCTGGAGCAGGATCAACACCGCGAGCATTGCAGACTCCTCCAGCGGCGGGCTGGAAGGGATCATCAGCTTGCCCAACCTTGCCTCAGACCCGTCTGCCCCATCGCAGCCAAATCATTCTCCATGATAACTGCAGTCATTTCAAATGTAAATCATTCTCGATTTGGGCACAGAATAAACCCCCCATAGGAGAGTGGATGCAAACACTCCCTCGACTCTGGGAACTGTGTGGACCAGGGAACCCCGAAGGAATATGCCGAGGGTCTGCTCGGGACACCTCGAGTCACGGCCGTAACCCAAGGTGATGGCGCCGGATGGAAAACAATCGCTCTGCGACACGACTTGCAGGCCGAACAGTCTGCTCTGCACCCACCGGGCTCTCTCTGCAAGAAGCAGGAGGGTCACGCGGTGAAAATACAATGGGAGGGGCTGTTTAGGAGGCCAGTGGCAGGACCAAAGTGCTTTGCTGATTCGATGGGCATCCCTTTCTCCCTGGAGAGAGAGCAGCCCCCAAAGTGGCTCCGCCGGTCCAGTCTGCCCCAGAAACGGGCCCAGCCAGCTGGTGCTCCTGCTAATAGCAGTGTCATGGAGGTGCATAAAAATATAGTTTACTGTTAAATGAAGTGTCCTGCTCTTGAAAACAGCCCTTAAATTTAACACTCCAAGGCTGCTGCTGTTTATTCGCACTCTCCCAGACCACTCAGCGCCGTCCACTCAACTCCTTGAGAAATACTTTGCAGTAAAAATAAATGGACGGTTTTGATTTCTCTGAAATTAAAACGGGAGATGTGGCCTCCTTGCACTTTTCGCCTTGCACTACCGCAGCCCCCCTGTGATAAAGTCACGTTGTGTCAGAGATGGCAAATTATGTATGCTAATTACTTACAGGAATTTCAGATTTGTCCTCACAATAATTAAAAAGGTGTCACTTGATTAGAACGGGCTGGAATGATGGGCTCAGAGCCGTGGCGGACATTTCTGGTTAGAGATAATTACCAGTGATGTATTTCTTTCCCGAACTGCCCGTTTTGTTACCGTTCCCCATTACTCTGTAAGGGACTGGCATGTGCCTCTGGTGCGGCACCGGCTCTCCTTGCACGGCACATCGGAAACCGGCCCCAAGGCACGGCCACTCCTCTGTCTCCGGCCCCGCGCGGCCACTGACCGGTGACAGCGGTGTTAAAATGGAGCATCCCCCATTGCAGTGAAAAGGGTTTGGAAATGCTCACTTGGAAGAGCGCGCAGCCTGCTAGGCAGGACCCGGCTACGGGGCAGGGGCACGCCGGGCCCGGGCCAGGCCGTGCCAGAGCGGTGCCTGTCCTCTGCAGTGCCTGGAGCTGGAGAGACAGGAGGCAGCAGCCCAGGGCCGTGTCTGCAATAGCACTGCCAGCTTCCCTCCCCTGTTGCTTGCATGCACAGCGCAGGCCTTGCTCGCTGGGTGGATGATGGGAGCCGAGGGATCCTTGCCTGTTCCTGCTTCCAGGAATACACCCTGTGCTGCTGTGCCTAAGATGCAGGGTCTCAACGCCAGAGGCATCGAAGACCACTCCAGCCACGCCAGTGCCAGGGGACACCCACGGTCTGTGCAGAAGAGACTGGGGCCTGGAGGCTGGACCTGGGTTTGGCTTCTGCTGGCGAGAGGAGCGAGCAGCCGGTAACTGCGAGGAAAGTCAGAGCGGAGCAAAACTAATGGCCTGGCCGGAGAGCCAGGCGCCACGTCTCCGTCTCCGTGAGCACGGGGAGTGCAGGGACGGCATTAGCCCCTGCAGACAGCAAGGCTGCAGAAGAGGCATTGCTTGGTGAGCTTGGCCGGCTGCTCAAACGTGCCGCAGATGCAATGGGAAGATTCAATACCACTGGTGTCTGCCGCGGCTTGGGGGGCAGGAGTGGTGGGAAAGAGCCGTGGGCACAGCCATTGCGTGGGCTTACGCTCTTCCCGTGTTTCACATACTTGGGTGGAAAGGGCGGGTTTTTTAACGAGACATCCCCAGGCTGAACTCTGTACTGCAGACCCCTCGGTCCTGGGTACCTGCAGCTCCCGCCGCCTTTACGGCTGATGGAGAGACCCATCAGGGCTTACATTTTTATAAAGGATGGTTTGGTTAGCTTGCGAGGCAGCGGCGTTATTGCCAAAGGGTTTTGTTCCCCAAGAACGTGCTGAACAGCGCATTACTTCACCAGGCTTGGGGACTCGAATTACAACAATTTAATTTTGAATATGGTGGCATTATTACCATTTGTATTTGCCATTTCATAAGACTTTTCATTTCAACTGCTTTGCTTTCCTGTCAGGAGGAAAAACCTTCAATCTATGGCTCTTACCAGGGAGAGAGGTGCTGGAATGTAATGCAGTATTGTATATTTCTTCTCTAATGCTCTTTTGAACAAAATCATCTATTTCATCAACAGTATATCAGCGGTGACCAAAGACCATTAAATAATGCATCTCACTCAGGAGCAGTGGAGCAGGGAAAGGGCTCTGACCTGTTTTAAACCTTATTACTTTCTTGCATTATATCCCTCAATGCAATCTTTTTGTTTAAGTGATTTCAGCTGAGGCGTTGCTTCCTGCTTTAAAATACAAGGCAGACATGTTATTTCTGAAGTGTCTGGTACGCCTGGCCTCAGCATTTGCCATTTTCGCACCAAAAACACCCTCCACATATTAATCCTTGTTAACCTCGCCAGAAACACGGCTGTGCAGGCAGGGCAGCGCGCCGGGAGGGGAAGGCGACGTGCCGGGGGTGTCGCACCCGGGCTTCCCACAACCGGGGCGTGCAGAAAGGCCCGACGCTCCCTCACGTCCTCGGCGCTTGTAATTAGTGATGACGAGGCGGGGATGCACGCGAGGCACCGGGTTGGGACTGCAATACTGATGACACGGAGACGCCGCACCGCACAGAGAGGCCGGCTCTTGCGGGGGAACCCATGGCCCAGGGCGCACGGGCTTCGTTTTGCAGCGCACTGGCCTACGGGCAGCGCTGAGCAGGAGGAAGCCTTGGCTGGGTTATGTCGAATTGGAGAGACCCCGCATTGCTCATGAAGCACGGGTCATTGTGCCCCCGGTCTCTGCGCATCAGGGCTGCTCCTGGCATCGCTCGGGGGAGAATCAGACACACGACACTGGGTGGACACGCACTGACCCTGGACGCGGGTGCTGGGGCGGATGGCGTTTGGGCCCTGACATGCCTGACCCACTCCCCATGGCTGCCTGGTCCCTTCCCTGCCTGGGGACGTGCGCTTGCTTGGGCTTCAGCAGCAGCAGCAGAAAGGACTGCTCACGTCTAATCCCAGCCGAACTGTGCGCCACGTGCCCCTCTGCTGCACGGCCGCTCTGCTCTCTGCACTTGGCTCGTCGTGGCCACCCATCGAGTCGAGACACGTGGCTGTAGACGTGGAGAAAGCAGCCCCCGTGCCACCGCTCGCACGGCCTGGCTCCGCTCGGCCCCGTGCGGCTTGCGGCCCAGGGCGCTGCGGCGTGGCTCCTTCCAGCTCACAATAAAGATGATAATGAGCCTGGAGTCCAGTGCGGGAATAATTGATTCTCAGGGCTGCAGCCGTAGGCAGAGAGAAGTGGTGCAGTGACCCCACGTCGACTCTGCTCCCCGCGCAGGAAGGTCGCAGGTGCGAGCAGAGATGAAGCCGGCTCCGGTGAAAGGTGGGGCGAGGGCGGCCTTGCGCTGAGCCGTGGTGCAGCGCCGGGAACCCGCAGCGCACGAGCCCCACCAGCCCACGCGGAGAAAGCCGCAGAGGCTTACAATTACATTTCCTCACTAGTCTAATGAGGTGAGAGACAGACAGAGGAGAGTTCCTTGGGCTAATTTTCCAGCCAGCAACCACTGCATTGCTTCTGTACCGCGAGAGGCAGGAGGAGAAATGATTCCTCCAGATGAGAGCCTCTTGCTGCCAGCGTTTCGGAGCGTGTTGCTGCCGGGAAAGCGCCCGGGTGACAGACACCCGCTCCACGCACTGGTGGCTGAGCGCCGGCACCGAGCGTGTGCCAGGGAAGTCGCCGCGGGGAGGCCTCCGTCGCCCCAGCCCCTGCGGGAGGGCTTGCCCCAGCCCCGGGCCAGAGTCTGGCTTGGGGACTGCACAGGAGTCGCATGTCCTTCTCCTACCCCGCCGTGAGGATGCGAGGGGGGGACCAGTATTGCTCAGCGGTAGCATCTCGGCGGTAGCTAGAGATTACAAACAGCAGCATCAAAGGGCCTTGGTGGCAGCGGCCCGCCTTCGTCTCCAAAGGGTCCTCAGCACAGACGGGCAGGGAGGGGTGGGAAGGCGCTGGTTTCCCTCCAGGGAGTCTTGACTTGAGGAAACAAAGCAGACAAGCGCCAGGTCGGGATGTTCCTGCTACGCAGGGGACGAGCTCGAAGAGGCTTCTGGCTTCAGACAGGTCAGACACGCCGCAGGAAGGGCCCTCGCGGACTCGGCTTCTGACCCGCGGACGGATGGAGCAGGGGCGGGGGCCCCGCCTGGTCTGACCACCCTCTTGGGCCTGGCCAAAGGCCGTCGTTCAGCTCAGGGTGAGGCCGGCGCCGTCTGCGCCGGCAGCGCTGGCCTCTGCCTTGGAGCCTGAGTTAGCCTGCGAACGGTCCCTGGGCGTTTTCCCCGACCTGAGCCCCACCGGCAGCAGCTTTGTTCATGCAAAATAGCCAGAGATCTGTCAAATATCAAATAAGAATTTTGTTGCTGAAGCGCTTGGAAAATTGACAGCTAGCATGCGAGCAAACGTTAAATCAATGAGAGTGGATTTCCCCGGGGAAAGTTGTAATGTTTTCTCATCAAAACCTTCAAATCCTTAAAGAAACCATAAAAGGTTTACACACCTCATGTTGCTTAATCTGTTTACCTCTGCATTGTTCACCGCCGGTTGATCAAGGAACAGTAAGTGCAATACCCAGGATCCCCTGCACGCTGATATATTGTAGCTTTGTTAGTTACTGTGGCTCCTTGGTAAATTCATTTGGAGTCCTCCAGGGTTTTAAATCTCTCATTTGGCCAGCAACGAGGTCTGAAAAGATTGCAGTTCATTTCGACCCGCAGTGGATGGAAGGCTCATTTACTGGCTGGAGGCAACTCAATCAGGCCGGCCTCTGATGAGTGAGTGACTTGTTCAGACCGCTAGTCAATATGTGTCTGCCGTGATAGAATGTCAGCATCTGTTGGCTGCTCCTGTCTCCCCGTGTTCGGGCTTTTTTCATTTGGCCTGATCAATGTTATTAAAAACACCTAGGAGTTCCTTAACTGCTCTGCCACTTGAGGCTTTGCTTTCTTGCTTTCTTGCTTGCTTTCTTCGTTCGATGCAACTTTGCGTTCCCAGCAAGCACGTGCCCGTGTGGTCCGCCGACGGCTTTCTCCCGTGCGATGACGCCCGAGGAGGCACTCGTGCCCACCCAGGCATCTTTTCCGTGCGCCTCTGAACAAAGCTCGCGCTCTTTTTAGGGAGCGCGTGTGCGTTCACAAATTAAACGCTTCGTTACCCTTCAATGGATGCTTCCGAGTGATACTAGCAACACCCGCGGTGTGTAAATACCTGCTCATAAGCCAAGCGGAAGGGCACGCCGGTGCTGGCAATCACGCGTGGGTTTGCACAGCCTGGCTATCTGTCCCCATGGGACTAATGAGGGGCCACAGCACCGAGCAGGTCCAACAGCCCCCGTGTCAACAGGAAAGCAACATGCTCGTGCCCTGCAAGCGCTGCTTTGGAGAACAGCCCTGAAAGCCTCTCTTCCTCCAGCAGCTCCTCGCCCCTGCGCTGCAGTCATGACCGGTGCCTGGGATGGCGAGCTGGGGAGCAAGATGCGGGGTTGTGTGTTGCAGAGCAGGGAAGGCATCTCCTCCGGGGCACAGGCATATTTCCCCTGGAAGCGAGCAGGCCCACGAGCCTCTACGGCCTCTTTCTTTCCTGCCTGGGGCTACTCTGCGATCAAGTCCAGATGTTAAATAAATTAGGAGTTCCCGGTGCCGTTTTGCACATGCTTCATCTGTTTGCTATGTACGGGGTCTGGGAAGGCCTCGTTGAGCACCTCACCTGGGCTGCGAGGCCCCGCGGCTGCCGGGACGCGAGCGTGAAGAGAGGGCAGTGCTGCCACTCCCCGGTGGAGGCCTCTGACACCAGAGATCGCCTTCCCTCCTGGGATGCAATGTGCCGCGCACCTGAGAAACAAACCGCGCGACCCGCCCAGAAGCCAACGGGGAGGAAAACCTGCCGGGTTTTACGTCGTGGAATCAGAGGGATGGCTGGAAAGTGGGTCTATTGATGGGGGAGCTCCTTTTTCTGAGCATTTCCTTGACCCACCATGGGGCGGGAACAGCACGACAACACACTCGTGTCGTAGCTGAACCTGCCGCGTGCCTCGGCCACGGGCGTGTGGCCAGGAGCAATCCCAGCGGGTGCCAGCGGGCACGGGCAGGGCCTCCAGGAGACTCCAGATGCCTCAGGGGGGATCTGGGCCCTGCCTGCCCTGCCCCTCGTCTCGGGGCATTGGACCCAGTGGGGGAAGAGGTCAGATGCCCGCACGGCTCTGCCTATGCCAGCGTCGTCCTCAGGAGAGGCAAGGTGATCTGCTTTGACCAGAGGACGTGCTTCAAACCCCTCCCCTTGCCCCCCGGCGGACCCCTCCACTCCCCTCCCCTCCCCTCCGGTGTGCATTATGGCATCCAAAATAGATACCAAGAAATGACCTGCCAGGAAAAAAATGGAAGCCTATAATTATGTTATTGAAAAACTGTTCCATACTGTATTATTTAAGGTTATTTTATTATGATGTTGAGATGAGTTTCTTAAAGAAGAAACTCTGGTTTTATTGCACTCCTCGTGGAGAGAAGCCTTGGGTGATTTGATAGCCTATTTGAACAAGAGGGATGCTTTACGAGCCCCTATAAAAACTGATGACCCCACTCACATTTGTATTTAATGAAATAAGGAGGAGCTTTGGTTATGTTTTCAATAACCTTCAGCGCTATTTTAAACCTGCCTCAAATAAGAGCTGGAATCTGCATGTTTCCATTACCGCCGGGGGCCGCTGCCCCGGGGGCCGGCTCCTGCCCGTCTCGGCCGTGACGGGGTCGAGGGGTCGCGGATGCAGGTGGCGAAGGAGAAGGTGGCGCCAGGGCAGCGTGAGAGGCATGTTGGGGGTGGCTGGGGGCGCACGCTGGGCTGGGTCGGCTCCGTGGCGCAGCAGCGGTTCCTTCCTCCCCAAGCAGCTTCCCACGCAAAAACGAAGTCTTTTTGTTAGCCGGGTCCTGTGCATCACCAAGCACCACTCCAGTCCTTGGCCGGCCCTTTGTGCACCTAGAAGCATCAGCGCTCGAGGGCCCGCTGGGGGGGCTGCCCCCAGGCCCGGGCCCGAGAGAACAGAGCCGCCAGCTCCTGCCGAGGGGCATCGGTGGGTGCCACTCAGAGATGAGCTTCAGACATTTATTTTGCTCGCTCTCCCTTTCCGAACCACCCCCTCAGCGGTGTCCGGCCACAACCATCCGTTTCCCCTGGCCTCGCTGCCTCTGCTCCAGCAGCCCAGACCTCGAATGCGACAGGTCCCGGGTGGGTGGCGTGACCTATGTCCCGAGCTGCAGCAGAACGGCTGGATGCACGTGCACGCACGCCCCCACATGCGCAGGGGCTTACACCCCCTTTGCCACTCCTTCCAGGCACTGGGTCGCCGTTAGCCTCTCCACGGGCATCCTCGCTGCTCCGGCCGGCCCAGAACCTGGGACTTGCCCAACAGAGATGCATTTTATCCACGCACCGGTCTTGCCAGAAGCTGGAAGAAAGCCTCTCTCCTAGAGAGGATTCGCCTGAGGTGTTTCTGCCAAACGCTGCAGCCTGTTCTCTATTATAATGAAACCCAAGTGCTGGGGGGCCAGCCCAGCCCCTCCGTGCTGGGAGGATGTCTCGGTTTGGTTGCTCAGCCTGGGGGGAGACCATCGGGCCCAGGGGCTACGCGAGGCGCTTGCCGCTCGGCATCTCTCCACAGCTAACGGGAACCTGGGTTTACGCCGGATGAAACGCTGCACAAGCCGGGAGGCAGGGCGTGCGGCCGCGGCACCGTGGGGAGCTGCAGGTGGGTCCCCACCCCGCTTTGGCACTCCTGCCCGGGCCAGTGTGAGAGGCGATGGGAGACAGGCCCCAGCTTCTCCACGGCGAGAGCAGTCCACGGCAAGCATTGAGGGGCGTTGCTGGTGGCTTCCTTTTCACCCATCTCAATAATAGTTTTCATTTTACGGTCCAGTTCCAGGAAGCTGAGGATGGGGTTTTCTGAGCTGACGTGCTGTCCCGGCATGACCCGGGACGGGCTTTCTGCGCACTGGTGCTGCCCAGTCCTTACATCTTCCCTGATGCTATAGGGGCTTCCTCCACAGCTGGTTTAATTCGAGCAAACTGCATTAGCTCTCATGTCCGAAACCCTGGCCGGGTCTTTCCCGGGGTTAGGCCCCTTGTCACTGCCTAGGCAGGTAGAGGGTTCACATCCCTCCCGTTTGCAGCCTTAGATTGTCCCCTGGGAGGGGACCACAAAAATGCCGCCAAGGAGCAGGGGCAGGTGCCGGCGGGACATGCTCAGGACAGCA